>NC_133619.1:192729756-193070828 GCF_048593235.1 Sminthopsis crassicaudata
GAGGTTGTCTGGATAGTTACAAGGTGAGAACTCAGGTTGACTTGGTAGAAGGAGCAAGCCCATTGGCTGAAGTGGTTCTTCCCAGAAGCCCTTGCATTATCCCACGCCCATTCTCTGGGAGGATAAAGAGGACAGCAATCCAGGAAGAGGCGAAGACTCTGAATTGCATCAGGCCTGACGGGGCTCTCTGCAGGAAGGGAAGTCACTTCTTTGGACAAGAGTTAACAGCAACTGCCTGGAGACAACGGTTCGTTACAGGAAGAAGAATCTGTCGGAGAGATTTGAGTAGAAGACACAGCAGATCTCTTCCCAGAGAGAGATCCAGCAGCTTCTGGAGACGACAGCACGCTACAATCTGTCATTCTAACAAAAAAAAAAAGTATAACTTGAGAGTAAGACAGATAAATCAGAATTATGAGAAGGATGGTTCCTAGGTGGTGAGAGCATATATTTTCTCTGGCTATCAGGGGTCAGGAACAAGGGAGGACATAACTGAACAGCCAGAAAAATGTACTGATTCTCCCCAAAGGCAGCTGTCATCTGAGTACCATATTGTCTTAGAACTAAAAATTGTTGATTTTGGGAATTAGAGAAAAATCTTTGACATAACTAGATTGATTTCATTTTGTTGACACTATTATCCTGTGAACATTTGGAAAAAAAATATTTATTTTAATTTCATAGCATTTGCTATTCAACATCCCCTCCAATTTTTTAAAATTGTAAATTACAAAAAATCAAAGGATTCAAGGTATTTGGAGCCAAAATATTCTGGTCATGTTTACATGATAGTTCATGAGGCTATTTTTCTTTCTTTCTTTCTTTCTTTCTTTCTTTCTTTCTTTCTTTCTTTCTTTCTTTCTTTCTTTCTTTCTTTCTTTCTTTCTTTCTTTCTTTCTTTCTTTTTTTTTTCTGAGGCTGGGGTTAAGTGACTTGCCACAGCTAGGAAGTGTTAAGTGTCTGAGACCAGATTTGAACTCGGGTCCTCATGAATTCAAGGCTAGTACTCCATCCACTGCTCCATCTAGCTGCCCTCATGAGGCTATTTTTCTCTCATGTTTTCAAGACAGAAAGAAGTTACTCATTTGACTAAAGTCTGGATGAAAATTATTCAATAAAGTAGATAAAAGAAAGAATGCATTCATTTGAACATGCAAGTTTGAACATGCATCAGTTATATTTACTATTAATTATCTTTCCAGGCAATGTGAATGTATATATGAATTTATGTTCCTTTGTATAGAGGAAGCATATGTGTGTCTACACGAGTTTATAAAGAAAAATTTGGAGGGTAAAGAATGGTTGTTTCATTTTGTTTTTTGTTTTTTTCTTGTTATACATACACACACAATGATAATTATATATGATAGATATAGATATATTTGCACATCACATGCAGATATAAACAACAAACATATCTACCCACAACACACAAATAGACTAAAATAATTTATTCAAGAAATTATTTATTATAATCAAGCTAAATAAATAAGAGGATTCAAGCATTCAACATTATGAAAAGAATCAACATAATTAATTATGTATAAAACAAACATCTCTAAAATCACATCAGAATATATAGGAAAAAAGCTGATGAAGGTCATTGTTATTTAACATGAAATTAATCCTATAAGTAGAGATTTAGAAAGACTTTCTTTAAACAAGAAATGTAACTAAAATTAACAATTATCATCATATGAAATGAGCCTACATAAAAAATCTTCACAAATTCCCAATATTTCTTTTTTTCTTTAACAAGCAGAATGGTAATTCTTTTCAATATCATTTGATATAGTTCTATGTATATAGTGCTATTGATAAGACTCACAATAATACAAAAGAAAGAAATCAAACATATGTAAAAAAAAGTTGTCTTATTTACTTTGTTACAATAAAATGTATTTAGAAAATCCTACAAAATCAGCCAAAAAGGAGAAATTATTTCTTTAGACAAATTAAAAATTCAAAGTAAGCCTAAAGAAGTCATACACATATTTCTATAATAACAAAACAATGATAATTTAAAAAAACAAAATATCACTATATTAATTATAGTAACAAAAATAAATATGGCAGCAATAAAAACAAAACACAAGAGACAATAATCTAAATAGAAAGCCCAGTCCCAGAAACTGAACATATTTTGGGATCAGTTAACACATTCATTCCATTTCAAAGTTATACTTTAAAAAAAGAAAAAAAAAGGAATAGCTTAAGGAATATTCAGTGCATATAATGAGAAAGAATGAAATAATAAAATTTATAACATCAAAATTAATTCAATAAAATAGCATTTTAGTACTTCATAGCATTTTAAAGTTTTCTAAACATTGTGCATATTTTAATTCATTTGTTCCTCAGAGAAACTCTTTGCAGTAATTTTTAGCATCATTCTCATTTTACAAGTTAGGAAATTGAGGATGAGAGGTTAAGAAACTTACTCAGAATCACTGCTTATAAGTGTTATCAATCATGATCTGAATGTGTCTTGCTTACTGCAAATAAAACAGTACAAATTTCATCATCTATATGACTATATTTATTTCTTTAATGTTATATTAATTTTTTTCAAATAAAAGCATTTATAGAATTGAAAATAGTAATATAATTTACCTGATAAATAAAGTAGATGTGGAACCATGCAGAATAAGAGGATGCAGAGTAAAGACAGGAACTCACCCATCTCCCTCCAAATCATTCCAAAGTCCTTTAAATAATGACTCTGAACAATTTTTACAGCATCAAAATACTCCAAAATGGGGAGTACAAAAATTTACAGCTGAAGTCAAAGGTCCCTAACATCAAGATGGAAGTTCAGCTTTCCAAAAGCAACAGCACAGTCCTGGATCGAGCCCTAATCCCAGCCCTGGCCCCTGTTCCAGCGCAGTCTCTGAATCAGTGAAAATACTGGAGGCTGCTAGATCTCTCGGCCAAGACACATCAAGCAAGACCTGGAAAATCAGCAGAGAACATCTTTGGAACTAAAGTGGGAGTCCAGTATGCAGTCCTGGTGGAAGCTATACCAGCACAGCCTAAGCCCTGGCTCTAGACCCAGTACTGACCCAGAATCCAACTCCAGCCCCAGGGCCCCAGTTACAGCAAGGTGAGACCTCTGAATCAGCAGCAGTGATAGAGGCTTCTGTATCTCTCAGCTTGAGAGCACTAGGCAGCACTTGGAAGGTCAGCAGAGAGGGTCTGTAGCAACAGCATGAAAATCTAGTGTGCATTCCTAGAACAGGTCATGGTAGCACTGACCAAACCCCAACCCTTGAAATGTTGCTTTAGTACTATCTCGTACTAAAATAAAAGTAAAATATTTTACCACTACAATGGGCCTGGAACAATCCCAACAGCTCCACAGCAGAAAAGTGCTTTTGGTTAGATTACTGCAGGATCTCTGAAAATAGCTGCACAAAAATCCAGAAGCTTGAGTATAACTATACTTCATCCTAGAAACAGTGTCCAAATTTAACAAGGAATTAAAAGACAAGGAAAAGTTAAAAGCTATGAAAATTAGGAGGTAACAATAATATCACTTTCTGATCATTGAAAGATATTATGGAGTGGCTGTGGGAAAACGGGGACACATGCATTGTTGGTGGAGTTGTGAAAGAATCCAACCATTCTAGAGAGCAATCTGGAATTATGCCCAAAAAGTTATCAAAATATGCATACCCTTTGACCCAGCCATACTACTACTGGGCTTATATCCCATAAAGAAGGGAAAGGGACCTGTATGTGACAAAATGTTTGTGGCAGCCCTTTTCATAGTGGCTAGAAGCTGGAAGATGAATGGATGTCCATCAATTGGAGAATGGTTGAGTAAATTATGGTATATGAATGTTATGGAATATTATTGTTCTGTAAGAAATGACCAACAGGAGAAATACAGAGAGGCTTGGAGAGACTTACATCAAACTGATGCTAAGTGAAACGAGCAGAACCAGAATATCATTATACACTTCAACAATGATACTGTATGAGGATGTATGCTGATGGAAGTGGATATCTTCAACATAGAGAAGAGCTAATCCAATTCCAATTAATTAATGATGGACAGAATCAGCTACATCCAGAAAAGGAACACTGGGAAATGAGTGTAAACTGTTATTTTTACCTTCTGAATCCAATTCTTCCTGTGCAACAAGAAATTTGGTTCTACACACATATATTGTATCTAGAATATATTGTAATATATTTAACATGTATAAGACTGCCTGCCATCTGGGGGAGGGGGTTGGGGGAGGAAGGAAAAAAATCTGAACAGAAGTAAGTGCAAGGGATAATGTTGTAAAAAATTACCCATGCATATGTACTGTCAAAAAAAGTTATAATTATAAAATAAAATAAAAATTAAATAAAAAAGAAAGATATTTTGGTAGCAAGGTAGATCAAAATACACACTCAGAAGATGACAACAAATTCAAAGCTCCTTAACCCAAAGCCTCCAAGAAAAATAAGAATTGGACTTACGCCATGAAAAAGATCAAATGGGGCTTTTAAAATTGTAATTTTCTCTCTAAAATGTAATATTCTCTGTTGAGGTTTCCTTGGGGGTCTCTGGAAGCAGCCTTCATTTCAGTTCAGTAATCACCCCAAATGTAGGCAAGTATTAAAGTCCAAATCCTTTATTGTCTCTTTCCAAGTCTTGTCTCATTTCCTGCGGCCCAGTTAGCTTTCTTAGAGGCCTTCTATAGTCTTAGTTCCAAGAACTTGAGCTCCCACCTGCCTTTTCTGGCTTCTGAATCTCCCCAATTGAATCCTGGTTGAAGCTCCTAGCTTATTTATGCTCTCTTAAAGGTGTGAATCTTGTAGAACTATATAGCAAGTACTAAGTACATGTACTGAACTAGAGAACTGTTAAGCACCATGCTAAATTAGATAACTAATTCCACTGACTTAGCATCTTGTTTCAAGTTTTGGCCCATAATAGAAAATCAAGTGATATATGATGAAAAATTAGAAAGAAAATTGAGAGTGCTGCAAAAGGAAATACAAAAAGTCAATGAGGAAAATAATACATTAAAAGATAAAATTAGCCAATTGGGAAAGGTAGTACAAAAGCTCACTAAAGAAGATAATCCATTAAAAATAATAGCTTTTTATATTTAAAATATGTGCAGATAGTTTTCAAAATTTACCCATGTAAAACCTCTCTTCAAAATTTTTCTTACTACTTCTCCCCCATCCCCTCACTTAGACAGCAAGCAATCCAATATATGTTAAACAAGTAAAATTCTTCTATACATATTTCTACATAATTCATGCTCCACAAAATGTTTGTAGCAGTCCTTTTTGTAGTGGCAAAAAACTGGAAACTGAATGGATGCCCATCAATTGGAGAATGACTGAATAAATTGTTCTGTAAGAAATGACTAGTAGGATGATTTCAGAGAAGCCAAGGGGAATGTACATGAAATGATGTTAAGTTAAATGAGCAGAATCAGGAGGTCATTATACACGGCAACAAGACTATACAATGATCAGTTCTGATAGACATGACTCTCTTCAACAATGAGATGATTCAAAACAATTCCAGTTGTTCAGTGATGAAGAGAGCCATCTACATCCAAAGAGAGGAATGTGGGAACTGAGTGTGGACCACAACATAGCATTCTCACTATTTCTGTTGTTGTTTGCTTGCATTTTGTTTTCTTTCCCAGTTCTTTTTTTCTTTTTGATCTGATTTTACTTATGCAGTAAAATAACTGCATAAATATGTGTACATATATTGGATTTAACATATATTTTAACACATTTAACATTTATCACCCTACCTGCAATCTAGGGGAGAGGGTGAGTGGAAGGGGGGCATAATTTGGAACAGAAGATTTTTATGGGTCAATGTTGAAAAATTGCCCATGCATATATTTTGTAAAAAAAAAAAAAAAAAACTTTAATAAAAATAAATTAAAAATAAATCATGCTGCACAAGAAAAATCAGATTAAGAAGGGGGAGAATGAAAAAGGAAACAAAAAGTATGCCAACAATAGCAAAAAAGAAAAAATACTATGTTGTGATTCACAATCAATCACTAAAATTCTCTTTCTGGATGCAGATAGGTCTTTCAGATTACAAGTCTATTAGAATAGGTATCAATTACCTCATTGATTAAAGGATTCAAGAACATCACAGTTGATCAACACATGATCTTGTTGTTGCTGTACAATGTTCTCTTAGTTCTACTCACTTCACTTACCACTAGTTCATGTAATTCTCTCCAAGCCATTCTGAAATCTGCCTGCTGATTGTTTCTTATAGAACAATATTATTGCATAAGAGTAATAAATCATAACATATTCAGCCATTCCCCAACTGATGAGCATCCATTCAGTTTCCAATTTCTTGCCACTGCAAAGAGGGCTGCCAAAATTTATTTTGCACATGCGGGTCCTTTCCCCCTTTTTTATTAGCTCTTTGGAATATAGGCCCCATAGAAACACTGTTGGATCAAAAAGTAGGAAGAAGTTGATAATCTTTTGGGTATAGATCCAAATTTCTCTTCATATCTCTACAACAAAGTGTTAGTTATCCTAGTTTTCCCAAATACTCTCCAACATTTATCATTATCTTTTCCTGTCCTGTAAGTCAACCTAAGAGATTTGTACTGGTACCTCAGAATTGTCTTAATTTACATTTCTTTGCTTAATAGTGATACAGAGCATTTGTTCATATGAATAGAAATTATTTTAATTTCTTTGTCTGAAAATTGTTCATAGTTTTATTATTTATTGATTGGAGAATGGCTTGTATTCTTATGAATTTGAGTCAATTCCCTATATATTTTAGAAATGAGGCCTTTAACAGAATCTGTGAAAGTAAATTTTTCCATACTTTTATGCTAGCCTGCTAATTTTTTCTGCATCAGTATTATTTGTAAAAAAAAAAAAGTCTTTAGTTTTTAATATTAAAATTATCCATGTTCCACTTCATAATATACTTTAGTTCTTCTTTGGCCATGAAGTCCTTTCTTCTCCACCAATCTGAGAGGTATACTACCTTTTGTTCTTCTAATTTGCTTATATTATCCTTTATGTGTCTAAATCATTACCTATCCCTTCCTTAACTTGGTATAAGGTATTAGGGATTGTTCACTGTTAAGTTTCTGCCATACTATCTTTCAATATTCCCAGCGATTTTTGCCGAATATTGGCTTCTTATATCAGAAGCTGAGTCTTTCAATTTATGAAACACTAGATTACTATAGCCAATTTCTATTGTGTTTTGTGAAGCTAACCTATTCCATGGATCTAGTAATCTATTTCTTAGCCAGTACAAAATGGTTTTGCTGACTGCTGCTTAATAATATAGTTTTGGTCTGGTACAGCTAGGCTACCTTTATATATATATATATGCATTTTCATTAATTCCCTTAAAAATACTGATCTTTTGTTTTTCAAAATGAACATTTTTCCTATTTTTTCTACCTATGTAAAATAAATTTATTGGCATTTTGATTGGGTTTGTTGGTTTGTCACTGAATAAGTAAGTTATTTCAGGTAGAATTGTCATTTTTGCTACTCATAAGCACTTCATATTTTTCTAATTGTTTAGATATGTTTTATAGCTGTGTCCACATGATTCCATACTTTGTCTTGACAGGTATACTACCAAATATTTTATGTTATTTACATTTATTTTAAATTGAATTTCTATTTTTATCTCTTCATGTTGGTTTTTGTTGATAACATATAAAAATGCTGATGATTTATGTGGATTTATTTTATATACTACAAATTTGCTAAAGGTATTCAATATCTTTAGGAATTTTTTAGTGGATTCTCTAGGATACTCTAAGTATATTATCATATCATCTGCAAAGAGTGATAATTTGGTGTAAAGTTCTGTTGTCTCCAGAGACTGCCAATTGCTCTCTGGGAGGAGATCTGCTGTTTCAACTCAAATCTCTCTGACAGATTCTTCTTCCTGTAAAGAGCTGTTGTCTCTGGACAGTTGCCATTAACTCTGGTCCAGAATAGTGACTTCCCTTCCTGCAGAGACTCTTCCTTCCTCCAGAGAGCCGCCTCAAGTCTGGTCCAGACAAGACTCTCTATCTCTAGAGTGCCGCCCTGTTTTATCCTCCCAGAGAATGGGCGTGGGATAACGCAAGGGCTTCTGGGGAAAATTACTTCAACCAATGAACTTGCTCCTCCTAAACATGCAAGCTCCTCCCCAGGAGGTCATAGAAGTAAAACTCCCAGTAAAGGCCGGAACTAGAGAATTGTCTAGTACTGACTTAGCACTTAATAAGAATTATTATCTCATTTTCTCATTAGCACTTAGTAAGAACCTAACAATTTGGGGAGGCAGAGACAAGATGGCAGAGAGCAAACAGTCTTTTTCTAGACTTCTTCCTGGTGTCCCCAATGTCAACAGAAGATCAAACCCCACAATTGGTTTTGGAGTAACAGAATCTACATGTATTTGGAGTGTAACAAATATTCAGCAAAAGATTTTTGGAAAAACTTCAATAATTCTTTCAATCGATAAAGGATGGGCAAGCACAGGTGGAGTGCAAGAACCCAGGGCAATGTGGCATCCACACACCAGGGAATCTACCAGGAGACTCTTAGCTAACAAACCTCAGCATTGCCTACTCTATCCTGGTTCAGAAACCAGTGGCTCAGCATATTAACTGTGACATCCACTATAAAACAAAAGGCAAATAGTGAACTTCTGCACTGCAGAATAACATGGGATTTGGACATGCACACGTAGTACCTGAAAGAAATAAACAGTACCCACCTAAGGAAGCATAAAACCACTGTCCTCTATAAGGAAAGCTTGGAACAACCTCCCCTCTCCCCTAAGAAGAGACCTCAAAAATCAGCAAAAAAGAATTTTGAACATAGGCAGCTTTTATTGAGACAGAGAACAGATCTAAAATCCTGTACATACTAAAGTCAAATAATCTCCAGATGAAGCCCCAAAGGGTGATATGATTTGGTCCCCATTTCATAAGGCTGTTTTGGAAAAAAAATTTAAAAGGATCTTAGAAAACAGAAGAAAAAATGGGGAAAGAAAAAGAAAATTTTGCAAGAGAGTTTGGAAAAGAAAACACAGAAATTATCTGAAGAAAACTCCTTAAATAGATTTAATGAAATGGAAAAATCATATAACACCTTACAGAAGATATTTGATACAATAGAAAAATATTTTATCTCCTTACAAAATAGATTTGATGAAATGGAAAGAATGTGTTCAAAAAACAGATTTGAAAAAGATACTAATTTATTGAAAAAAAGAATTTTTGAAACAGAAAAACAAATCCAAAGCACAAAACATCTCATACAGTTCAATTGGACAAATACAAAAAGAAATAAAAAAGCTGAAAGAATAAAATAATACACTAAAAATTAGAATAGAAAAAAAAAGTGTGTGAATAACTCACAGAGACTTCAAAAATCAGTCAACCAAAACCAAGAAAATGAAAAAAAAAAAAAAGAAAAGAAAATCTAAAATACTTCATTGGAAAAAAGAACTGACTTGGGAAATAGATCCAGGAGAGACAATGTAAGAAACAGTAGACTACCTGAAAACCATGATAACAAAAGTAGCCTAGTCATCATCTTTCAGGAAATTATCAAGAAAAACTGCCCAGATGTCCTAGAACCAGAGGGCAATATAACCATTGAAAGGATTCCCTGATGACCTCCCAAAAGAGATCCCAAAATGATAACTCCAAGGAATATCATAACTAAATTTCAGAATTATCAGACTGAAGAGAAAATAATGTAAGCAGCCAGAAAGAAACAACTCAAATATCAAAGAACCACAATCATGATTACTGAGGAGTTACCGGTTTCCACTTTAAAGGATCTATGGGTCTTGAATCTGATACTCTAAAAGACAAAAGAACATACATTTCAGCCAAGAATTAACTATCTATCAAAATTAAGCATTATCTTTCAGGGGAAAGATGGACATTCAATGAAATAGGTGAATTTCTTTTTTTTTTTTTTATTGCAAGACCAAAGCTGAACAGAAAATTTGATCTTCACATACAGAATTCAAGAGAAGCATACAAAGGTGAAAAGGAAAGGAAAAAATGTTTCTTTTAAAAGTTAAAAAGTTTGCATATATAGGAATATATGCTCATATAGGAATATGAGAAAATGATACATTTAATTCTTGAGAACTGTATCTCTGTTATGAGTATACTTACAAGGCACAGATATAATTTGATTTTATTGTGATTCTATAAAAAGAACTAAGGATGGAAAGGGGATGGTAGTAGAAGAAGGAGGAATTGGGTTAAATTACATCTCGTGGAGAGGCAAAAAGATCTGTTACAATTGAGAAAAAGAAGGGGGGGAGATGAATATTGTGTGAAGCTTACTCTTCAGATTTGGTTCAAAAAGAAAATATTAGACATATTTAGCTTCAGAGAGAACTTGTCTCACCAAAGGGAAAAGGAAAGATGGTTAATAGAAGGGAAAAGAGAAGAAGCTTAAATGCATAAGACAGGGAGAGGGGTAGTAAAAGGAGGGGATGTTTAAGAGAAGTGTTGGTAAAAAGCTGAATACTAGGGATGAGGGAAATGGGGAAAGGAAAGATAACAGTATACCTTGAGGAAAATAAGATGGGAGGAAATAATCATTTAACTTTAATGTGAATGGGATGAACTCTCCCATAAAACAGAAGTGAAGAGAAGACCAGATTTAGAGAGAAAATCTTGCAATATGTTGTTGACAAGAAAAACATTTAAAACAGAATGATTCCTTTAGAGTAAAGGTAAAAGGTTGGAGTAGAAATGATATGCTTCAGGTAGAAATAAAAGAAGCAGGGATAGATATTCTGAGCTCACATCAGGCAAAAACAAAAAGGTATATAATTCAAAGAGAGAAAAAAAAGGAACTAAATCTTGCTACAGGATACCATATATAGTCAAGAAATATTTGCATATGCACTAAGTGGCATAGCTTCTAAATTCATAGATGAGAAGTTAAAAGAGCTGAAAGAAGAAATAGAAAAACTAAACTTGCTCTCTCAGAACTAGCTATAATGAGCCACAATTAGGTAATGGTGATAGTGGGCAAACTTGTTTTACTCCTGATCTTACTGGGAATGGTTCTAGTTTATTTCTATTACAGTTGATGCTTGCTGATGGTTTTAAATAGATGCTATAGATCATTTTAAGGAAAACTCAATTTGTTTCTGTACACTCTCATGTTTTCAAAAGGAATGGGTGTTTGATTTTGTCAAATGCTTTTTCTACATCTATTGAGATAATTATGATTTATGTTAGTTTGATTATTGATATTGGCAAATAAGTTTTCTTAATATAAAGCAGCCCTGAATTCCTAGTTTGAATCCTACTTTCTCATGTTTTATAAACCTGATGATAACTTGCTGTAATATCTTTCCTATTATTTTATTTAAGATTTTTGTATTAATATCCATTAGGGAAATTAGTATGTAATTTTCTTTCTCTATTTTTACCCTACATAGCTTAGGTAGCAGTACCATATTTGTATCATAAAATGAATTTCATTGGGTTCCTTCTTTCCCTACTTTCCAAATAATTTACATAGTATTGAAATTAACTGTACTTGAAATGTTTGGTAGAATACCCATATGAATTCACCTTGTCTTGGAGATTTTTTTTTTAGGTAGTTGATTAATAATTTGTTGAATGTCTTTATCTAAAATAGGACTATTTCATATGAAAAGATGCTCTAAATCACTACTGATTTGAAAAAAGCAAAATAGGCCAATTCTGAGGTACCATTACACACCTCTCAAATTGGCTCAGATTACAAGTAAAGATAATACGTATTGGAGGATATGTGGACAAACTAAAATACTAATACATTGTTGGTGGAGTTGTAAACTGATTCAGCTATTCTGGAGAGCAATTTGTAACTGTTCCCAAATGGTTATTCAACTATGCATACCCTTTTGATCCAGCAGTGTTTTTACTTTGATTATATTTCAAAGACATAAAAATGTTTGTGACAGCCCTTTTTGTAGTGGCAAGAAACTGGAATCTGAATGAATGCCCATCAGTTAGAGAATGGCTGAATAAGTTAAGGATATGAATGCTATGGGATGCTATTGTTCCATAAGAAATGATCAACAAGATTATTTCAGAGAAGCGTGGAGAGATTTACATGAACTAATTGAAATGAGCAGAACCGGGGGAGAGGAGCCAAGATGGCAGAGAGGATACCAATGAATTTCTAAGCTCCTCTTACCCTAAATACCAACTATTTAACTCAGCTGCAAAAATAATGCTGGACTTGTAAAAAAAAAAAAAATTAGAAGCACAACTTACTATCCAAAGAGAATCTGGAATTTCATCAGAAAAGATCGGTCCTGAGGGGTGGAGAAAAAGATCAGCACAGACAGGGTTAGACTAAAGGCTAACATATTGTGTCAAATGTGCTGGGCAGGCCTCTAGGGTCAGAAAAAGCTACTAAGACAGAAGAATCTGACACAGGCTGATTGCTCTTCTCTGCTTACAAAATAGCAGATCAGCAGAGATGCACTTTAAAACAAACAAACAAACAAACAAACAAAAAAAACTCCAGAAACTATAACTACCTCAAATGGGAAGTGACTTAACACAGATCACAGAACTGTTGAGCAGCTGCACTCTGCTGCCCAGGGATTTTCCATGGGGCAATTAAGAACCTGCAAAGCGGGGGACACAGCCTGAGGCAGCCTCTAATACACACAGTTGGGGAGCTTGGCCTGAGGCACTAGAAATTCCACAGCAGCAAAACTCCCCTAGCAGCAAAACTCCTGCAGCAGCAAATCTCCCACAGCAGCTACTGTGCTTCCCCAGGCAGAGACACTTCTGGTCTGTATTCTAGGGCAGTCAGATGAAGATGGTCTAGGTGTACCTGATCTAAAGCTATATTATATAGCAGCAGTCACCAAAACCATTTGGTATTGGCTAAGAAATAGACCAGTTGATCAGTGAAACACAGACCGGGAGTCACTAGGCCACACATTTGGGGCTCTTCACTAGGCACTCCCACAGGCCACCCATGCTAACCACCTCTGAGTCACTTCCAGTGGCAGGGGGGGAACTCTCCCCAGAGCTCCCTCTTACCTTTGCAGCCCCTTCACAAGACAGCTTCTGTCCATATACCTATCCCTGTTCTGCAAGGAAGCTCGTAAATTCCCTACCCTGAAGGCAGACCCCATAGGATTTTTAAAATGAGTAAAGAAATGAAGAGAATGATTTACAGCTTCTATACAGAAAAAGATCAGGTTTCCAACCCCGAGGAGGCTAACAGCAGACAGTCTCCAGATAATACCCTAAAGGGGAATGATACCTGGCCCCCATCACATAACTCTCTCCTAGAAGAGACTATTAAAAAGTTAAGAGAGTTACAAGAAAAATGGGGAAAGGAAAGAGAAGCTATGATAGAGAGTAACAATGTCCTAAATTTGAATTGGAAAAGATTAAACAATTAAAATCTGTGAATTGGAAAAGGTTAAAAAATCACAGGAAAGTAGGATCTGTGAATTGGAAAAGATAAAGAATTCCCAAAAAAGTAGGATTTGTGAACTGGAAAAAGAAAATAACTCACTAAAAAAAAACAAAATTAGTGGAATGGAAAAAAAACTTTAATAGAGTAAAATAACTCATTTAAAAACTCAATTGGACATATTCAAAATGAAGTAAAAAAGCTAATGAAGAAAATAAATCATTAAAAATCAGGACTGAACTTCTGGCCAAGATGGCGGCAAGGAGGCGCACAGCTGCTTGAGCTTTGCGTTTTCTCTCAAAATTTACTTCATGAAAAGCCTCAGAATTAATGCTTGACTGGAAAAAACCCTCAGAAATAATTACTAACAGAAGACATCCTTGAAATTCACCAGAAAAGGTCTGAGTTTGCTCGGGGGAGGGGACGAACAGACTGGGTGCAGGCTGAGGGCAGGCAGTGAGAGCAAGGCAGGCAACTCACACTGTTCAGACCGGAGGGGGGAGAGGTGTGATCTCTGCCATTTCTGCAGACCGACCTTTACCCCAGTGGGTATATTCTGTCTTGGCAGCAAGCCAGGATCAGCAGAGAAGGAGTAAACACCGGAGGTAAAGAATAAAACCCTGGAAAGCTAGTGTCTCTCCAGACCTGGCTACCCCCACCCCTACCCAGAGTGACACAGCTCATCCTTAGAGCATCAGAGTCTCAGAGAGAAGACGCAGAGCAGCCATCACTGTCCTGTTAGTGCTTTGCTGCTGTCTCCCTCAGTCTGTAGAAGAAACCCCATCCTCTCCAGAAAGAGACCAATTGTTTCTCTTGTCAATTTGTCTTCTTTGATTCTGCTCTGACAAAATGAACAAAAATTTTAAAAGGGGTCTAACCGTTGACAGATTCTGTATGGATAGAGAGCAGACATCAAATCCTGAGGAGACTAAAACCAGACTGTCTCCAGAGGAATCCCCTAAGGGAATATGCTCTGCTCCTCAATACAAAAGATCTCATAGAGGAAATCAAAAAGACTCTCACAAGAGAGCTAGAAGAGAAATGGGAAAAGGAAAGGGAAGCTTGGCAAGAGAGTCTGGAGAAGTCATCCAGAGTGGATAAAGAAATCAAATCACTGAAAAATAAAATTAGTGAGTTGGAAAAAGAAAACAGCTCTCTAAAAAATAAAATGGATGAAATGGAAAAAAAATTCCGTAGAAGAAAAAAACCCACTTAAAAACTCAATTGCACAATTACAAAAAGATATAAAAAAGTGAGTGAAGAAAATACATCATTGAAAATTAGATTTGAACAAGTAGAATTGAATGACTCAAGGAGAAACCAGGAAGTAATCAAGCAAAAACAGAAAAACGAAACAATTGAAAAGAATGTCAAGTACCTTATTGGGAAGACAACAGATCTGGAAAACAAATCCAGGAGAAACAATTTGAGAATCATCAGACTCCCTGAAAAATGTGAAGACAAAAAGAGCCTGGACACTATTTTCCAGGAAATTATCAAAGAGAACTGCCCACACGTTTTAGGAACAGAGGGTAAAATAAACATTGAAAAAATTCATCAATCACCTACTGAAAGGGACCCTAAAATCAAAATGCCAAGAAATATAGTGGCCAAGTTCAAGAACCATTAGATGAAAGAAAAAATGCTCAAGCTGCTAGAAAAAAGCAATTCAGATATGGAGGAACCACAACAAGGATAACCCAGCATCTAGCAGCATCCACATTAAAGGAATGAAGGGCCTGGAATATGATATTTCGAAAGGCTAAGGAACTTGGTATGCAGCCAAGAATAACTTACCCAGCAAAAATGAGCATCCTTTTCCAGGAACGAAGATCTACAGTTAACAAAATAAATGAATTCCATCTATTCTTGATGAAAAAACCAGATCTACACAAAATGTTTGATCTTCAAATACAGAACTCAAGAGATTTCTAAAAAGGTAAAAAGAAATCTTGAGAACTATATTTCTGCCATAAAGATATGTAAAAAAAATGTATAATTTGTCCTAGAAACTAGAGGTGGAAAGGAGATTATATCATTAAAAAGTGCAAAGTGGTGGTACTACATCTCATGAAGAAACAAAGGTAACCTATTATATCTGAGAGAAAGAAAGGAGGGGGATGAACATAGTGTGTATCAATAGACATATTCAGTTTATGGTGAAACTTCTTCCACTTCATTGAAAAGTGGGAGGGAAGGAGTAAGCTAAGGGGAAGGGAATACAGAAATTGTGAGGAAAAGGGGTAAATAGGAGGAGGAACTTGAAGGTGGGGGAGGGATACTAAAAAAGGAGGGCTGTGAAAAACAAATGGTGCTCACAAGTTTAATACTGGAGAGTGGTTAAGAGGGAAGGAAAGGAGAAAAGCATAAGCAGGGGTTAACAGGATGGCAAGCAATATAGAATTAGTCATTTTAACCATAAATGTAAATGGGGTAAACTCCCCCATAAAGAGTAAGCAGTTAGCAGAGTGGATTAAAAGCCAGAATCCTACTCTATATTGTTCACAGGAAATACACCTGAAACAGGGTAATACATTCAAAATAAAAGTAAAAGGGTGGAGCAGAATCTACTATGCTTCAGGTGAAGCCAAATGAAGCAAAAACAAAAATTGATTTAATTAAAAGAGATAAGGAAGGGTATTATATCTTGCTAACGGGTAGCATAGATAATGAAGCAGTATCAATATTAAACATATACACACCAAGTGGTGCAGCATCTAAATTCTTAAAAGAGAAATTAAGAGACTTGCAAGAAGAAATAGACAGCAAAACTATAATAATGGGATATCTCAACCTTGCACTCTCAGAACTAGCTAAATCAAACCACAAAATAAATCCATTTCATTTAAATCATCAAATTTATTGGCATAAAGTTGGGCAAAGTAAGTCATTATTGATCTAATTTCTTCTTCATTGGTGGAAAGTTCTCCCTTTTCCTTTTTAAGAGTAACATTTTGATTTTCCTCTTTCCTTTTTCTAATCAAATTTAGTAAAGTTTTATCTAATTTTATTGTTTTTTCACAAAACCAACTCTTAATTTTATTTCATAATTCAATTGTTTTTTTACTTCCAATATTATTAATTTCTCCTTTTCATTTTAGAATTTCAAATTTAGTATTTGATTATGGGTTTGTAATTTGGTCTTTTTCTCACTTTTTAAGTTACAAGCCCAATTCATTGAAGTTCTCTTTTTTATTCAAGGAAGCCTGTAAAAATATAAAATTTTCCCTTATTACTGCTTTGGCTGTATCCCACAAATTTTCTTGGGTGAAATTATTAATTGTGTATATTATAATTTGCTGTTTCACCCAATCATTTTTTAAGATGAGATCATTTAATTTCCATGTACTTTTTGGTCTATTTTCCTCTTAGCTTTTTTTTAATGTAATTTTTATTGCAGTATGATCTGAAAAGAATGCATTTACTATTTCTATTTTTCTGCATTTAATTTTGAAGTCTTTATGTGCTAATATATGATTAATTTTTGTATAGCTTCATTGAACTGCTGAGAAAAAAGTATACTTGTTTCTGTCATAATTCAATTTTTTCTAAAGACCTATCATACCTAATTTTTCTAACATTCTATTTATCTCTTTAATTTCTTTTTTATTTGTTTTATGATTTGATTTATCTTATTCTGAGAGTGCAAGGTTGAGATTTCCCACTACTACAGTTTTGTTGTCTACTTCTTCTTGTAACTCTCTTAACTTCTCCTTTAGGAAGTTAGATGCTATACCACTTGGTGCATATATGTTTAGTATTGGATATTGCTTCTTTGTGTATGCTACTTTTTTAGCAAGATATAGTTTCATTTATTATCTCTTTTAATTAGATCAGTTTTTCCTTTTGCTTGATCTGAGATAATGATGGCTACACCTGCTTTTTTGACTTCACCTGGAGCATAATAGATTCTGCTCCAGCCTTTTACCTTGACTATGAATGTATTTCACTCCTTAAATGTATTTCTTAGAAACAACATATTTTAGGGTTTTGGCCTTTGATCCAATCTGTTATCTGCCTCTGCTTTATGGGAGAGTTCATCCCATTTGCATTCACAGTTAAAATTACTAATTCTGTTTTTCCTGCCATGTTATTATCCCCAGATTGTGCTTTTCTTTTTCTTACTCCCTCTTACACCCTTCCGCAGTATTAAACTTATGGGCCTCACATAGTGCTCTCTCTTTAGAATCCCTCCAACCCCTTTGGAATCTTTTCCCCTTTTCTTGTTCCTTTCCCTTATTTCTCTTTTCTTTTTCCCTTTTCCTCTTCCACTTTTTATTGAGGTGAAAGAAGTTTCTTTGTAAACCAAATATGTGAATTATTTTCTCTTTGAATCACCTCTGACAAGAGTTCATACTATCCCCTTTCCATTTCGACTTCCCTGTTTATGTTATATCAGTAATATCAAATTATACATGTACTCTTTATGTATATCTATAAGAGAAATACAATTCTTAAGAGTTCTTTTTTTAACTTTTTCTGCTTTTCTTGAGTCTTATAGTTGGAAGTCAAATTGTTTTGTTTAGTTCTGTTTTATTTCATTAGAAACAAATGGAATTCATTTCATTAAATTCACATCTTCTTCCCTGGAAGAAAATGCTCAGCTTAGCTGGGTAGTTTATTCGTGGCTGCATTCCAAGTTCTTTTGCCTTTCAGAATTTCAGATTCCAGGCCCTCAGATCTTTTAATGTGGAAGCAGATGGATCTTGAGTGATCCTTATTGTGGCTCTTTGGTATTTGAATTGTTTTTTGTTTTTTTTTTTCTTTCTGGCTTTTTGTAATATTTTTTTCCTTAGTCTGATAGTTCTGCAATTTAAACACAATATTCCTTGGATTTTTTTTTTAATTTTGGGGTCTTTTTCAGACAATGTTCAATAAATTATTTCAATGCCTATTTTACCTTCTGATTCTATTACCTTTGGGCACTTCTCTTTGATGATTTCCTGTAAAATAGTGTCTCATTATAATTTTCAGGAAGTTCTATATTCCTCAATTGTCTCTCCTAGATCTATTTTCCAGGTCTGTTTTTTTTTTTTTTTTTTTTTTTTTTGTTTTGTTTTGTTTTGTTTTTGTTTTTGTTTTTGTTTTTCAAGTAGATATTTAACATTTTTTTCTAATTTTTCCCTTTCTTTTTTTTTTTTTCTTTTTTTTTTTTTTGGTTTTGCTTGACTCATTCTTGGTTTCTCAATGAATCATTCATTTCCATTTGTTCAGTTCTGATTTTTAATGAGTTATTTTCTCCATTAGCTTTTTTTACTTCCTTTTTTTTTTTATGTCCACATGAGTTTTTAAATGAGTTGTTTTGCTCTATGGAATTTTTTCCCCATTTCATTATTATTATTATTATTATATTTATTTATTTTTTTAATGTGCTGTTGTCTCCAGAAGCTGCCGATCCTCTCTCTGGGGGGAGATCTGTTGTGTCAACTCAAATCTCTCGGACAGATTCTTCTTCCTGTAGAGAACCATTGTCTCCAGACAGTTGCCGTTAACTCTTGTCCAGAGAAGTGACTTCTCTTCCGGCAGAGAGCCACGTCAAGCCTGGTCTAGAGCAGAGACTCACTTTTTCCTCCAGAGCTGCCCTCTTTATCCTCCCAGAGAATGGGCGTGGGATAATGCAAGGGCTTCTGGGAAGAATTACTTCAACCAATGAACTTGCTCCTCCTAAGCATGCAAGCTCTTCCCCAGGAAAGGCCGGAACTAGAGAATTGTCAAGTACCAACTTAGCACTTAGTAAGAACCTAATATCTCATTATCTCATTAGCACTTAGTAAGAACCTAACAATTTTTACTCAGTTTTCTTTTTCCAATTCACAAATCCTATTTTCTTGGGAATTCTTTGTCTTTTTCAATTCACAAATTCTATTTCCCTGCACCCCTGGGTGTTCTTTACCTTTTCCAATGCACATTTCAGGAAGTTGTTTTCTTTTTCCACTTTATCAAATTTTTCTTTAAATGAGTTAAAACCCTTTTCTGTACTCTCTTGCATAGCTTCTCTTTTCTTTCCCCATTTTTCTTCTAGCTCTATTTTAAGATTTTTTTATTATTTCTTCTAGGAGAGCCTTAAGTGATGGGTCCTAGGTTACATTCCCTTTTGGGGTTTTCTCTAGAGACTGTCTGCTATTAATGCCCTTGGGGATAAAAACCTGTTCTCTTTCTGTACAGAAGCTCTTGATGGCCCATGGGTCCATTTGACTTTTTTACTCATTTTTCTCTCCCTTCAGGTTACTCTCCTCCTTTGCAGATCAGGCATAGAGTTATAGACAATATTTGTACTGCAAATGGGATGCAAAGAGTGGCTGAGTTTTGGAAGTGCCCTGGGAAATGCTCCACACTAGAATTGTCTCTTCCCTAGGGATCGAAGTCATGCTCCAGAAGTTCTATTGCCCCAGGCTGAGCCTCTCCCTCCCCCCTTCCCACTATGCAGATCAGAGGCTGCCCCAGGCTAAAGCCTGGTACTGCAGAATATGGCTGCAGAGCTGTGGTGTGGTCTGTGCTCAGTCACTCCCTTCCGGGGTTGGGTGGGTGTAGCCAGATCCTGTTAGATTCTGGCATTTTTTGTAGTACACTCTACCTTTGGCTTGATTTTCTCTGCTGTCTACTGCTTTGGAGCCAAAGCAGAGCAGCCAACCTTTGGTATAGTCCTCCCTGTAAATTTTCTGGCCACGTAAACTGCCCCTGCCCCTGTCTGTTCAGTATGCTAGCCTCTGCTTCTGTCTCCCTGCTTGTGCTGGTCTGCTCCTGCTGCTCAGGACAAAACTTTTCTGGCGATCTTGCAGATTATCTTTAGTAGGTAAATTGTTGTACTACCAACCTTAGTGAATTTTACCAGTCAAACACTATTTTTGAGGCTGAATTTGGTAATTAGTTGTGAGGGTATGAGAGGAACTTAGAATGTCACATGTGTCTTCTCTGTCATCTTGGCTCTGCCCCTCTCAATTATTTCTTATAGAAAAATAATATTCCACTACATTGATATGACATAACTTATTCAGTCATTCCATACCTGAGGGATATCCACTTAAAGTCCAGTTTTTTGGCACTGTAAAAAGGAGTGCTAGAAACAATTTTGCACATGTGTATCTTTTCCCTTTTTTATTTCTTTGGGAAACAGACCAATTAACACACTGCTGAATCACAGGGTATGCCTGAGTTTAAATCTGGCCTCAGACACTTAGCACTTCCTCTTGGATAAGTCACTTAACTCCAATTGCCTCAGGGAAAAATTTATCTTTTCATATATTTTGACCCTTTATCAAGTGGAAAACAGCTTATATTCTTATAAATTTGACTCAATTTTCTTTATGTTTTAAAAATGAAGCTTTTATATCCCTGAATATAAATTTTTTACCTAGTTTCCTGCTTCCTTTCTAATTTTGGCTGCATCAGTTTTATTTGTACAAAAACTTTTTTTTTTTAATTTACTATAATCAAAATTATGCATTTTAAATTTCATAATATTTTCTAATTCCTCTTTGGCCATAAATTATTTTATTCTTTACAGACCTGAGAGGTAGACTATACCTTGTTCTTCTAATTTGCTTATAGGCTCACCCTTTATGTCCTTGCACTCTCAGATTTAGACAAATCAAACCACAAAACAAACAAGAAAGAAATCAAAAAAGTAAATAGAACATTAGAAAAACTAGGTATGATAGACCTTTGGAGAAAACTGAATGGCAATAGAAAGGAATATACTTTCTTCTCAGCAGTTCATGAATCCTATACAAAAATTGACCATATATTATGACATAAAGATCTCAAAATTAAATGTAGGAAGGCAGAAATAATAAATGCCTTCTTCTCAGACCACAATGCAATAAAAGCTACATTCAGTAAAAAGTTAGGGATAAATAGACCAAAAAGTAATTGGAAACTGAATAATCTCATCTTAAAGAATGACTGGGTGAAAGATCAAATTATAGAAACAATTAATAATTTCACCCAAGATAATGACAATGATGAGACATCATACCAAAATCTGTGGGATGCAGCTAAAGCAGTAATAAGGGGAAATTTGATATCTTTAGATGCTTATTTGAAGAAAATAGAGAAAGAGAAGATTAACGAATTGGGCTTGCAACTTAAAAGGCTAGAAAAAGACCAAATTATAAACCCCCAACCAAAAATTAAACTTGAAATACAAAAATTAAAAAGAGAAATCAATAATATTGAAAGTAAAAAAAAAAACTATTGAATTAATAAATAAAACCAAGAGTTGGTTTTATGAAAAAGCCAATAAAATAGATAAACCTTTGGTAAATCTGATCAGAAAAAAAGAAAAAGGAAAATCAAATTGTTAGTCTTACAAATGAAAAGGGGGATCTTTCCACCAATGAAGAGGAAATTAGAGAAATAATAAGGAGTTACTTTGCCCAACTTTATGCCAATAAATTTGATAACTTAAGTGAAATGGATGACTTCCTCCAAAAATATAGGCTTCCTAGATTAACAGAGGAGGAAATAAATTGCTTAAATAGTCCCATTTCAGAAAAAGAAATAGAACAAGCTATTAATCAACTCCCCAGGAAAAAATCCCCAGGACCAGATGGATTTACATGTGAATTCTACCAAACATTTAAAGAACAATTAGCCCCAATGCTATATAAATTATTTGAAAAAATAGGGGATGAAGGAGTCCTGCCAAACTCCTTTTATGACACAGACATGGTACTGATACCTAAACCAGGTCGCTCGAAAACTGAGAAAGAAAATTATAGACCAATTTCCTTAATGAATATTGATGCTAAAATCTTAAATAAGATATTAGCAAAAAGACTTCAGAAAATCATCCCTAGGATAATACACTATGATCAAGTAGGATTCATACCAGGAATGCAGGGCTGGTTTAATATTAAGAAAACTATTAGTATAATTGACCATATTAATAATCAAATTAATAAAAACCCTATGATCATCTCAATAGATGCAGAAAAAGCATTTGACAAAATCCAACATCCATTCCTACTAAAAACTCTTGAGAGTATAGGAATAAATGGATTATTCCTTAGAATAATCAGGAGCATATATTTAAGACCTTCAGTAAGCATAATATGCAATAGAAATAAACTGCAACCTTTCCCAGTAAGATCAGGAGTGAAACAAGGTTGCCCACTATCACCATTACTATTCAATATAGTACTAGAAACGCTAGCCTTGGCAATAAGAGCCGAGAAAGAGATTCAAGGAATTAGAGTAGGAAATGAGGAAATCAAAATATCACTCTTTGCAGATGACATGATGGTATACTTAGAGAACCCCAAAGACTCTGCTAAAAAGCTATTAGAAATAATTCAGAATTTTAGCAAAGTGGCAGGATACAAAATAAATCCACATAAACCCTCAGCATTCTTATATATCACCAACAAAATGCAACAGCAAGAGATACAAAGAGAAATTCCATTCCAAACAAATGTTGATAGTATAAAGTATTTGGGAATCCATCTACCAAAGAATAGTCAGGAATTATATGAGAAAAATTACAAAACACTTGCCACAAAAATAAAGTCGATTTAAATAATTGGAAAGACATTCAGTGCTCTTGGATAGGCCGAGCGAATATAATAAAGATGACAATACTCCCCAAACTAATCTATTTATTTAGTGTTATGCCAATCAGACTCCCAAGAAACTATTTTAATGACCTAGAAAAAATAACAACAAAATTCATATGGAAGAATAAAAGGTCGAGAATTGCAAGGGAACTAATGAAAAAAAGTCTGATTAAGGTGGTCTAAGTGTACCTGATCTAAAGCTATATTATATAGCAGCAGTCACCAAAACCATTTGGGACTGGCTAAGAAATTGACCGGTTGATCAGTGGAACAGATTAGATACAAAGGACAAAAAAAGGTACATCTATAGCAATCTAATCTTTGACAAACCCAAAGATACCAACATTAGGGAAAAAATTCATTATTCGGAAGAAACTGTTGGGAAAACTGGAAATTAGTATGGCAGAAATTAGATATGGATCCACACTTAACACCATATACCAAGATAAGATCAAAATGGGTCCATGATTTAGGCATAAAGAATGAGATCATAAATAGATTAGAGGAACAGAGAATAGTCTACCTCTTAGAAGTGTGGAGGAGGAAGGAATTTATGACCAGAGGAGAACTAGAGATCATTATTGATCACAAAATAGAAGATTTTGATTACATCAAACTAAAAAGTTTCTGTACAAACAATACTAATGCAAACAAGATTAGAAGGGAAGTGACAAATTGGGAAAATATTTTTAAAAGTAAAGGTTCTGACAAAGGTTTCATTTCCAAAATATATAGAGAACTGACCCTGATTTATAGGAAATCAAACCATTCTCCTATTGATAAATGGTCAAGGGATATGAACAGACAATTCTCAGATGATGAAATTGAAACTAATTCCACTCATATGAAAGAGTGTTCCAAATCACTACTGATCAGAGAAATGCAAATTAAGACAACTCTGAGATACCACTACACACCTGCCATATTGGCTAAGATGACAGGAACAAATAATGATGAATGTTGGAGGGGATGTGGGAAAAGTGGGACACTGATACATTGTTGGTGGAGTTGTGAAAGAATTCAGCCATTCTGGAGAGCAATTTGGAACTATGCCCAAAAAGTTGTCAAACTGTGCATACCCTTTGCCCAGCATTGCTGTTATTGGGATTATATCCCAAAGAAATACTAAAGAGCGGAAAGGGACCTGTATGTGCCAAAATGTTTGTGGCAGCTCTTTTTGTTGTAGCTAGAAACTGGAAAATGAAAGGATGTCCATCAATTGGAGAATGGTTGGGTAAATTGTGGTATATGAAGGTTATGGAATATTATTGCTCTTTAAGAAATGACCAGCAGGAGGAATACAGAAAGGCTTGGAGAGACTTAAATCAACTGTTGCTGAGTGAAATGAGCAGAACCAGAAGATTGCTGTACACTTCAACAACAATACTGTATGAGGATGTATTCTGATGGAAGTGGAAATCTTCAACATACAGAAGATCCAACTCACTTCCAGTTGATCAATGATAGACAGAAATAACTACACCCAGAGAAGGAACACTGGGAAGTGAATGTAAATTGTTAGCACTACTGTCTATCTACCCAGGTTACTTATACTTTTGGAATCTAATAATTAATGTGCAACAAGAAAATGGTATTTACACACATATATTGTATCTAGGTTATATTGTAACACATGTAAAATGTATGGGATTGCCTGTCATCGGGGGGAGGGAGTGGACGGAGGGAGGGGATAATTTTGAAAAATGAATAAAAAATAAATAAATAAATAAATAAATTTGGAAAAAAAAAAGAAAAAAAAAAAAAAAAAAAAAAAAAAAGAAGAGCTAATCCAATTCCAATTGATCAATGATGGACAGAATCAGTTACACCCAGAAAAGGAACACTGGGAAATGATGTTAGCATTTTTTGTTTTTCTCACCAGATTATTTTTTTACCTTCAGAATCCAATTCTTCCTTTGCAACAACAACAACAACAAAATTCGGTTCTGCACATATATATTGTACCTAGGATATACTATAACATATTTAATAAGTATGGGAATGCCTGCCATCTAGGGGAGGGGGTAGAGGGAAGTAGGGGAAAAAATCGATACAGAAGGGAATACAAGGGATAATTTTGTAAAAAATTTTCTATGCATATGTATTGTCAAAAAAAAAAAGTTATAATTATAAAATTAATTTTAAAAAAAGAAGTTTTTCAGGATGGGCCATGCTTTTTTTGTAATTTTGTGATATTTATTCTGTTTTTATTACTTTGTGCTTTAAATAATCTATTCATATACTTGTTGTGGGTCTGCTTCCCTGCAGCTTCACTGGAAACTGAAAGTTTCTTACTGTGCGCTTCAAGCTATCACCAGCCTTCTGACGTCTCCGGACCCCGCTCCGGAAACAGGAGCGGGGAATAAGCATACAGAGAGCCAACATGTAGCAGAGCTGTTCTTTATTGTCTGCTCCCCAAAATGTCTCCCCGAGCCGTTGCTGTTCCCTACTTTTATACAGAATCTTCTTGGACCCTCCCCGATTCCTCCCATCGTGGGCGGGGCCAGCTCCTTTAGCAATGCCTAGCCGTTTTTCTCCTTATATGGCCAAGCAACTCATAGTTCCATGCATCTACCGACACGTAGCTCTATTAGTCGACCTGGAACCACATCCTGGAGATGACTGACATTAGGGCGTCTCCCTTCCGCACAGGGAAGATCGGTTCTAGGTCCCTTACATATACTGTATTCATTTGGAATGTGAGGCATGATTTTATGTGTTATTTCTGAAATAATATTAAAGTTGTTCCTTCTTTAAGAAACATATGTGAATTCAATCAGTTGCTTTGCATGACAGTTATTAAATTTGGATGTTGGATGTCCTTTCTTCAAATATCATTTCATGGAATGTAAATTTTGTCAATATTTTCTCAAAGATATATATTTTTTTCTCTCCATCTTTTTTTTACTAATTATGAATATACCTTAAAACAATTTTAATTCCTTCTCATAAGACTTTGCAGATACAAATACAAATGCATTTAACAGTTTTGTATGTGTTCAGATATTTACATTATTGTATAATTTGCTCTGAAGTACCCATGAGAGAGAAAATACAGGCCAGACAAAATAATGAACAAGAGCATTTATTATCACTGGCCAGGCCTGATCCCCACCATGACTGGAGTGGTCAGTGATGAGTGGTCTCAGGGCCACATATTTATAGAAAGAAGGAAGACATCAAAATGTTTCTTGAAATATTTGTCATACTAAAAGGAATTTTCATCCTAGACAGGATGCAAAGATTATCACATTAAGGGTGCCATTCCCAGAAGGCAATAAGACAGTATTTCTTTATGCTTATAAAGTTGTCAAGATCTTAGGTTTTTAAGGCAGCACATCTGGGGATGTAAAAATGCCATCTGCATTAGGGCATGAAGAGCTAGTAATAAACTTCTAAGTACAGAGTTTCAAGATCATGTTTCCATGGTCCAGAGGGGTATTTCCACTTCACTTCTACCTCACAAAAAAGGGGAGTACTGTTTGTTTTTTTTTAAATTTGATTAAAAGAATAAACAAAATACTTAAAAGTCACCATTTTTATTTTTATTTCACAAGATCTTTCTGCACACACACAAAAATAAGTTAAAAGGAAAATTTTGTCAGTTCTATCTGAAGAGTTTCAGGTTACATTAAAATGAGAAATAATTTGAAGTTCTCTAGGATAAATTTTTCAGATTTCAGTCACTTTACAGTGATATCTTGTATATATTACTGGAAGCATTATGAATGATTCGACTTCCCATAAAGCTATCAGAAAGTAGGCACTTTCTACAGTATCCTGGTCCCAGAGCAGATAAAGCTCTGGGTGTCATTCAGCTTGAATTATATCTGGAAAGAGAGAAGCAGGAAGTACAACTGCAGAAACCTGGTAATGTGTGCTTTTTGTGGCCCTATTTCTTAAGTAAAGAAAACTGCTGAATTCCAAACCTTAATGAAACTATCAAATGATTTTCCAATGTAGACTAAGTGAATTTTTGTTTCCATATTTCATTACAGATTGATTGTTAGTCATGAAGGTGGCTAATGTCTTCCATTTTTTCCTTTCAATTTTAACGTGTTGTTAAAAATATAGACTGCAGATATGTAGTAAAAGGTTGTTCATTGTTTTTTTTTTTTTTATTTTGGATATAATTCTGATAATCAGGTTTCTTATTTAACTATCTAGAATAATATTTCTTTGCATAATATATCAGAACATAATTGTTATTTGAATACGTGAAATTTTTGTAAGCTATAAGAGTTTTTATAAATACTAAGAAAATAATGAAATATTTCTCTTATCATATACAATGTTTTCTTTGATATGCTCATTTCACTTTGTGACAGTTCATGCAAGTCTTTCCAGGTTTTTCTGACAACATTGTGATTATTTTTTCTTATAGTGTAGTCCATCAAAATCATATACAGCACTTAATCTAACAAGTCCCAATTTAATGGGCATAGCTTCAATTTTCTTTCTTTCTTTCTTTCTTTCTTTCTTTTTTTTTTTTTTTTTTTGCTACCACTGGTAAAGGCTGGCATAAATATTTTTACAGTTTTGTTTTGTTCTGTCTAATTGGGGTAAAGATCTATGTCCTGATATTTCTGTGTCAAAGGACATGCATAGTTTTATAACTGTTTGGACATAATTCCAAATATTCTCAATAACATTTGAATCAATATACAACTTTGCCAATAACTCATCACTAACTCAAATTTTTCAGTATTTCCAAATTTTGTCATTTATATTTTCTATCATATTAACTAACCAATATTTAAGAATGATGAGGTAGTTCAGACTTTCCCTCATTAATTTGAATTTCCTTGATAGTGATTTATAGAATTTTTTTATATAATGATAGATAGCTTTGAAAATGTCTTTTTATATTCTATAATCATTTATCAATTAAACTATAACTTTGTGGTCAAATGATATAAAGAGACAATTTTATTTTATTTATTTTATTTTGTTTTTAATTTATTCTTCATCTCTTTACTCTTTACAATTTACTTCATTTAAATAGTTAGAAATTTTAAAGTTCCCTCCCCTTAATATTATTATTATTATTTAATTTTAAATTAATTTTATAATTATAACTTTCTTTTGACAGTACATATGCATAGGTAATTTTTTTTACAACATTATCCCTTCTGTTCTGAATTTTCCTCTCCTTCCCTCCACCCCTTCCCCTAGATGGCAGGCATTCCCATACATATTAAATTGGTTATAGTATATCCTAGGTACAATATATATGTGCAGAGCCGAATTTTGTTGTTGTTGTTGTTGTTGTTGCAAAGGAAGAATTGGATTAGGAAGGTAAAAATAACCTGGGGAGAAAAACAAATAATGCTAACAGTTTACACTCATTTCCCAGTGTTTCTTCTCTGGATGTAGCTGATTCTGTCTATCATTGATCAATTGGAATTGGATTAGCTCTTCTCTATGTTGAAGATATCCACTTCTATCAGAATACATCCTCATACAGTATCATTGTTGAAGTGTTTAATGATCCCCTAGTTCTACTCATTTCACTCAGCATCAGTTGATGTAAGTCTCTCCAAGCCTCTCTGTATTCATCCCATTGGTCATTTCTTACAGAACAATAATATTCCATAACATTCATATACCATAATTTACCCAACCATTCTCCAATTGATGGGCATCCATTCATTTTCCAATTTCTAGCCACTATAAAAAGGACTGCCACAAATCTTTAACACATACAGGTCTCTTTCCCTTCTTTAATATTTCTTTGGTATATAAGCCCAGGAGTAGGACTGCTTGATCAAAGGGTATGCACAGTTTGATAACTTTTTGGGTATAATTCCAGATTGCTCTCCAGAATGGTTGGATTCTTTCACAACTCTACCAACAAGGCATCAGTGTCCCCAGTTTTCCCAGAGCCCCTCCAATATTCATCATTATTTGTTCCTGTCATCTTAGCCAATATGACAGGTGGTATCTCAGAATTGTCTTAATTTGCATTTCTCTGATCAGTAGTGATTTGGAACACTCTTTCATATGAGTGGAAATAGTTTCAATTTCATCATCTGAGAATTGTCTGTTCATATCCCTTGACCATTTATCAATAGGAGAATGGTTTGGTTTCTTATAAATTAAAGTCAATTCTCTATATATTTTGGAGATGAGGCCTTTATCAGAACCTTTTACTGTAAAAATGTTTTCCCAATTTGTTACTTCCCTTCTAAACTTGTTTGCATTAGTTTTGATTGTACAAAAGCTTTTTAATTTTATGTAATCAAAATTTACTATTCTGTGATCAATAATGATCTCTAGTTCTCCTTTGGACACAAATTCCTTCCTCCTCCACAAGTGTGAGAGGTAAACTATCCTATGTTCCTCTAAGTTATTTATGATCTCGTTCTTTATGTCTAAATCATGGACCCATTTTGATCTTATCTTAGTATGCAGTGTTAAGTGTGGGTCCATTCCTAGTTTCTGCCATACTAATTTCCAGTTTTCCCAGCAATTTTTGTCAAATAATGAATTCTTATCCCAAAAGTTGGGATCCTTGGGTTTGTCAAACAATAGATTTCTATTTTTATTCACTATCTTGCCCTGTGAACCTAACCTATGCCACTGATCAACTAGTCTATTTCTTAGCCAATACCAAATGGTTTTGTTGACTGCTGCTTTATAATATAGCTTTAGATCTGGTACAGCTAGGCCACCTTTATCTGATTTTTTTTCATTAGTTCCCTTGCAATTCTCTACCTTTTATTCTTCCATATGAATTTTGTTGTTATTTTTTCTAGGTCATTAAAATAGTTTCTTGGAAGTCTGATTGGTATAGCACTAAATAAATAGATTAGTTTAGAGAGTATTGTCATTTTGTTTATATTTGCTCAGCCTATCCAAGAGCACTCAATGTCTTTCCAATTATTTAAATCTGGACTTTATTTTTGTGGCAAGTGTTTTGTAATTTTGCTCATAGAATTCATGATTTTCCTTTGGTAGATATATTCCCAAATATTTTATACTATCAACAGTTATTTTGAATGGAATTTCTCTTTGCATCTCTTGCTGTTGGATTGTGTTGGAAATGTATAAAAATGCTGAGGATTTATGTGGATTTATTTTGTATCCTGCAACTTTGCTAAAATTCTGAATTATTTCTAATAGCTTTTTAGCAGAGTCTTGGGGTTCTCTAAGTATACCATCATGTCATCTGCAAAGAGTGATAGTTTGATTTCCTCATTAGCTACTCTAATTCTTGAATCTCTTTCTCGGCTCTTATTGCTGAGGCTAGCATTTCTAGTACAATATTGAATAGTAATGGTGATAGTGGGCAATCTTGTTTCACTCCTGATCTTACTGGAATTGTTTATCTCCATTACATATGTTTATTGACCGTTTTAAATATATGCTCCTTATTATTTTAAGGAATAGTCTATTTATTCCTATACGCTCAAGTCTTTTTAGTAGGAATGCATATTAGATTTTATCAAATGCTTTTTCTGCATCTATTGAGATGATCATATGTTTTTGTTAATTTTGTTATTGATATAATAGTTTATGCTAATAGTTTTCCTAATATTGAACCAGCCCTGCATTCCTGGTATAAATCCCACTTGGTCATAGTGTATTATCCTGCAGATGATTATCTGTAGTCTTTTTGCTAATATAGTATTTGCAATTTTAGCATCAATATTCATTAGAGAGATTGGTCTATAGTTTTCTTTCTCAGTTTTCAATCTACCTGGTTTAAGTATCAGTACCATGTCTGTGAAAGCGACTATTTTCAAATGGAAAAATTAAGGCCATGTCTAGCCCTTTGAAGAAATGCTCTAAGTCATTATCAATTAGAGAAATGCAAATTAAGGCAACTCTGAGATACTACTATACATGTCTCAAATTGGTTAAGATGAGAGAAAAAGATTATGAGAAATGTTGGAGGAGATGTGGGAAAGCTGGGTAACTAATATTTTTTTAGTGGAGTTCCAAACTGATCCAATTATTCTGGAGAGCAATTTGAAACTATGCAGATGGGGATCTTATTGTGCATATCCTTTGATCCAGTATCTTTATTTTGTCTATATCCCTAGGTGAACACAAAAAATGAAAAAGGACACACATATTAAAAAAAATTGTAGCAGCCCTTTTTGTAGTGTCAAGGAATGAAAAATAAGTTGATGCACATCAGCATCAACTCCCCATCAGCATTGCTTATTCATGGCTGAATATTGGTTATTGGTATATGAATATTATCTAATATTATTTTTTATTAAAAAAAATTATCAGCAAGATGATTTTAGAAGGCCTGGGGAAACTTGAACAAAGTGATGTTAAGTGAAGTGACTAGAACGAAGAGAACATAGTACATAGAAACAAGATTATGTGATGATCCAGTGTAGACTTGGCTGTTTTCAACAATCAGGCCAGTTTCAATAAACTTCTGACAGAGTCATCTGTATTTAGAAAGAGGACTATGAGGACTGAATGTGGATCACAACATAGAATTTTCACTTTTGTTGTTGTTTGCTTGCTTTTTTTCTTTCTAATTTCTTTTCCTTTGTGATCTGATTTTTTTTTTTTTGTGCACCATGATGTGTGCACATATATTTAGAAAAGTTGCATATATTTACTTGCTGTCTATAAAAGGGAAATAGGAAGAAGGGAGGGAACATTATTTGGAATTGTCATTTGCAACTTAAGGTTTTACAAGAGTGAATGTTGAAAAGTATCTTGGATGTTTTTTGAAAATAAAAAAGCTATTATTAAAATTTTAAAAGTAAACTATAATTTTGATTAGTTTTCTATATGCCTTTTTTTTTTTTTTTTTAACAATTAAGGGTATTAATCTGGGGTGGAGCCAAGATGGCAGAGAAGATACACATGAATCTGTAAGCTTCCTTCTTCCCTCATTACCAATTAGTTAAATCAGTCTCAAAAATAACACTGGACTGATAGAAACCACAAGGATTGGAAGTACAATGTACCAGCTGAAGAGAATCTGGAATTTCAACAGAAAAAGTCAGTTCCAAGGGGAGGAAAAAAAAAAAAAAGAGGACAGCACAGACAGGGTTAGGTGCTAGCACACTGCACCGATCGAGCTGGGGAGAACTCTGGGATCAGAGAAGCCACTGAGATAGAGGAATCTGGCACAGGCTGTTAGCTCTTCTCTGCTTATAGAACAGCAGCTCAGAAGAGAAATCAAGCCACTTTAAAATATAAAACCAGATACTAGGACCACCCCAATCCAGAAGTGACCTAACAGATTTTGGCATAGCTGTGCAGCCACTTTCTACTGTCCGGGCTTCACCTTGGGGTAGTTAAGAGCCTGAACAGTGAGGATACAGCCTGAGGCAATATCTAATCCACATAGTGCCGGGCTTGGCCAGAGGCTGTAGAACTCAGCCACAGAAGTCCCAGAGAAGCAGAAACTTTGAAATAGGGACCACGGTTTCTGGGCAGATACTTCCAGTTTGAGTGCAGGGGCTTTTCACATCAGCTGCTGATATCCACGCCCCACAGGACTCATTGGCTGGGCTTTGTGTCACCTTTACTGTTCAGTCTTAAACCTCAGGGAAGTCACTAGGACACACAGCTGGATCCTTCATTGGGCAACCCTCACAGCACAGTCATACTAATCAACTCTGAAACACTTCCAGGGAGGGGGAGGGGAACTCTCTCCCAGAGCTCTCTCTTAGTTCAGGCACAGGAGCCGTGGCATCCATCTGGTCTGGGAGGAATCTGGTAAAGAAATAAATAAATAAACTTCTTACCCCAAGGACAGACCCCAAAAGATTTTTTAAATATGAACAAAAAAGCCAGAAAAACCATAGATTCCTTCTACACAGAGAATGAGTGGGTATCCAACCTCGAGGAAGTTAACAGCAGAGAGTCAGCAGATAACAGCCTAAAGGGGAATGATACCTGCCCCCCATCACATAACTCTCTCCTAGAAGAGACTCTTAAAAAGTTAAGAGAGTTTGAAGAAAAAATGGAGAAAAGAAAGAGAAACTATGATAGAGAATAACAACGTTCTGAAATTTGAGTTGGAAAAAATAAAGAATTCACAGGAGATGCAGGGAAACAAACTTTGTGAATTAGAAAAGGTTAAAAAATCACAGGAAAGTAGGATATCTGAATTGGAAAACATAAAAAAAAGTCTCAAGAAAGTAGGATTTCTGAATTGGAAAAAGCAAATAACTCTAAAAAAAAAATTAGGAAATGGAAAAAATTCAATAGAGCAAAATAATTCATTTAAAAATTCAATTGGGAATATACAAAAAGAACTAAAAAATGTGAAGGAAGAAAATAACTCCTTAAAAATCAGGACGGAACAAATAGAAATGAATTATTTATTGAGAACTTAAGAATCAGTCAAACAAAACAAACAAAAAAAAAATATAATGGGAAATTTTACTGGGAAAATCTATAGACCTGGAAAATAGATCTAGGAGAGATAATCTGCAGATCATTGGACTTCCCGAAAACTATGACCAAAAAAAGAGCCTAGATTCTATTTTACAGGAAAACATCAAAGAGAACTGTCCAGAGATAATAGAAACAGAAGGGAAAATAGGCGTGGAAAGAATTCATCAAACACCTTCTGAAAAAGACCCTAAAAAAAAGAACTCCACGGAATATTGTGGCTAAGCTGCAGAACTCCCAAACAAAGGAAAAAATATTGCAAGCAGCTAGAAAAAAAACAATTCAAATATCAAGGGTCACTCAAGATCTGGCTGCCTCCACATAGATTGAAGGGCCTGGAATTTGATATTCTGAAAGGCAAAAGATCAAGGATTGCCACCAAGAATAAACTATCCAGCTAAGTTTAGCATTTTCTTCCATGGCAGAATATTGTCATTTAATGAAACAGAGGAATTCCATTTGTTTCTAAGAAAAAACCCAGACTTAAACAAAAAATTTGATCTATATCCACAAGACTGAAGAGAAACAGAAAAAGCCCATGTAATTACAATACATATAGTATATATAATATGTATAAATATAAATATACTATGTTGCCTTTTAATTAAAGGCAAAACAAAAAAAAAAGCAATAATTATAAAAGTAATATTAGAGGAAGTTCTGTTTCTACAATTTCACAAAAAAAAGTTCTGGACCAAGTCTGTACCAAACAGTATTGATGTAAAAACAAACAAACAAATAAACAAACAAAACAAAAAAAAAATCAATAAAAATTGTAATTAGAAAAAAAAAAAGTACTAATCATTCCCCTCCATTCTACTTCATCCTTTTTATTCTACTTCCTCTGTCAGTTCACCCTATCTACTCTCAAAAAATGTTTTACTTCTGTCTTTCATTTCCCTGATCAGCGTTCCTTCTCTTTTCCTGTTCTTCACTGAATTCTGCGTATGGCGAGATAGATTTCTATATCAAACTGAATATGTATATTTCCTCATTGATCCAATTTTGATGAGAGTAAGAGTCACAAGCTTTTTACACACACACACACACACACACACACACACACACACACACACACACACACACACACACTATGAAAGCCAAACCAAGGTAATAGATAAAGATATGAAGTTTGTGGGGTTTTTTTATTGTTGGAATAAGAGCTAACTGTTATAATTCTCTGTTGACTACAGGTGATCTCACATTGTTCAGATATATTATTTTTTCCATATCTCATTGACATTTCTGGCACTGGCAATAGTAGTAGTCTTAGGGGCAATAACTACTACTCTCAGACTTTCAATATCAAATTTTCTTTATTTCTATCCTATTTGTGCTTCTTATATTTTTTTTTTTTTCTTATGGAAATTTCAATCTTCCCTTCTTGCATAGGAGTTATCTCATTAGTCTCACAGGATTTTTCGGTAAATGAAAATGTAAAGTCTCTGTCCCTCAATGAAGACTGTATATAGTGCTCTGTTAGATTTGATTATCATAGTCATTGGTGAGCTAATTAAAACATTCTAATGACAATATATATTTATTGAGCATTTACTCTAGAATAGGCACTGTGTTTAGTACTGGAAAGATAAAGCAAAATCAATAGCCCTGCCCTCAAGGAACTTAAATTCCAGTGAAAGAAAACATACAAACAACTATGTACAAATTAAAAAATGGCAAATTAATTGGAGATAATCAGAAAGAGAGGTTAATGACTTTTTGTTGAAATCAAGATTTAAATTGAAACATGAAGGAAGCTAGGGAAATAAGGAAGAAGAGATGGAGTGAATTCCATGTACAGGAAACAACCAGCATAAAATTGGAAAGTGGAGAGTCATTAGTGAGACACAGCAAGAAGTTATAGTCACTAGATAAGAAAGAGAAGTAAGTTATAAGAAGATTCAAAAAGTAAAAAGTTAATATGGCAAGCAACTGGATATGAGAAGTAAATCAATGATGACATCCTGGTTGCTATTTATGAAATTTAGAGGATCAACATTAAGAAGAAACTTAAGATGAGGGGCAAGATTTCTGGGGAAATATAATTAGTTAAATATTGCATTCAATGTTGGACAATATTGGACATGCTGAATTTAAAAATTTGTCAGGAAATCAAGTTAGAAATGTCCAATAATCAGTTGCAGGTGCAAGACTGGAAGTCGGAGAATTATTAGTTTCATATACAAGATTCTTTTCACCTGATCATTTACACCTAGTGATGAAAATCATGTTTCTTAAAAAAAATCATCAAACAATTTTATTACTGATTAGCATAATTTCAGAGCTGTCCAGTTAAGTAAGTTTTTTTTAATTGTTTTATTTTTCCAATGATGGAGTATATACATACACAGAGATTTTTCTTCTTAATACACTTATTTCAAAGCAAAAACATATGAAGTCTAAAACTATAATCTCAAGGGAAAATTACTGCAAGCTGCCAGAAAAAACCAATTCAAATATCAAGGAGCAACAATCAGGATTACCCAGAATCTGGCATCTTTTACAATAAAAGACGGGAGGGTCTAGAATACCATAATTTGAAAGACAAAGGCCCTAGGGTTACAACCAAGAATTAACAACTCGGGGAGATTCAGCATCATCTTTCATGGAAGGCAATGGATCTTCAATGAAGTAGGACACATTCAATAACTTCTATTGAAAAAAAAAAAAACAGAATTAAATAGAAAATTTAATGTACAAACACAGGACTCAAGAAAAGCACAGAAACACAAACAGGGGAAAATATTTACTCTTTAAAGGTTGAAGTGTTCACATAATTAAATGGGAAATTAATATCTCTAATTCTTGAAAACTATATATATCACTGTGGCAGACAGAAGAGGGCATCACATGGACTGAGGGTGTGGTTGTGAATGAACTATGGCAAGATGATATCAAAGAAAAAGATATTAAGGGTTGGGAACAGGTTTGTACTGGGAAAAAAAAAGAAAGGATAAGTGTAATGGGACAAATTAGATCACATGAAGATTATTGCAATACTGGGGAAAAGGGAGAAGAATGAGAATTGTCTGAAGCTTGATTTCATTAGTTTTTACTTAATGAATAAATCATTCATCTGGGTATAGAAATTTATGTAACCCTATAAAGTAGCAGGAGGACAAAAAGGAAAAAATAATGAAGGGGCAGGATAGAAGGAAGGACATAAACACTACGAGAAAAGTTAAGAGAAGGGGGAAAGGGAAAATAGAAAACTAGGTAGTGGGTAGGGTGGGTTAAAAACATTATTAAGAGGAGAGGGGAGGGCTGATGATAGGAGAAAGGGAATTTTTTTGGGGTGGACTAAAAAAACTACTTAAGAGAGAATGGAAAGAGAGAACAAAAGCATAAAAAGGGGAGAAAATAGGGTAGAGGAAATACAGAGATGGTAATCATAACTGTGAATGTGAATGGAATTAACTCTCCTATAAAACAGAAGCAAACAACAGAGTGGATTAAAAAACCCAATCCTACAATATTTTGTTTAAAAGAAACACATTTGATACAGAGAAACACAAACACAGTAAATTTAAAAGACTGGAATAGAATTTATTACACTTCAGACGAGGTAAAAAAAAATTTAAAAAAGCAGATGTTGCAATTCTGATCTCACATAAAGCAAAAGTAAAAATAGATTTAATTAAAAGAGATAAAGAAAGAAAGCACATTTTGATAAAGGGTACATAAACAATGAAGTAGCAACAATATCAAATGTATATATACCAATTGTATATACACCAAATGTATATATTTGGCAGAGCAGGCAAATTACTGAAGAATATTTTAAGCCAATCACAGGAAGAAATAGATAGCAATGGAATACCTCGTTTCCTTCTCAGAATCAGAAAAATCTAACCAAAAAATAAGAAAAAAAAGTAAGGAGACCTGCGTATGATAGAACTCTAAAGAAAATTGAATAGGGACAGAAAGAAATGCATCTTCTTATTATGAGTGTATGAAACTGATCCAAAAATTTAAAATTAGAGCACAAAAATCACAATTAAATGCAGAAAGACAGAAATAGTAAATCCTTCATTTTCAAATCGACATTGCAATAAAAATTATATTCAACAGGGAAAGGTAGACTAATAACCAAATAGAAATTGAATAATCTAATTCTGAAACATGTGTGTGTCAAAAACATATCAAAGGAATAATCCATAATTTCATCCAAGAGAATAACAATAATGGGACAACATGCCAATTCATGAGATGCAACAAAACAGTTCTGAAAGGAAATTTCATATCTCTAAGTGATGAGGTTTAGGTTTAGGGAACCAAAATGAATTCAGGGTTTCTGGTGGTCAAGGACTTAAATGAAAAAGTCTAGCAGCAGATTTGGGGTTCAGGGAACCAAATGGAGAGGTTTGGCTCTCCTGCAACTCCTTGAGATTTGGCACAAGGGTAGGGAGGTTGGGACTCCCTTCTGGTGGTGCAGAGGTTCTCTGTAAAAGAATTTAGAGACCCCAAAGCCTAGATTGATAAAAGAGGTTTATTATGGGGATTGGAAGTAAGATTAGAAATCCTGAAAGAGAGGCATAAAAAGTCTGGTTAGGACATAGGTGAGGATAAAGAGAGGATGGCACTGGAAAGAGTATTCAATGGACAGATGCTCCTTGGAATGCCAAGCATGGAGCTAGCATGTTTGGAACCTCTGCAAAGAGAGAATTTTAGTTTGGCTCTTTTTATAACTGGAGCTTTGGCTACAAGCTGAAGGGGGCTTGCTGATGGAGTCCCAAGTTGGCTCCTCCCTGGGTTTCAGCTTGAGCTGGAATTTGAATTAAATGAATTTCAGGACTGAGCCAACCACACCCAGATAACAAGGATGAAACTGTTTGTCCCTCGGGGCAGGGTCCCTCATTGAGGCATAGTTGAAGGAGATTTTCTCCTTCAAAAATTTTTGGTGTTTCGGGGTCCCCGCTTTATTAGTAGCTACATGAATAAAATAGAGAGAGAAGATCAATGAATTGAGCATGCAATTTAAAAAGACTGAAAAAACACAAATTGAACACCCTTAATTAAGTAGCAAATATATAAATTCAAAAACTCAAAGGAGAGATTAAGAAAATTGAAACTAAACAAATTATTGAACTAATAAAACTAAGAGTTTTATTTAAAATAAGCAAGAAAATAGCTAAACCTTTAGTTAATTTGATTAGAAAAAAGGGAAGAAAAAAACCAATTCAACAGGATCAAACATGAAAATTTAATGGTAAGTTTACCACCAATGAAAAATTTATAAAAATACAAGTCATTGCCTAATTAATAAATTATCAAAAGATACAAACAATTTTCATATGATAAAATTGTAGCCACCTATAGTCATATAAAATGATCTAAATCACTATTGATTAGAAAAATGCAAATTAAGTCAACTTTGAGGTACCACTTAGATTGGTTAAGATGACAGGAAAATATAAATGTTGGACAGGATGTGGAAAATGATTCAATTATTCTGGAGGGCAATCCAGAAGTCCAGAACTATGCCTGAAGTCAAATTGTGCATACCCTTTGAACCAGCAGTGTCACTATTGGATCTGTATCCCAAGCAAATCATAAACAAAGAAAAAAGGACTCATAGGTACAAAAATGTTTGTAGCAACTTTGTTGCAGCAAAGAATTGAAAAATGAAGAGATGCCTATCAATTGAGGAATGGCCAAATAAGTTGTGATATATGAAGATAATGGGATATTATTGTTCTATAAAAAATAGTGAATGAGATGTTAGAAATGCCTGGAAATATTTACCTAAATTTATGCTCAGAAAAACAAGCAAAATCAGGACTACTTTGTACCAAATAACAGCAATACTGTTCAATGATCAAGTATGAAAGACACGGTTCTTCTCAGTAGTTCAGTGATCCAAAACAATCCCAGTAAAATTTGGACAGAAAATGTCATCTTCATCTAGAAAAAGAACCATGGAGACTGAATGTAAATAATACTTTATATATTTACTTTTTTTTCTGTTTTTATTCTCTCCCATGATTTTTTTCCTCTGATTTTTCACTGCTAACATGATACAAAAAAAAATTTTGTATTAAAATAAATAATTTTAAAAACCAAATATAAAGGGAAAAGTATTTAAATTCTATTAATCTTTATCATTATCAATGTATTTATACATCTATGACTGAAAGAGGATATAAGATCCCAGACAGAAACGATTTTCATATTTTTCACAAAGTATATAGATGATGTATCATTTTTATTAGTTATAGATTCAAGTACTCCTGGAAGGTGAAAAATACTTTGCACCCAGTATTCACCAGTTTAGCAGCTGATATAATATTCTCTTGTACATAAGGTACTTTTTATATCTTTTTACATGGAAATGTATGTTGCAAAGTACCAAGGACCTAATAATATAACAAAATAGTGCTGTCATATGTTTGATAGGTGGGTATCTGACAAAGAAATTTTAAAATATAGCACATCCACCTTTATTTGACATCACAAAACTCTTTAACTTTCAGTTTGGGATATTATCACTATTACTGCTTAATTAAGAAAAAGAAAAAAAAAAGAAAAATACTTACCTTCATAAATATAGACATTTAAAAATTAAAATCTACTCTCCTAAAAGAGATTGCTTTTTTTTTTCATTTTAATGTGATGTGATGTGTGTGTGTGTGTGTGTGTGTGTGTGTGTGTGTGTGCATGGGCGTGCAGGTGTGGTGCGTATCTACAAGCACACATATTACTGTGCATGTGTCTCAGGTATATAGTCCAAGTGGATTTAAATTTTACATAATGATTACTTTTTTGCAATTAAGAAACATAGTAAACCTTTTGTTCTTTTAGGATTAGGTTACTTAATTTCTTAATCATTGAGAAAGTTGACCCAGACATATGTGTGTGTGTGTATCATATATATTCCTATTCAATATGGAAATAGCTATTGAATCACCTTTTATGAGACATATTCCATTTTTTGTCAATTAATGAAAAATTTCTTTCTTTCAGTGACACTGCTTCCATGACTACCTTTTTCTCAACTAATTTATTCCATCTAAATAAGGAAAGTAGAATACCTCTTCCTCCCTACTACTACATCTAGACTCTACTTCTATAACCATCCCTCAACATCTTCTCCTCTGAAGTTAATGAAATCCAAATTTGTTTTCTAATCTAGACTCTATTATTTGTTTTATATTTAACCCTAGGATAGTTTAGTTAATTTCATTGTCTGCTCATAGTCCTCCTTTTCACCTTAACCCCTGCCTCTAAAATATAATTGCATATATGCCTCTAAAATTATATAGAAATTGTTCTATATTGTTTTGAGCATATATAAATTGTTCTATATCATTCTGAGTAAATAGAAATTGTTCATTGTTTAGTGATTTTAATTTTGTAGACTCTTTGTGACCCCATTTCAGGATTTTCTTGGAAAAGATACTGGAATGGTTTGCCATTCATTTAATTCATTTTGAAAATAAGAATATTGTGCTAAATGAGGTTAGGTTTCTTGCACAGGGTCAGAGAGGTAGAAAATGTCTGAGACTGGATTTGAACTTAGGTTTTCCTGACTCTTGTCCCAACTTTCTATTCAATGCACCACCTAGCTGTCCCAGGCTCTAAAATATATGTTGATATTCCTTCAAATATTCTAATTTTTCAGTTCCCCAATATATTCAACTTCCAGGATTTACTCATGCACTCTATCTTAGGTACACACTGGGATGTAGATGCCTTTGATCTCTCCATCACTCACAACTGTCCTAATAAATTGTTAAAAAACTCAAACATTTATTTACCTGATCACGTTTTTCCATCTATTCTATGTTCTTTTTCTCCTAAGGCTATACTTTTAATATTGTATGTTGCTATTTTAACAAACATAAATAATATTTACATATTAGTCTTTTTCTTCTTTTTTTTAAAAAGTGATGTGACAGGTCATGGGACTAACTGAAATTGTTTATGATGGAAAAAGTAGGACACAGAGAATGATGGAAATTGTGTTGCTCATTTCTGGGTTAATGTTAATTTATTTATATGTTTTCTGTATTTGTTTATGTGTTATATGATTGCTATGTAAATTCTGAATTTTCTATGAGATTAAAAAAAAAGTATTCTTCTGTACCACAAATGTTTGTTATCTGGAGGAGAATTTGGAATGCTGTTACCCACATTCATAGAAACCTAGAAATGACAACAAATTGTTAGGATTCTTACAAAGTGCTAAGTTAGTTATCTAATTTAGCATGATACTTAACAATTCTCTAGTTCACTAATGTACTTAGTACTTATTAGAATTCTACAAAATTCATACCTTTAAAAGAGCATATATAAACCAGAAACCTCAACCAGAATTCAGTCCAGGACATTCAGAAGTCAGGAAGTTCTACTCCTAGAAGCTCTGAGCCTCAGCTCAGTTGAGGAGATTCACAAGCCAGAGAAGGCAGCTTAAGCGCTCAGAACCAAGACTACAGAAGGCCTCCAGAAAACTAGCTGAACCCCAAGTGAAGGAGACAAGACTTAAAAGGAAACAATAAAGGAGTGGACTTTAATTCCTGTCTGCATTTGGGTTGATTACACAGAACCAAAACGAAGTCTGCTTCCAGACCCTCCCCCCTCCCCCGCAAGAAACCTGCTCCCAGAGAATATTACATTTTAGAGAAGAACATTGCAATAAATAAGCAATATTTTATATGTATCTTATTAAATTCTGGGTAGGAACAATATGAGCCAAAGAGAAGATACTATTTTAGGCACTATATTCTAGAATGGACAATGTATATGTAAACTTAGAACATTAGTTTATTAGACAAAAAGTGTTTTGTTTGTTTGTTTGTTTGTTTTTTGTGTATGTGTGTGTGAACTCATGTTCATTTTATTTTTTTTCTAGTTCATTCAGGAACATTCATTCTTTTATGCACATTTCTTTATGAATCATGTTAAGAAATAAAATCAGAACAAAAGGGATAAACCACAAGAGGAAAAAGAAAAGCGAGAAAGAACAAATTACTTCCTGTGGTTCTCTCTCAGGATGCAGATGGCATTTTCTATTCAAAGTTTAATGGTATTGCTTTGGAGAACTAAGGCCCCAGTCTTTCATAATTAATTATTGCACATTCTTGTTGTTAATATGTACAATGCATTCCTGGTTCTGCTTGTTTTTCCTCAGCATCAATTCATTTAAATTTTTCATTCTTTTCTAAAATCCGCTTGTTTATAATTTTTTTTTGAGAATAATACAATTTCATTATTTTAATATACTTATTTAGCCACTCCCTAATTTATGGTCATCCACTAATTTTGAAATTCTTTGCCAGTACAAAAAGAACTGCTATACATATTTTTGCACATGTGAATCATTTTCCATCCTTTATGATTTCTTTGGGCTATATATCCAGTAATGGCACTGTTGGATCAATGGATATGCATTATTTGATATCCCTTTGGATATAGCTCCACATTGTCCCCTACAATGGTAGGATCAGTTCACAACTCCACCAACAATGCATCAGTGACCCCATTTTCCCATATCCCCTCCAACATTTATCATTATCTTATCCTGTCATTTTAGCCAGTCTGAAAGGTGTGAGGTGGTACTTCAAAACTGTTTAATTTGGATTAATATAATCAATAGTGATTTGGAATATTTTGTCATATGACTAGAAATGGCTTTAATTTCATTATCTTTCAAAACTGTCTATTTGTTTGTTGTTTCACAATACCTGATTGATTGATTGATTGATTGATTGATTTATTTATTGGCTTGGTAGCAGGCACTATATTTATCTTGAGCTTATAGTTCTAAATTTTGCAACAATGTGGCTTGTTATTTTCATTGTGGGATTTTTTTTTCCTGAATTGATTGATGGATTCTTTCAATGGCCATTGCCTATTCTGGTTCTAATATTTAGGGCAGTATTCCTTAATGGTGTCTTGAAGAATGCTATCTATGCTCTCTCTTTGGTCATGCCTTCCAGGTTGACCAATATTTTTTTAAATTGACTCTCCTGGATCGACTTTCTACTTCAGCTGTTCTTTCAATGATATTTTCTTTTTCTTTCTTTTTTTCTTTTTTTTTTTTTTTTTTTCTCCTGAGGCTGGGGTTAAGTGACTTGCCCAGGGTCACACAGCTAGGAAGTGTTAAGTGTCAGAGACCAGATTTGAACTCAGGTCCTCCTGAATTCAAGGCTGGTGTTTTATCCACTGCTCCACCTAGCTGCCCCCTCTTTCAATGATATTTTCAAAAATTCTTTTTAGTTTGATTGATTCTTGATGTCTCCTACAGTCATTAACTTACTTTTGCCTGGATCTAGTTTGTAATGTGTGATTTTCTTCAGTTACATTTTGTTTCCTTTTACCACTGGATTAATTCTACTTTTTAAGGTGTTGTTTTTTCAAGTAGATTTTTTTTTTCCATTTGTCCTATTGTGTTAATTGATCTCTTCAGTGGATTTTTTGCATTTGGACAGTTGCATTTTTTAAGGAATTGTTTTTTTTTTTTTTTTTTGAATGAATAAGGAATTTATTCTTTTTGTTAAGCTTTTTGTTTTCAAAACATATGTATACATAGTTGTCAACATTCATTCTTGCAAAACCTTGAGTTCCAAAGTTTATCTAGTATTAGAATTAAGAATTCTTTAAATTCTTGGTAAAATGCACATATAAATATAGATGTCCTTGAAGATATTTCTTAGGGGGTTCATTAATAGCTAGTTAACTTTATTTTTTTAAATGGTACTATTTAAGCAATTTATTTCCTCCTCTACTAATCAAGGCAATCTATGTTTGTATAAGTTATAATATTCATACACCAAATTTAGATTACCAAATTTATTGGCACACATTTGGGTAAAATAGCTCCTAATTATTGCTATAATTTCCTCTTCATTGGTGAAAAGTTCTCCCTTTTCATTTTTGATACTAACATTATGATTTTCTTCTTTCCTTTTTAAATCAAATTAGTTAATTTTTTTCCAAAATCAACTTTTAATTTAGTTTATTAGTTCAATATTTTTCTTACATTCAACTTTATTACATTTATTTTATTATTGTATGCCCAATTAATTTATGATCTCTTTCTCTATTTTATTCAAGTAAGCTTCCAGACATTTCATAATTCAATTAAGAACTGAATTAAATGCATCCCATAAATGTTGCTATGTGTCTCATTATTTTCTTTCTCTTGGATGCAATTATTTATTATGTCTATGATGTGTTGTTTCACCCAATCATTCCTTTGGATTACATTATTTAGTTCCCAGTTAATATTTGGTCTATTTTACAGTCATATTTTGCATGCAATTTTTATTATATCATGAACTGAAAAAAGATGCAGTTATTATTTCTGCCGTTCAGCATTTTAAGATTCTTATACCCTGATACATGGTCAGTTTATGTGTAGGTTCCATTTACATAGTTTTCTTTTTACTTTTTTATGCTTCTCTTCAGCTCTGCATTCAAAGATCAAATTTTCTGTTTAGCTCTGTTGTTTCATCAAAAATAAATGAAAATCTCCTCTTTCATTGAATGTATATTTTTCTTTTGAAAAATAATGCTTAGTTTTTCTGGATAGTTGATTCTTGGTTAGTCTAAGCTCCTCTGCCCCCCACACAATATCATATTCCAGCCCTTCCAATTATTTAAACTGGCAGCTGCCATTGAAAGAGTGAATACTTATCACTTCCTGAAAGAGACCGCAAAAGGAAAATACAAAGAAACCAAGAAAACCAAGAATTTCGGAATGATGAAATCAAGGAGAAAAAAGTGCAAACAGCCAGAAGGAAACAATTCAAATATTGAGAGGCCACAATTAAGATTACCCAGGATCTAGCAGCTTCCATTTAAAAGAATGGAAGAGCATGAAAGGCAAAGGAACATGGATTGCAAACTAGAATCAAATATCCAACAAATTTGAGCATGATCTTTCAGAGAAGAAGATGAATATTCAGTGAAACAGGAGAATATCATTTATTTTTCATGAAAATACCAAAGCTGAATAGAAAAGTTGATTTTCAAATATAAAATTCTAGAAAAGCATTAAAAGATTAAAAAAAAAGAAAAAAATTCTTTTAAAAATTAAAAAGCTTATATGCCTATTTGTAAAGATTGTTCAGCTCTTGAGATCTCTATCTCTGAAATGGCTGTACTTAGAGGATACAGGTATCATTTGATTTTATTATGGTGAGAGTAAAATTCACTCAGTACTCATCTTTCTCTCAATTGTAATAGGTCCTTTTTGCCTCCTCATGAGATATAATTTATCCAATTTTTACTCTATTTTCCTCTTTTTCTAATAGAATCACCTCTCCTACTCTAGTTTCTATTTTTATATTATTTTATATCTATTTTATATTATATTATATAAAATCAAATTATACCTGCTCCATCTAAATATATCATAACAGAGATGCAGATATTAAATTTAAGCATTTCATCTTCCCATATAGGGAAATAAACTTTTTAATCTTTTAAATTTGTTTTCATTCCTTTTTACCTTTTTAAGCTTCTCTTGAGTTTTATATGTGAAGATCAAATTTTCTATTCAATTCTGGTCTTTTCATTAGAAATAAGTGAAATGCACCTGATTCTTTGAATGTCCATCATTTCCCCTGAAAGATGACTCTCAGTTTTGCTGGATAGTTGACTTTTGCCTGCAATCCAAGTTGCTTTATCTTTGGGAATATCAGATTTTATGCCCTTCAGTCTTTTAAAGTTGAAGCTACTAGTTCCTAGTAATCTTGATTGTGACTCCTCAATATTTGAATTGTTTCTTTCTTGCTGTTTGCAATATTTTTTCTTATTTATGTTTTGTGATATTCATCTTGGGGATTTTTAATCAAATATTTATTCTTACTGAAGAATGAGAAAAACCAATATTCTGTGAAATAACTTCTTCCTATTGACTTTGGACATACTATTTGCTTTGCCTCTTTCTTTGCATCTTTCCATTTAATTGATTTTATTTATTTATTTTTGTAGATTAATTACTACTGAATATGTCAATATTTACTTTCACCTGTAGTCAATCTGCATATTGCTCTGTGAATAAATGCTAATATTTGGAGTTCCAACATTGTAATGTTTGGGCTAGCTTTCTGGAGGGCCTTGGGACCAGCATTGGACTCAAAAGAATAATCACCATATTAATAGTCAAGAATCAAGTCCAAACTCTTTTTTGTCCCCTTCACAGTCTGTGTCTGTCACAATCTCCTCTGCCAGTCTGCTGGTCTGCCGGTTTGCTGGTCTCCTTTAGTGTAGGAGACAGGAGAGCCACCACTAACAAGATCAAAGATAGAATGTCTGTGGCTGACTTTGTAATCAGTTTAAATGCCCTATTACAGTTATATCAATTGTAGAACTAGTACATTACCATGCTAAGTATATGTATATATAAACTAGATCTCATCAATTTCACTGAATTAAAGCAATTCAAGTATACTTTTCCAAAGTTCTGCCCTCTACACAGCATTTTAAAAAATTGATATACTAAAAGTTGTTATACTCTAAATATCTTGTCCTCTTTTCCATCTCTCTGTCATCATCACATCAGAAATAATGTTGGGCCCTGCATAGTAAGCCATAATGTACCACCCTTCTTCTTGCAATTAGGTGTGGGAAAATTGAGTTTAGAAGAGAGCCCTATACCTTGAGATGCTCACCCCCTTCCCTTCTCATACCATTTTATACCAGGAATGCAGGGTTGGTTTAATATTAGGAAAACTATTAGTATAATCGACCATATTAATAATCAAATTAATAAAAACCATATGATCATCTCAATAGATGCAGAAAAAAACATTTGATAAAATCCTACATCCATTCCTACTAAAAACGCTTGAGAATATAAGAATAAATGAACTATTCCTTAAAATAATAATGAGCATATATTTAAAACCTTCAGTAAACATCATATGTAATGATAATAAACTAGAACCTTTCCCTGTAAGATCAGGAGTGAAACAAGGTTGCCCACTATCACCATTACTTTTCAATATAGTACTAGAAACTCTAGCCTCGGCAATAAGAGCCGAGAAAGAGATTCAAGGAATTAGAGTAGGAAATGAGGAAATCAAATTATCACTCTTTGGAGATGACAGGATGGTATACTTAGAGAACCCCAAAGATTGTACTAAAAAGATATTAGAAATAATTCAGAATTTTAGCAAAGTGGCAGGATACAAAATAAATCCACATAAATCCTCAGCATTTTTATACATTCCCAACACAATCCAAGAGACACAAAGAGAAATTCCATTCAAAATAAGGGTTGATAGTATAAAATATTTAGGAATATATCTACCAAATAAAAGTCAGGAAGTATAGAGCAAAATTATGAAACACTTGCCACAAAAATAAAGTCAGATTTAAATAATTGGAAAGACATTCAGTGCTCTTGGATAGGCCGATCGAATATTATAAAGATGACAATACTCCCCAAACTAATCTATTTATTTAGTGCTATGCCAATCAGACTCCCAAGAAGCCATTTTAATGACCTAGAAAAAATAACAACAAAATTCATATGGAAGAATAAAAGGTAGAGATTGCAAGGGAACTAATGAAAAAATAGTCAGATGAAGGTGGTCTAGGTGTACCTGATCTAAAGCTATATTATATAACAGCAGTCACCAAAACCATTTGGTATTGGCTAAGAAATAGACCGGTCGATCAATGGAACAGATTAGATACAAAGGACAAAAAAGGGCATCTATAACAATCTAGTCTTTGACAAACCTAGAGATACCAACATTAGGGATAAAAATTCATTATTTGGAAAAAAACTGTTGGGAAAACTGGAAATTAGTATGGCAGAAATTAGATATGGATCCACAGTTAACACCATATACCAAGATAAGATCAGAATGGGTCCATGATTTAGGCATAAAGAATGAGATCATAAATAGATTAGAGGAACAGAGAATAGTCTATCTCTCAGACATGTGGAGGAGGAAGGATTTTTTTTTTTTTTTTTTATCAAATTCTTTTTTCTGCATCTATTGAGAAAATCCTAGGATTTTGTTAGTTTGGTTATTGGTATAGTTGATTATGCAAATATCTTTCCTTAAGCTGAACCACCCCTGAATTCCTGGTATAAATCCTATTTCATTACTGTGTTTTATCCTGGGAAAGACTTTCTGTAATCTCATTACTAATATTTTAAGAATTTTCATCAATAATTAATTAATACTAATTAAGGAAATTGGTATATCATTTTCTTTCTCTGTTTCCACTCTACCTGGTTTAGTTATCAGCACTATATCTTTGTCATAAAAGGAATTTGGTAGGACTTCTTTCCCTACTTTTTTCAAATAGTTGGTATATTACTGGAGTTAATTGTTTATTAAATGTTTGGTAGAGACTTCTGGCCAAGATGGCAGAGAGGAGGCACACAGCTACTTGAGCTCCACATTTTCTCTCAGAATTTATTTCATGACACGCCTCAGAATTAATGCTTGACCAAAAAAAAAAAAAAAAAAAAAAACCACAACAAATAATTAGCAACAGCAGATATTCTTTAAATTCAAAGAAAAGGGTCTGTTTTAGCTGGGGGAAAGGGAACAAACAGACTGGGTGCAGGCTGAGGACAAGTAACAAAAGTAAGGCAGTTCATACTGCTTAGACCTGAGGGGGAAAGGGTGTGATCCCTGCCATTTCTGTGGAACGACCTTTACCCCAATGTGGATATTCTGTCTTGGCAGCAAGTCATGATCAGAGGAGAAGCTGTAAACACAGTAAACAATAAAATCCCGAAAAGCTAGCATCTCTCGGGACCTGGCTACCCCAACCCCCACCAGGAGTAACTCAGCTTGTCCTTAGAGTGTCAAAGTCTCAGAGAGTAGACGCAGAACAGCCATGGCTGTTCTGTTAGTGCCTTGCCGCTGTCTACCGAACTCTGTAGAGGAAACCCGGTAACACCATCCATTTTATTATCCCCAAATTATACTTTTCTTTTTCTTGCCCCTCCTTACCCTCTTTCCCAGCATTAAACTTATGGCTACCACTTGCCTCATGCAGCTCTGCCTCTTTAGAATCCCTGCCATCCACTTTGAAACACTTCTTCTTTCTTTTTTCCAAATAATTTTAACCATAAATGTGAATGGGGTGAACTCTCCCATAAAGTGGAAGGCAGATAGCAGAGTGGATCAAAAGTCAGAACCCTACAATATGTTGTTGTTGTTGTTGTTGTTGTTGTTGTTGCATAGGAAGAATTGGATTCGGAAGGTAAAAATAACCTGGGGAGAAAAACAAAAAATGCTAACAGTTTACACTCATTTCCCAGTGTTTCTTCTCTGGATGTAGCTGATTCTGTCTATCATTGATCAATTGGAATTGGATTAGCTCTTCTCTATGTTGAAGATATCCACTTCTATCAGAATACATTCTCATACAGTATCATTGTTGAAGTGTTTTTGCTTTTGTTTTTTTACTTAGTAATTTTCTTTTTTTAGTTCACAAACCCTATTTTCTTAGGAGTTCTTTTCCTTTTTCAATTCACCCAATTCACATTTCAGAAAGTTGTTACTCTCTTGCATAGCTTCTCTTTCCTTTTCCCATTTTTCTTCTAACTCTCTTTTAAGATTGTTTATAGTTTCTTCTATGAGAGCCTTGTGTTATGGGGAGCAGGTTACATCCCCCTTTGGGGTATTGTCTGGAGATTGTCTGGTATTTGTTTCCTCAGGTTGAAAACCTGCTCTCTGTATAAAAGGTATCGCTCATCCTTTTGATTTTTTTACTCATTTTTAAAAATCCTTTAGGGTTTGTCTTCAGGGTCTGCTTCCTCTGCAGAGCAGGAATAAATATATGGACATTAGCTGTCCTGAAAATGGGCTGTAAAGAGTACCTGAGCTGCGGGAGCATTCTGGGAAAAGCTCCACACTGGAAGTGACTATTACTCTGGCCTGGGTTATACAGGGGAACTGCAGAAGTACCCTTAGAGGATCCCCACAGTGAGGATTAGTAATTGCCTTTGGCTTAGAGGCTGAGCAGAGAAAATATCACTGCCCCCTGCAAAAGCCTGCTTTTGGTATTAGCAATTGCCCTATCCCTCAGGGCACCAGAAATGTCTGCCCTGGGAAGCATAGTGCACTGAGGAAATTCTATTGCCCCAGGCAGTGTCCCCCACTGTTCAAATTAGAGGCTGCTCTTTGATCCAGCAGTGTTACTACTGGGCTTATATCCCAAAGAAATAGTAAAGAGGGGAAAGGGACCTGTATTGCCAAAATGTTTGTGGCAGCCCTTTTTGTAATATTTGTCTATTTTGTAATGGCTAGAAACTGGAAAATGAATGGATGATCATTAATTGGAGAATGGTTGGGTAAATTGTGGTATATGAATGTTATAGAATATTATTGTTCTCTAAGAAATGACCAGCAGGATGGATACACAGAGGTTTGGGGAGACTTACATGAAGTGATGCTGAGTGAAATGAGCAGAACCAAGAGATCATTATACACTTTAACAGCAATACTGTATGAGGATGTATTCTGATGCAAGTGGATATCTTCAACAAAGAGATGATCTAATCTAGTTCCAATTGATCAATGATGGACAGAATCAGCTACACCCAGAGAAGGAACATTGGGAAATGAGTGTAAACTGTTTGCATTTTTTCTTCCCAGGTTATTTTTACCTTCTGAATCCAATTCTTCTTGTGTAACAAGAAATTCAATTCTGTACACATATATTGTATCTAGGATATAGTATAACATATTTAAAATGTATGGGACTGTGTGCCATCTAGGGGCTGGAGGGATGGAGGGGAAAATTCGGAACAGAAGTGAGTGCAAGGGATAATGTTGTTAAAACGTTACCAGTGTATATGTACTGTCAAAAAAAAGTTATAATTATAAAATTAATAAAATTAAATGAAATAAAAATTTAAAAATAAATAAATAAATAAAGTAAATTAGAGGCTGCCCTCAGCTGTGCCCCCCTAACAAGCAGATTTGTAACTGCCCCCATGAAAGACCTTCGCTCCTGAAAGCAGCTGCATAGCTGTGTTGTAGTCTGTGTTGAGTCTCTTCCTTCTGGTTTTGGGTAGGTATAGCCAGATCCAGTTAGCTTTTGGAATTTTTTAGAGTACCCTCTTCTTTTGGCTTTAATTTCTTTGCTGGTTTATGACTTTGCAACCAAAGCAGAGCAGCCAACCTGTGGTAGAGTCCTCTTTAAATTTTCCAACCACAGAGACCACCCCCACCCCCAGTCTGCTCCTTTTCCTAGCCTCTACTATTTTCCTGCACGTGCTGGTCTGCTTCCCCAGCTCAGGACAAACCTTTTCTGGCGATCTTTCAGATTATCTTCGGATATTAAGTTGTTGGACTTCCAATTTTCATGAATTTTAGTCAAGTGCTATTTTTGTGGCTGATTTTAAAATTTAGTAATGAGGGTATGAGAGGAGCTTAGAAAGTCATGTGTGCCTTCTCTGCCATCTTGGCTCTGCCCCTGAGAGATCTATTTCGTAACAGTTCTTTTTACCTTTTTATGCTTCCCTTGACTTCTATACTTGGAGGTCAAATTTTTTGTTCAGCTCTGGTCTTTTCATCAAAAATAAATGAAATTCACTTCTTCCACTGCATGTCCATCTTCTTCCCTGAAAGAAAATGTTCAGGTTAACAAGGCACTTTATTCTTGGCTGCATTCTAAGTTCCTTTGTTTTTCTGACTATCAGATTCCAGGTCCTTTGATCCTTTAAGGTGAAAGCTACTAGTTCCTATGTAATTCTTATTGTGACTCCTCAGCATTTGAATTATTTATTTCTTGCTGCTTGCACTAATCTTTCCTTGGTCTGATAGTTCTGAAATTTAGCCACAATATTTCTTGGAATTTTCATTTTGTAGTCTCTTTCAGGAAGAGTGATTGATTAATTATTTGAATGTCTATTTTATTTTCTCCTTCTAGGACATCAGGGCAGTTTTCTTTGATAATTTCCTGAAAGATAATGTCTCATCTCTTTTTTCATCATGGTTTTCAGGAAGTTCTAATAACCCTTAGATTTCAGAAAGTTCTAATAACTTTAGATTGTCTTTCCTAAATCTATTTTTCAGATCAGTTGTTTTTCTTAGTAGATTTTATATTTCCATCTTTTTTTTTCATTTTTTGGTTTTGCTTGACTTATTCTTGATGTCTTATTGAGTCATTCATTTCCATTCGTTCAATTCTGATTTTAAGTGAATTATTTTCTTTAGTTAGCTTTTTTAAGTTCTTTTTTGTATTTGATCAATTGCATTTTTAAAGGGTTTGTTTTGTTCTATTTTTTTTTCCATTTTACAAATTTTGTTTTTCAGGGAGTTGTTTTCTTTTTTCCATATCACAAATTATGTTTTTCAAGGAGTTGTTTTCTTTTTATATTTCATCAAATTTCTTTTGTGAGGAGTTATATTCTTTTTCATTTCACTAAATATATTTTGTAAGTAGTTTTCTTCACATAATTTCTATGTTTCCTTTTCCAACTCTCTTGCAAAGTTCTCATTTCCTTTCCCCATTTTTATCCTAGCTCTTTTTAAATAGCCTTTTAAATTTATTCCAAGAGAACCTTTTGATATGGAGACAAATTTATATCACCCTTTGGGGTTTCATCTGGAGATCTACTTTTAGTGACCATAAGGTATGAATTCTATTCTTCTCTTTCACCATAAAACCTGTCTATGGTCAGATTTCTTTGAGTCGAGGTCAATTCTTAGGGCAAGGGAGAGATTTTTCAAGCTTCCTCTATAAGTAGTAGTGCCTGCCCTGGCTCAGTTCCAACTGACTTATGGTACTGGGTGGGCATGACCAAGTCCTGTTAATGTCTGGTGTTTTGGGGTTCACTATTTGCCTTTTGCATGTGGATTTATTATAACAAATCTGCTGATTTTCTGGCTTGCAGCCAGGGCAGGGTAGCCTCCCTGGAGATTCCCCAGTGTATGGAGTTCACATCACTCTGGGCCTGTGCACTGCCCAAAGTCAGCATCTGTGCTCATCCTGCTTTTGTTGGCCTGCCTCCCTCTATGCCTGATTGAAACAAACCTTTTCTGGGGATCTTCAAAATTACCTTTTGTTGGTAATTTATTACATTCCAAATATTTGTTGGTTCTGTCACTCCAAAATTAATTCAGAGTCTGGATTTACTGTTAGTTTCAGGACTGTAGGGAAAGCTCAGGAAAAAAAAAATCTGTTTCTCTTCTCTATCTTCGTTGCACTCCAAGTAGGAAGCAGTTTCAAAAGAAGAGATCATCACTTCTTCCCTCCTCCCAAGAAAAAAGAACTTTGGGCCTGGAACTAGTTTATGATTGAACACCAAATTCTGAATATTTTGGGGACTTAGATTGGAAAACATTAAGTTAATATTTGAGTAAATGTTACTGAAAAAGGGTCCACTAAGAACAATTTATTTTAATGTTTGTCAAATTATAAAATATATCTGTATTATTTAATTGAACACAATGTTCCCTTCAGAACATGTAATTCTGGATAAGTATCAGAGTAGAAAACCTCTACTATATTAGTATATTATGTATAAGAACTTTAATTCACTTTCAGGATTTATATGTAGTGTGGCTATTTGACAAGTAGAGCCTTGTCTACTCCCCATCGAATGATTCCTTCAGCAAAACATATAGGGGGATATGGAAAAGTTAGTGGATTTTTCCAGGAGCACTTGAAAAATTGGGAAAAACACATTCATCAGGCAATTCACCTAGGGAGCAGAGAGAGGTGTGTTAGGATTCTTACAAGATGCTAAGTCACTGGGAAGGATTTAATTATCTAATTTAGCATGGCACTTAACAATTCTCTAGTTCAGAATTCACACCTTTCACACCTTTAAGAGATCATACTTTCAGGGAGTATCCACAAGCCCATTCTCTGGGAGGATATAAGGAGCCAGAATTCAGGGCCCTTCTCTGGGAGAGCTAGCTGAGCCCAAGTGAAGGAGACAAGACTTGTAGGAGAAAATAAAGGATCTGGAGATAAGATTTGGAAAGAGACAGGACTTTAATCCCTGGCTGCATTTTTGGGATTATTGAACTGAACTAAAGCCAAGGCTGCCTTCCAGAAGCATCCCAAGAAAACTTCCTCCCAGAGAAGGATTATAATCTAGAAAAACAGAACATTACAGAGATGGAAGTGGATTTCATGACATTTAAACCTCTGTCAGAAGTTACAGATATCTCCTTTTTTTTGACATCTTTTCCAGGTGAATAGAGGCCTTCCTATCTCCTTGTGGGCCCCGTAAGTAGGACTAGCACTCCTTGCCTCTGCCATGTTCTATCAATCCCTGTTCCCACTCTTTGCCCAATTCTCTTCAGCCTTCACTACCCTATTCCCTTAAATGACACTTGCCTTAGCTTACTTTCAGTTGCTCACTATGCCATAAATATCTCCAGGCTAGACTATAGGTTTAACTGATGGCTTTGTTTTGATTCCTAACCTCCTTATTGTACTAGGCTGGCACTAATAATAGACTTGGTCATAGGAACCATTTGCCAATCCATCTTTTTTGGGCAACAATCAAAATTACCATTGGAGATCTTCAAAATACAGGCATCTGTCTTATTACTGTTTCCACAAGTCTTTCTGATCCACTACCCCAGTCCTGTAACTCAGTTTTTTAAATTAATGCTTCATTCTTCTCTGCTTACATTATAGTTTGGTATAAGACCTGTGAAAATTCTTGACTTGCCTGTTATGATGGTCTGACTAAATGTGCATATTCTTTTATCCTGTTCAACAAGCCAGACCTTTTTTGGTAGCCTAGTAGCAGTGATCTCTTGACTGTCTATTCTTCTGGCCTGAAATGAGTGGAAGCATTTGAGATCTCACCTTTCCCCTGGGCTCTCAGCAACAGCCTCCTGCAGTGTCACTCCTTCCTCTCCTACTTGGTTAGGGATGGCCAGCAAAAACGCCTTGAGCACTGCTGCTTCTCTATAAGCAGCTCTGGTTATGCAGAATTGAGTGTTCAGATGATTAAAGACTAACTTACACTAAATTGTCCATCTCAAAACTGGAAAACCAGGTTGATTCCCTGGCTGAGATAGTACTGCAGAAGAACAGGGGGATTGATCTGCTATTCCTGAAAAGGGGAGACCTCTGGGTCATCTTAAATGAGGAATGCTGTTTTTATGCTAAGAACTCTAGGGTTTTCATGGAGAGTCTGGCTCTTGTCCATAAGAATTTTGATTCCAGATGAATAAAGCAGAGTCAGGGGATGAACTGGTACCAGTCTCTGTTTAAATCCTCCCCATGGCTAAGTACTCTTATCTTGCCTCTTATGGGATCATTGCTTCTCTTTGTCCTTGTCCTTGCCATGGGGCCCTGCATTGTTTCTAATCTTATTTGATTTATACATTCCCAGGTAGAGTAGGTGAAAGTTATGGTACTAAAACCCTTCATTTATTTAGGTGACAATGAGGTCTGGGAAAAATTAGTTTAGAAGACAGCTCTAAACCTTGAGGCTCTGACCCACCCTTTCCATACCGTATTGTCACAATGAAGGATAGCAAAGAAAAAAAAATTATCTAGGTGCCTGTTTTCCTACCTCTATGCTATCCAGGGTGATCCCTCACTCCCTCAGTACTTTGAGAATTGTCCCATGCCTCACTATCTCCTATCCTCCCAGTGTCCTTACCTCCCTCATTTGCCTTTGTTTTCCTGTTCTGCCTTTGAAGTGTTTCCCAAAAGATAACAACAGCTGCAAAATGCTAGTCTAATTGCATACTCAGCTTCTGTATTGTGCTTGGAAAGCCTAGTTAGCTAAAACCCTATATAAGCTCTGCAATCCAGTTTCTCTGTCACCATATGCTTTGGAAACATATTCCCAGCTGGTTTATTAAATTCTCCATTTTAAAATTAAACTAGTCTCTACTCACCTCAGTTTCTCTGGTACAACAATAAAAGGGGTCACATAGGATGATATACCATTCTGTGTATTTCACAAATTGCTTTAGAAAAGCACAGTAACTGAAAATACTTGCCATATTAGCCACATAAAATGTGCTTCATGGGTATGAAGTCTACAGATACAATATAATTTTTATGTTTATAGATTCTCATTCAGAACCCACTATGCAACAAAGAATTTAAAATTGCTTTTATTAAGCTCATATTATATGCTGAATACTAGTGATATAAATGCAAAGCAAAGAAAATAATCCTTTATTATAATGTGGGGAGAGAACACAAAAAAGAAACTAGAAAGTGATTTTTATTAAAAGGGTGAGATGATCTAGAGGCAGAGACTAGTTTAGAAATGGCTGAAAAATGTTATGAAAGCTTGATTTTAGTAAGAGAAGGTGAAAACTCACCTATCAAACTTCAGAGTTCTGGGGACAAACAACTTGCAGGAAAAATGTATATGTTTGGTAATGGTTGTGTGTTATAAAAATAATAAATGATAGACATGGTTAGATGAGAGAGATTAGCATATTTTCCCCATTTTTCCTCATTTTTCCCTAGCAAATTTTATTCATCATAATATATTAGACATAGAAGCTAACATTATAGAGTAAAATGTATGATGAACTGTGAATTAAATGGTCTTGGATTATTTCCCTCCTTAGACACTTAGAAATTTTTTTTTTTACATTATGGAAAAATCGCCAAGATTTCTCAAAATTTTATTCTTCTTAATTGAAAAACTAAGTTCAAAATAGTACATAATTTTATTATAAGAAAAGTCATTAACTTCAAAGAACTATATAAATGTATTACTATAAGTACTGGACTTAATTTAAAAATATATTTATTGAGAAAACAAAGTCTGAGGTAAAATCTAGCATCATTTTCAAGAACTTTTAACATCTAATCCAAATCTTAACCCAAATGTGATTAGAATTCTATGTACTTCACTTCTTTATATTAAAAATTTAATTAAAAATTAAATTATATTAAAATTTTTCAGCTACTTTGTTTTTATCTATGTTGGTCCATCACATTCTGCTATAGTTAGGTTGTCAGATACTTAGATGCTTCAGCAGAATTTTGGGAAGCTCCTCTTCTTGTCCAAAAACATATCTGTATTTCTGGGGGGGGGAAAGGGTGCCAGAAATTTGTTAAATTAATATTTTGAATGGGACTTGTTTCTTATTAGACAGGAACTCCCACTCCCTAGTTCTGAAAATAGATGGACAGTTAAAGATAAGATAGAGAGCAGTTCAAGTTCCAATCCTTGGGATTAAGCCTGATGATTCTTCATTTAATCAAATTACCTAAAATCCAAAAAATGTAGACATCTATTTTGATTGATTGAGGGTAAAAGGTAACTAATATCACACTGTAAAGATGGAATTGACACAGATTTGTGTATATGTTCTAATTTGAAACTTGTGTATGTATGTGAGACTATACTGATACTGTGTATTTGAGTGCACAATTTGTTCTTACTAGGTAAGGCTGAAATATTCCCTCCTTGAAATATCATGTATGTTCCAGTAATGTTTTTAGTTAAAATAGTTTTCAGGACTCATGTTGAACTCATTAAATGTAATAAAAGTTTTCACATTAAAATAATTTTGGATAAAACAATGAGTTTATTCATAAAGTATTTTATTTACATTGGGTGGGAAGCAGAGAAATATGTATAGATTTAATCAGATCATCTTATTAAATATTCGGGGTAGGATGAATGCATTTGTGTTTAATGTACAAATGTATAAAAGTCATGTATAAAATAGCCATAATAAAAAAGCATATAATTTTGCTCTTATTTTAACAACTCACTGAAAAAAATGATTCCATAAAATCTTGAGTTGAGCCAGTGAAAGCTAATCATTCCATGACCTATCACGAAACAAACAAAATTAAAAGAATGAAATACCTCATGAATTAACAGGAAAGCCTTTGCATTAGTTCTCTTACTCATTTGGATCTTTACCACAAGAGGAAAAGACAACAGAAAACAATATAAAATTTAAAAGGACAAAGCACCACACCAATATATTTCTTTAATGAATTTAAGAATTTTTTTTTGCATTCTTAACTTTAAGAAGAAACTACTTTTTGTAACAACAGTAGGAAGAAGGAAAGGAATAAACATTTATATAATGTACAGCTGACATTTTACAAATATTATCTTTTTTTGATCAACACAACTCTTTAGGGTAGGTGCTGTTATCATCTCAAGTTTACATTTGAGGAACAGAATTAAACAAATGTCAAATGATTTGTTCAGTCACACAGCTTGTGAGCAGCTAAGGTGAACAGAATTCCAGAACAGATTCTGCAATTAGGAAGAATCATCTTCCAGAATTCAAATCTAGCCACAGACACTTACTAGCAGTCTGGTTCTGGAAAAATCCCTTAAACCTTTTTGTTTCAGTTCCTCATCTGTAAAATGAGCTAGAGAAGACATTGGCAAACAGCTTTATTATATTTGCCAAGCAAACCACAATGGGATCACACAGAAACAGTGAACAACATGTCACTCTCTGAGGTTGCCTTTAAACTCAGTTTTTTTTTTCTTTTTGTTTGTTTTGTTTTGCTTTGCTTTGTTTTTTTTTTTTTTTTACAATCTAGCAGACAATCTAGCAACAACTGCCTCTGAAAAAGTAATCTTATCTCTTCCCCCCACTCCCATAATAGGTACAAAGTAACTTCATGACATCTTTGGTGTTCAAATTTTGCAGATTTTTTTGTCCTTGTCTTGAGTATAGGTTTGAAGTAGGGAGTAAAGCTGAGAAGAGAAGAAAATTCCTTCTTCGGACTCCACAAATTTAGAATATAGATGTTGTTTCCAGGTTACCTCTCCTTTTTTACCTTTCCATAAATAAATTCTTTCTCCCTAGGCACTACCATTTCTCCACCCTTGCAGATGGCTGTCTCTGAGCAAAATTTAAGGAGAATGGACAAGAGAGATAGATGAATGAATTTGATTTGTTTTACAGATCTAGCCTTGTCCTAGACAGCAAAATTATATTTTCACTCATTTCTGGCTTCAGACAAAACAAGGAAAACTCAGAATCTATCTTAATTTTACCTTTCAGGATAAATAACATGAATATTGAAAAACTATGAATAATCATAGGATTCTATTAATTAGTTTTAGCTTCTATCTCAGAAAAAGCTGGACAATTTTAAACAGTAACTAATTTATGCTATTTTTATATTTCTGTATAATAATATCCAAATACCTATTTTATTATAGACTATTTGATTATAAATAAGTCAGAAAGGGGTGGAGCCAAGATGGTGAATAAAAAGCACAGACTTGGCTGAGTTTTCCCAAATTCCTCTTAGAAATAACTTTTAATAACACTTCATAAAAATTCGGTGGCAGTAGAATACATAAAAGGGGAAGGAAAACAATGTTCCAGTCCAAGACATCTTAGATGGAAAGGTTTTTCACACTGGATGGCAGGAAAGCACAGTGTGTTATACAACATTTTAATCCAAAAATAAAATAAATTAAATGGAAGTAGAATTAGTCAAATGAAAATTGAGGTAAAAAAACTCACTGAAAAAAATTGATTCCATAAAATCTTGAGTTGGACCAGTGAAAGCTAATCATTCCATGACATATCAAGAAACAAACAAAATTAAAAGAATGAAATACCTCATGAAATAACATGAAATAATTTCATTGAAAAAAGAAGTTAAATGGAAAATAGATCAAGGAGAGAGAATTTAAGAATTATTAGACTACTTCAAACCTATGATTAAAAAAAACCCAGAGATTTCATATTTCAAGAAATTAGGAAAACTGTCCCAATATTCTAGAACCAGAGGATAGAATAAAAATTGTGAAAACTTACATTTATTACAGCAAAATTTCAGAGCTTCCAGGTCAAGGAGAAACTATTGCTAGCAGCCAGAAAAAAAAAAAAAAAAAACAATTTAAGTATAAAAGAAAAAAATAAAGAGTCATCATAATACAAGATTTATCAGCTTGTACATGAGAGAATTGGAGGGTTGGTAATGTTCTGAAGGGCTAAGCAGTTAGTATTACAACCAAGAGTCATCTGGCCATTAAAACTGAGTATAATCCTTCAAGGGGTTACTAGATATTCAATCAAATAGAGGCCTTCTAAGCATTCCTAATGAAAAGATGAGAGCTGAATGAAAAATCTGACTTCTCAATATAAGACTCAAGAAAGGCATAACAAGGTGAACAAGAAAGAGAAATAATAAGGGATTCAATACAGTTAAATTATTTACATTACTAAATAGGAAGGGGATCATTATAATGTGTATAATTTTTTCTCTATATTAAGGCAGTTATAAGGATAGAAAGCAGAGGTGTGAGTTGAATATCGTAACATGGTTATAAGAATAAAAACTAAAATTATGGGGTGAGAAAGAGCGGTGCACTGGGAAAAAAGGAAAAGTAGAAGTTGAATTGGGGTAAATTATCTCATTTAAAAGAGGTGCTAAAGAGCTTTTGCAGTTATGGGGTAGATAGAGAAAGTAGCTGGTGGGAATGTGACCCAGATCCGAGTAAGGGCAAAGCCTCCGAGTCTGGCCTTAGTGCCAGCAAAGGGGGACCCCTGTTATCTCCTTCTGACCAGGTATTCAGCCCCCTTACTGTCTGTGGGCTGAGATTAAAGATTTTTTTCACCAAAACTGGCTCAAAGAAAAACATACATCCTGGAGGTAAGAAGCCTGCTCACTGACATTCTATGTAATGATCTTTGACCATTATGCTGGGGTGGAAAGGCCTAATAACTTTATTGTGCCAGAGTTATGGGATTAGCAATTTGCCTTCTGTGCTAGGACTGGAGGATACCTAGTTGGCCTGTTTTGCCTCTAGCCTGATTAATGGGAAAAAAAATTACTACTAAGACTTTTTCTAGACTTCTGGGGGTGGAGCCAATATAGCAGAGTAAAATGAGGAAACTTCCCATTTCCCTCAAAAACCACATGAAACAAAACCTTTGAAAAAAGTCTGATGGAATCAAAGCACTTTCTAACTCAAGATAGATTGGGAAAACTTCAAAAAGATCAGCCTCACTAAGGTGAAAATGGTATTCAGCCCAGCTCAAATAAAATCTGGGAAAGTCAGTGAGGAAGTATAAATCACAGTAAATCAGCAACTAAAATCCTCATTCCTGGCTTAGTAGAGAGTCAAATCAGTGGAGCAGTTTTCAGTCATAGCTCAGAAAGCAAAATCTGGGAAGCCAGGCTGTTTCCTGAAAGGAGCATGCAATAGTATCCCCTTGAAACAGAAAGGACCCCTATGCCCAAAGCTAAGGCTTAGAGATGCACAGGAATCTTGGAACACAATCCCCTTTACTCCAGAAGCAGAGCTCAACTATAAAAGTAAAATAAATACATTAATTAATTAAAATAAAATAAACAGGAAATACCAAAACAACAACAACAACAACAAAGGAAATGAGGGGGAAAAAAAAAGAAAAGAAAATAACCTTGATGACAGAAAACTTCTATGGTGACAAGGTAAAACAAAATACCTTCTCAGACAAGGTCAAACTGTCCACAGAAGAAATCTGAAAGAGTGATATGAATTGATCCCAAGCTCAAAGAGGCTTCTTGGAAATGTTCATAAAAGACTTTAATAGGCAAATAAGAGAGATAGAAAAAATAAGAAAGGAAATGAGAGGTATGAATAAGAAAGTCAAAAACTTGGAAAAAGAAGGAAAAATTGCCTGAAGAAAACAATTCCTTAAAAAGTAGAATTAACCAAATGGAAATAGTAATACAAAGACTAACTGAAGGAAATCACATATTAAAAACTAGAACAATGCAAATGGAAGCTAATGACTATGAGAGACAGCACGAATCAGTCAAACTAAAAAGAATGGAAAAAAAAAATGGAAGAAAATGTGAAATAGCCTGAATAGCATTCTTCAAAAGATAATTAAGGAAAGAAATCATTATAGAAACACAGGGCTGAATATATACGGAAAGAATCCATTGATGATCTTTGGAAAGAGTTCTCACAGAAATCTAGAACTACAATCTCTAGAACTCCAATCTCAAGAAAAAAATGCTTCAAGGAGTCGGATAAACACAATACAACTATTAAGGAAAAACAGTTAGGATTACCCAGCATCTGGAAGCTTCTACAATAAATGATAAGAAGGCCTGGAATACCATATTCTGGAACGCAAAGGACCTAGGATTACAACAAGAATTAGATACTCAGTGACACAACATCATCTTTCAGAGGAGGGAATGGACCTTTAATGAAGTGAAAAAACTTTCAGTAACTTCTGTTAACAAAAACAGAAATAAACAGAAAAAAAAACCTACAAACACAGGATTCAAGAGAAGCATAGAAAGGTAAATATGGGAAAATATATAGTATTTAAATGTCAATCTGCTTACATCTTAAGAGGGGAAAATGATATCTGTAAGTCTTGTGAACTGTATCTGTCACTGGGGTAAAGAGAGGGAAGCATCACATGGACTGAGTGCCTGGTTGTGAATAGACTTTGATGTGATGATATCAAAGAAAAATATATTTAAGGGTGGTAAATAGACTGTCCAGGCAAAGAGGTGAGGGGAGCATAATGGGAAAATTAATTCAGATTGGAAGAGTGTGGAAGAGAGATTAAACTTGTTTTCTTTGGCTCCAGAGGACAGAAATAAAAAGAAAAAAAAAAAGAATTCCCACAAAGAAATGTTGGGAAAAGTCACAATTTTAATGTAATGAAAAAAAAAAACGTAATAATTAAAAATATCAAGTGGTATTTTTTTTTTCTGGAAGTACTGGGTTATTTGAAGGTTTTCCAGCAAAGTCCGGACAATCACTTATTGGGGAACTTGTAGGAAGGGTTCTGGGCTTTTTATACTTTATACCATATGACCTTTAAGATCAATTTCAGCTCTTACATTCTGTGATTCTGTAATGGGGTAATCTCAGGTTAGATTTTTTGAATAAATACAATGTATAGGAAATGAGTGCAAAATTCAATTCAACAAATTAAAGAAAATAAATTGTTCTCTTTCTAGTGGCAGAAAATATGAGGGCATCAGCTCTGCTACTTTCTGCCTGTGTGATACTAAGTTCACTAAAGTTCTTGGGAACTTAGTTCCTCATCTGTCAAATGAGGACTAAAAGTCTTCTTATATACCACCCAGCTTTTAAACTATGTTCCTATGAATCTTAACTTAAATAAAAAGTTCTAGGGTATTTTCCACCCCATTGAGGTAATGCCCCCAGAAGAATAAAACTGATGAAGTGAGGAAAATTTATACTGTTTTTGGAAGTGATTAAACTAGAAGTGATAACATGGGTGGGTAACATTTCCTAGAAGCTCATAGAAAAAATATAAATTAAAAAAAAGTTGAACTTTGAATTTTACCTTGACCCATCTTAGTATTAATAGCAGAGACTCCATTGAAAGTTAGAAGTAATATATATTTGTGTTTATGATTTCTCTGAGAAATGTCATTGTCTGAAGTTAGCAGGTATTTTAAAGCAATGAGGAAAAGAGTGGAAGCATTTTATCTACCCCAGTGATAGTCTAGTTGTAATTCTGTTTAATTAGGAATCACTGAATATCCTACAACTTCTATTACCTCTTTGTTTTACTGAAATGGCTGATGACAGAAAAGGCCCTCTAGGAAAAGAACCAATAGAGGGCTATGGGAGGAACAAAGTAGAATCACATAACTAGGAAAGAGTATAATAAGGGTAATGACATTACTGACAGGGAGTAGCAAAACACTAGAGAATAAACATCTCTTGCTAGAAAGCTCATGAAAAACTATGAAGAACATTTTTTTCTGTGAATTTTGTCCAGTGTATGACTATTGGTAACAGAGGTTATATGAATCTCCAGTAAATAGTTGTTCATTGATTTGTGAGAGGATCTCCAAAAGCTGTTGCACAGTTTATTTATTTTCTTAAATCTGTAAAGGACCTTTTCCCTATGTAAGTCTAACAATTGCTTTTTACAGGAGTAGAATTTATAACATCATAATTGATTACATGACATTGTAACTTTTCAGCTTGTTTGGATGAAGACAATGAGTTTGGATGAAGACTTTAGGGAAATGTTTCCACATGTACAACTATGTTTTATATTATGAATTTTTTTTGACGTAAGGCCTACTGTGATGAGGAAGGAAACATTTGTGGTTTCAATAATTCAATATAGATGCCATTGTCATACTGGTAGAATTTTTTTTTTGTATGTAGTATAGAGAGAATAAAACAAGAACATGAAAAAATAGATAAACAATTAAATCAAAATAAAGGAGTGGCTTTTAATCCTATGTGTGTGTATATGTGTATGTGTGTGTGTGTGTTAAAGTTTCATGATGTTTTTTTTTTTTAATTTAATTTTTATTTTATTTTATAATTATAATTTTTTTGACAGTACATATGCATGGGTAATTTTTTTTTACAACATTATCCCTTGCACTTGCCAGATGGCAGGCAGTCTTATAAATGTTAAATATATTACAGTATATTCTAGATACAATATATGTGTGTAAAACCGAATTTCTTGTTGCAAAGGAAGAATTGGATTCAGAAGGTAAAAATAACAGTTTACACTCATTTCCCATTGTTCCTTTTCTGGATGTAGCTGATTCTGTCCATCATTAATCAATTGGAATTGGATTAGCTCTTCTCTATGTTGAAGATATCCACTTCCATTAGAATACATCCTTATACAGTATCATTGTTGAAGTGTATAATGATCCCCATAGTTCTGCTCGTTTTGCTCAGCATCAGTTGATGTAAGTCTCTCCAAGCCTCTCTGTATTCCACCTGTTGGTCATTTCTTACAGAACAATAATATTTCATAACATTCATATACCATAATTTACCCAATCATTCTCCAATTGATGGATATCCATTCATCTTCCAGCTTCTAGCCACTATGAAAAGGGCTGCCACAAACATTTTGGCACATACAGGTCCCTTTCCCTTCTTTAGTATTTCCTTGGGATATAAGCCCAGTAGTAGTATGGCTGGGTACTTTTTGGGAATAATTCCAGATTGCTCTCCAGAATGGTTGGATTCTTTCACAACTCCACCAACAATGCATCAGTGTCCCAGTTTTCCCACAGCCCCTCCAACATTCATCATTAAATTCTCATAATTCATCGTTAAAGTCTCATAATGTTGATGCAATTTTTCTAAGAATATTGATTTAGCTGTGATTATAAAGGAAACTACTTATCTTGAAATTTCATTATCATTTTTTTTTAATTTCAAGAACCCAAATTAAGAAGGTGATGTAAATTAAATTAGAGAGTTGTATTAAATCTCGTAATTACAAAACACAGTTCAATATTTTCACTTTTTTCAGGATTGTAGTAAAATAAGGGCAATTCCAGATTCAGCTTTTGACTTTTCTTACTTGCATAACTAAAGAGAGACTACTTAAGAATATAGATAAAGTTCTGAAAAAACTTTCCTAAAAGAGACTGAAACTCAGAGTCAAAAGAATAAAATGATTTTTCTGAATGACTAAATTAGTTATCTTGCTGCAACCCCTTATTGGAAAGGGAGACAAGGGGAATTGTAGCTTCCCCTTTCCCCGAAGTGAGACATGGTAGCACAAAGCACCAAAAGTGTGTCTAAAATTTTTTTCTCTTTTTTTTTCTTTTTTTTATTATTTAGAATTTTTTCACAGTATATGTGCATGAGTAATTTTTTATAATATTATCCCTTGTATTCATTTTTCCAAATTATCCCCCCCTCCTCCACTACCTCCCCCTGATTTCAGGCAATCCCATACATTTTACATGTGTTACAATATAACCTAGATACAATATATGTGTGTAAATACCATTTTCTTGTTGCACATTAAGTATTAGATTCCGAAGGTATAAGTAACCTGGGTAGATAGATCATAGTGCTAACAATTTACATTCACTTCCCAGTGTTGCTTCTCTGGGTGTAGTTATTTCTTTCCATCATTGATCAACTGGAAGTGAGTTGGATCTTCTGTATGTTGAAGATATCTACTTCCATCAGAATACATCTTCATACAGCACTGAAGAGTACAGCGATCTTCTGGTTCTATTCATTTCACTCAGCATCAGTTGATGTAAGTCTTTCCAAGCCTCTCTGTATTCCTCCTGCTGGTCATTTCTTACAGAGCAATAATATTCCATAAATTTCATATACCACAATTTACCCAACCATTCTCCAATTGATGGACATCCATTCATCTTCCAGTTTCTAGCTACAACAAAAAGAGCTGCCACAAACACTTTGGCACATACAGGTCCCTTTCCACTCTTTAGTATTTCTTTGGGATATAAGCTCAATAGCAACAATGCTGGGTCAAAGGGTATGCGCAGTTTGATAACTTTTTGGGAATAGTTCCAAATTGCTCTCCAAAATGGCTGGATTCTTACACAACTCCACCAACAATGCATCAGTGTCCCAGTTTTCCCACAGCCCCTCCAACATTCATCATTAAATTCTCATAATTCATCGTTAAAGTCTCATAATGTTGATGCAATTTTTCTAAGAATATTGATTTAGCTGTGATTATAAAGGAAACTACTTATCTTGAAATTTCATTATCATTTTTTTTAATTTCAAGAACCCAAATTAAGAAGGTGATGTAAATTAAATTAGAGAGTTGCATTAAATCTCGTAATTATAAAACACAGTTCAATATTTTCACTTTTTTCAGGATTGTAGTAAAATAAGGGCAATTCCGGATTCAGCTTTTGACTTTTCTTACTTGCATAACTAAAGAGAAACTACTTAAGAATATAGATAAAGTTCTGAAAAAACTTTCCTAAAAGAGACTGAAACTCAGAGTCAAAAGAATAAAATGATTTTTCTGAATGACTAAATTAGTTATCTTGCTGCAACCCCTTATTGGAAAGGGAGACAAGGGGAATTGTAGCTTCCCCTTTCCCCGAAGTGAGACATGGTAGCACAAAGCACCAAAAGTGTGTCTAAAATTTTTTTCTCTTTTTTTTTTTCCTTTTTTTTTATTATTTAGAATTTTTTTCACAGTATATATGCATGAGTAATTTTTTATAATATTATCCCTTGTATTCATTTTTCCAAATTATCCCCCCCTCCTCCACTACCTCCCCCTGATTTCAGGCAATCCCATACATTTTACATGTGTTACAATATAACCTAGATACAATATATGTGTGTAAATACCATTTTCTTGTTGCACATTAAGTATTAGATTCCGAAGGTATAAGTAACCTGGGTAGATAGATCATAGTGCTAACAATTTACATTCACTTCCCAGTGTTGCTTCTCTGGGTGTAGTTATTTCTTTCCATCATTGATCAACTGGAAGTGAGTTGGATCTTCTGTATGTTGAAGATATCCACTTCCATCAGAATACATCTTCATACAGCACTGAAGAGTACAGCGATCTTCTGGTTCTATTCATTTCACTCAGCATCAGTTGATGTAAGTCTTTCCAAGCCTCTCTGTATTCCTCCTGCTGGTCATTTCTTACAGAGCAATAATATTCCATAAATTTCATATACCACAATTTACCCAACCATTCTCCAATTGATGGACATCCATTCATCTTCCAGTTTCTAGCTACAACAAAAAGAGCTGCCACAAATATTTTGGCACATACAGGTCCCTTTCCACTCTTTAGTATTTCTTTGGGATATAAGCTCAATAGCAACAATGCTGGGTCAAAGGGTATGCACAGTTTGATAACTTTTTGGGAATAGTTCCAAATTGCTCTCCAAAATGGCTGGATTCTTACACAACTCCACCAACAATGCATCAGTGTCCCAGTTTTCCCACAGCCCCTCCAACATTCATCATTAAATTCTCATAATTCATCGTTAAAGTCTCATAATGTTGATGCAATTTTTCTAAGAATATTGATTTAGCTGTGATTATAAAGGAAACTACTTATCTTGAAATTTCATTATCATTTTTTTTAATTTCAAGAACCCAAATTAAGAAGGTGATGTAAATTAAATTAGAGAGTTGTATTAAATCTCGTAATTACAAAACACAGTTCAATATTTTCACTTTTTTCAGGATTGTAGTAAAATAAGGGCAATTCCGGATTCAGCTTTTGACTTTTCTTACTTGCATAACTAAAGAGAGACTACTTAAGAATATAGATAAAGTTCTGAAAAAACTTTCCTAAAAGAGACTGAAACTCAGAGTCAAAAGAATAAAATGATTTTTCTGAATGACTAAATTAGTTATCTTGCTGCAACCCCTTATTGGAAAGGGAGACAAGGGGAATTGTAGCTTCCCCTTTCCCCGAAGTGAGACATGGTAGCACAAAGCACCAAAAGTGTGTCTAAAATTTTTTTCTCTTTTTTTTTCCTTTTTTTTATTATTTAGAATTTTTTTCACAGTATATATGCATGAGTAATTTTTTATAATATTATCCCTTGTATTCATTTTTCCAAATTATCCCCCCCTCCTCCACTACCTCCCCCTGATTTCAGGCAATCCCATACATTTTACATGTGTTACAATATAACCTAGATACAATATATGTGTGTAAATACCATTTTCTTGTTGCACATTAAGTATTAGATTCCGAAGGTATAAGTAACCTGGGTAGATAGATCATAGTGCTAACAATTTACATTCACTTCCCAGTGTTGCTTCTCTGGGTGTAGTTATTTCTTTCCATCATTGATCAACTGGAAGTGAGTTGGATCTTCTGTATGTTGAAGATATCTACTTCCATCAGAATACATCTTCATACAGCACTGAAGAGTACAGCGATCTTCTGGTTCTATTCATTTCACTCAGCATCAGTTGATGTAAGTCTTTCCAAGCCTCTCTGTATTCCTCCTGCTGGTCATTTCTTACAGAGCAATAATATTCCATAAATTTCATATACCACAATTTACCCAACCATTCTCCAATTGATGGACATCCATTCATCTTCCAGTTTCTAGCTACAACAAAAAGAGCTGCCACAAACACTTTGGCACATACAGGTCCCTTTCCACTCTTTAGTATTTCTTTGGGATATAAGCTCAATAGCAACAATGCTGGGTCAAAGGGTATGCGCAGTTTGATAACTTTTTGGGAATAGTTCCAAATTGCTCTCCAAAATGGCTGGATTCTTACACAACTCCACCAACAATGCATCAGTGTCCCAGTTTTCCCACAGCCCCTCCAACATTCATCATTAAATTCTCATAATTCATCGTTAAAGTCTCATAATGTTGATGCAATTTTTCTAAGAATATTGATTTAGCTGTGATTATAAAGGAAACTACTTATCTTGAAATTTCATTATCATTTTTTTTAATTTCAAGAACCCAAATTAAGAAGGTGATGTAAATTAAATTAGAGAGTTGCATTAAATCTCGTAATTACAAAACACAGTTCAATATTTTCACTTTTTTCAGGATTGTAGTAAAATAAGGGCAATTCCGGATTCAGCTTTTGACTTTTCTTACTTGCATAACTAAAGAGAAACTACTTAAGAATATAGATAAAGTTCTGAAAAAACTTTCCTAAAAGAGACTGAAACTCAGAGTCAAAAGAATAAAATGATTTTTCTGAATGACTAAATTAGTTATCTTGCTGCAACCCCTTATTGGAAAGGGAGACAAGGGGAATTGTAGCTTCCCCTTTCCCCGAAGTGAGACATGGTAGCACAAAGCACCAAAAGTGTGTCTAAAATTTTTTTCTCTTTTTTTTTTCCTTTTTTTTTATTATTTAGAATTTTTTTCACAGTATATATGCATGAGTAATTTTTTATAATATTATCCCTTGTATTCATTTTTCCAAATTATCCCCCCCTCCTCCACTACCTCCCCCTGATTTCAGGCAATCCCATACATTTTACATGTGTTACAATATAACCTAGATACAATATATGTGTGTAAATACCATTTTCTTGTTGCACATTAAGTATTAGATTCCGAAGGTATAAGTAACCTGGGTAGATAGATCATAGTGCTAACAATTTACATTCACTTCCCAGTGTTGCTTCTCTGGGTGTAGTTATTTCTTTCCATCATTGATCAACTGGAAGTGAGTTGGATCTTCTGTATGTTGAAGATATCCACTTCCATCAGAATACATCTTCATACAGCACTGAAGAGTACAGCGATCTTCTGGTTCTATTCATTTCACTCAGCATCAGTTGATGTAAGTCTTTCCAAGCCTCTCTGTATTCCTCCTGCTGGTCATTTCTTACAGAGCAATAATATTCCATAAATTTCATATACCACAATTTACCCAACCATTCTCCAATTGATGGACATCCATTCATCTTCCAGTTTCTAGCTACAACAAAAAGAGCTGCCACAAATATTTTGGCACATACAGGTCCCTTTCCACTCTTTAGTATTTCTTTGGGATATAAGCTCAATAGCAACAATGCTGGGTCAAAGGGTATGCACAGTTTGATAACTTTTTGGGAATAGTTCCAAATTGCTCTCCAAAATGGCTGGATTCTTACACAACTCCACCAACAATGCATCAGTGTCCCAGTTTTCCCACAGCCCCTCCAACATTCATCATTAAATTCTCATAATTCATCGTTAAAGTCTCATAATGTTGATGCAATTTTTCTAAGAATATTGATTTAGCTGTGATTATAAAGGAAACTACTTATCTTGAAATTTCATTATCATTTTTTTTAATTTCAAGAACCCAAATTAAGAAGGTGATGTAAATTAAATTAGAGAGTTGTATTAAATCTCGTAATTACAAAACACAGTTCAATATTTTCACTTTTTTCAGGATTGTAGTAAAATAAGGGCAATTCCGGATTCAGCTTTTGACTTTTCTTACTTGCATAACTAAAGAGAGACTACTTAAGAATATAGATAAAGTTCTGAAAAAACTTTCCTAAAAGAGACTGAAACTCAGAGTCAAAAGAATAAAATGATTTTTCTGAATGACTAAATTAGTTATCTTGCTGCAACCCCTTATTGGAAAGGGAGACAAGGGGAATTGTAGCTTCCCCTTTCCCCGAAGTGAGACATGGTAGCACAAAGCACCAAAAGTGTGTCTAAAATTTTTTTCTCTTTTTTTTTCCTTTTTTTTATTATTTAGAATTTTTTTCACAGTATATATGCATGAGTAATTTTTTATAATATTATCCCTTGTATTCATTTTTCCAAATTATCCCCCCCTCCTCCACTACCTCCCCCTGATTTCAGGCAATCCCATACATTTTACATGTGTTACAATATAACCTAGATACAATATATGTGTGTAAATACCATTTTCTTGTTGCACATTAAGTATTAGATTCCGAAGGTATAAGTAACCTGGGTAGATAGATCATAGTGCTAACAATTTACATTCACTTCCCAGTGTTGCTTCTCTGGGTGTAGTTATTTCTTTCCATCATTGATCAACTGGAAGTGAGTTGGATCTTCTGTATGTTGAAGATATCTACTTCCATCAGAATACATCTTCATACAGCACTGAAGAGTACAGCGATCTTCTGGTTCTATTCATTTCACTCAGCATCAGTTGATGTAAGTCTTTCCAAGCCTCTCTGTATTCCTCCTGCTGGTCATTTCTTACAGAGCAATAATATTCCATAAATTTCATATACCACAATTTACCCAACCATTCTCCAATTGATGGACATCCATTCATCTTCCAGTTTCTAGCTACAACAAAAAGAGCTGCCACAAACACTTTGGCACATACAGGTCCCTTTCCACTCTTTAGTATTTCTTTGGGATATAAGCTCAATAGCAACAATGCTGGGTCAAAGGGTATGCACAGTTTGATAACTTTTTGGGAATAGTTCCAAATTGCTCTCCAAAATGGCTGGATTGTTACACAACTCCACCAACAATGTATCAGTGTCCCAGATTTCCCACATCCCCTCCAACATTCATCATTATTTGTTCCTGTCATCTTAGCCAATATGACAGGTGTGTAGTGGTATCTCAGAGTTGTCTTAATTTGCATTTCTCTGATCACTTGTGATTTGGAACACTCTTTCATATGAGTGGGTATAGTTTCAATTTCAGCATCTGAGAATTGTCTGTTCATATCCTTTGATGATTTATCAATTGGAGAATAGTTTGATTTCTTATAAGTTAGGGTCAGTTCTCTATATATTTTGGAAATAAGACCTTTGTCAGAACCTTTAACTTTAAAAATATTTTCCCAATTTGTTACTTCCCTTCTAATCTTGTTTGCATTAGTATTGTTTGTACAGAAATTTTTAGTTTGATGTAATCAAAATCTTCTATTTTGTGATCAATAATGATCTCTAGTTCTCCTCTGGTCATAAATTCCTTCCTCCTCCACAGATCTGAGAGGTAGACTATTTTCTGTTTCTCTAATCTATTTATTATCTCATTCCTTATGCCTAAGTCATGGACCCATTTTGATCTTATCTTGGTATATGGTGTTAAATGTGGATCCATATCTAATTTCTGCCATACTAATTTCCAGTTTTCCCAACAGTTTTTTCCAAGTGATGAATTTTTGTCCCTAATTTTGGTATCTTTGGGTTTGTCAAAGATTAGATTGCTATAGATGTACCCTTTTTTGTCCTTTGTATCTAATCTGTTCCACTGATCAACCGGTCAATTTCTTAGCCAATACCAAATGGTTTTGGTGACTGCTGCTATATAATATAGCTTTAGATCAGATACACTTAGACCACCTTCCTCTGACTTTTTTTTCATTAGTTCCCTTGCAATTCTCGACCTTTTATTCTTCCACATGAATTTTGTTGATATTTTTCCTAGGTCATTAAAATAGTTTCTTGGGAGTCTGATTGGTATAGCACTAAATAAATATATTAGTTTGAGGAGTATTGTCATCTTTATTGTATTTGCTCGGCCTATCTAAGAGCACTGAATGTATTTCCAATTATTTAAATCTGATTTTTATTTTTGTGGCAAGTGTTTTATAATTTTTCTCATATAATTCCTGACTATTCTTTGGCAGATGGATTGTCAAATACTTTATACTTTCAACATTTGTTTGGAATGTAATTTCTCTTTGTTTCTCTTGCTGTTGCATTTTGTTGGTGATATATAAAAATGCTGAGGATTTATGTGGATTTATTTTGTATCCTGCCACTTTGCTAAAATTCTGAATTATTTCTAATAGCTTTTTAGCAGAGTCTTTGGGGTTCTCTAAGTATACCATCATGTCATCTGCAAAGAGTGATAGTTTGATTTCCTCATTTCCTACTCTAATTCCTTGAATCTCTTTCTCGGCTAGCCAAGGCTAGCATTTCTAGTACTATATTGAAAAGTAATGGTGATAGTGGGCAACCTTGTTTCACTCCTGATCTTACAAGGAAAGGTTCTAGTTTATGACCATAACATATGATGCTTACTGAAGGTTTTTAATATATGCTCTTTATTATTTTAAGTAATAGTCCATTTATTCCTATACTCTCAAGCGTTTTTAATAAGAATGGATGTTGGATTTTATCAAATGTTTTTTCTGCATCTATTGAGATGATTATATGGTTTTTAATAATTTGATTATTAATATGGTCAATTATACTAATAGTTTTCCTAATATTAAACCAGCCCTGCATTCCTGGTATAAATCCTACTTGATCATAGTGTATTATCCTGGGGATGATTTTCTGAAGTCTTTTTGCTAATATCTTATTTAAGATTTTAGCATCAATATTCATTAAGGAAATTGGTCTATAATTTTCTTAGTTTTCGATCGACCTGGTTTAGGTATCAGTACCATGTCTGTGTCATAAAAGGAGTTTGGCAGGAATCCTTCATTCCCTATTTTTTCAAATAGTTTATATAGTATTGGGGCTAATTGTTCTTTAAATGTTTGGTAGAATTCACATGTAAATCCATCTGGTCCTGGGGATTTTTTCATGGGGAGTTGATTAATAGCTTGTTCTATTTCTTTTTTTGACATGGGACTATTTAAGCAACTTATCTCTTCCTCTGTTAATCTAGGGAGCCTATATTTTTGGAGGAAGTCATCCATTTCACTTAAGTTATCAAATTTATTGGCATAAAGTTGGGCAAAGTAACTCCTTATTATTTCTCTAATTTCCTCTTCACTGGTGGAAAGATCCTCCTTTTCATTTGTAAGACTAACAATTTGATTTTCCTCTTTCTTTTTTCTGATCAGATTTACCAAAGGTTTATCTATTTTATTGGCTTTTTCATAAAACCGGTTTTATTTATTAATTCAATAGTTTTTTTTTTTTTTTACTTTCAATATTATTGATTTCTGCTTTTAATTTTAGTATTTCAAGTTTGATTTTTGGTTGGGGGTTTTTAATTTGGACTTTTTCTAGATTTTTAAGTTGCAGTCCCAATTCGTTAATCTTCTCTTTTTCTATTTTGTTCAAATAAGCATCTGAAGATATAAAATTTCCCCTTATTACCACTTTAGCTGCATCCCACAAATTTTGGTATGATGTCTCATCATTGTCATTATCTTGGGTGAAATTATTAATTGTTTCTATAATTTGCTCTTTCACCCAGTCATTCTTTAAGATGAGATTATTCAGTTTCCAATTACTTTTTGATCTATTTACCCCTAACTTTTTACTGAATGTAGCTTTTATTGCATTGTGGTCTGAGAAGAAGGCATTTATTATTTCTGCCTTCCTACATTTAATTTTGAGATCTTTATGTCCTAATATATGGTCTATTTTTGTATAGGATCCATGAACTGCTGAGAAGAAAGTATATTCCTTTCTATTGCCATTCAGTTTTCTCCAAAGGTCTATCATACCTAGTTTTTATAATGTTCTATTTACTTTTTTAATTTCTTTCTTGTTTGTTTTGCAGTTTATTTTGTCTAAATCTGAGAGTGCAAGGTTGAGATCTCCCACTATTATAGTTTTACTGTCTATTTCTTCATGCAACTCTCTTAACTTTTCCTTTAGAAAGTTAGATGCTATACCACTTGGTGCATATATGTTTAGTATTGATATGGCTTCATTATTTATGCTACCTTTCAGCAGGATATAGTTTCCTTCCTTATCTCTTTTAACTAGATCAACTTCTGCTTTTGCTTGATCTGAGATAAGGATAGCTACCCCTGCTTTTTTGGCTTTACCTGAAGCATAATAGATTCTGCTCCAACTTTTTACCTTTACTCTGTATGTATCTCCCTGCTTTAAATGTGTTTTCTGTAAACAACATATTGTAGGGTTCTGATTTTTGATCCAGTCTGCTATCCGTCTCCGATTGATGGGAGCATTCATCCCATTCACATTTACAGTTAAAATTACTAATTCTGTATTTCCTGCCATCATATGATCCCCAGATTATGCTTTTTCCCTTGACCCCCCTGAACTCCTTTCCCGATATTTAATTTATAGACGCACAGCCCTCCCTTTTTTTAGTATCCCTCCCCCCTCCCTCCAAGTCCCTTCCCTTATTCTCCTTTTCCTTTTTCCTTTTCTTCTCCCCCCTTTTGATGAGGTGAGAGAGAATTCTCTGACAAACAAATATGTCTATTATTTCCTCTTTGAGCTTCTTCTGGTGAGAGTAAGATTCACACAATGTTTCTCCCCCTCTCTATGTCTCTTTCTTGGATGTAGTTTCCCTCTTTTTATCACTCCTTTCCCTTTTTCTGATACTACCGTCTTCCCTTTACTACACCCCCCTTTTTTATTTTATATCAGTACAATCAAATTATCCATGTGCACTTTCTATATACCCACAACAGAGATATAGTTCTCAAGGGTTCTGTGTACCTTTTTCTGTTTCTCTTCAGTCTTGTGGATGTAGATCAAATTTTTTGTTTAAGTCTGGTTTTTTTCTTAGAAACATATGGAATTCCTCTATTTCCTTGAATGACCATCTTCTTCCATGGAAAAAGATGCTAAACTTAGCTGCGTAGTTTATTCTTGGTTGCAATCCTTGATCTTTTTCCTTTCAGAATATCAGGTTCCAGGCCCTTCTATCTTTTAATGTGGAGGCAGCCAGATCTTGTGTGACCCTTATTGTGGCACCTTGGTATTTAAATTGTTTTTTTCTAGTTGCTTGCAATATTTTCTCCTTTGTGTGGTAATTCTGCAGCTTAGCCACAATATTCCATGGTGTTCTTTTTTTAGGATCTATTTCAGAAGAAGTTCAATGAATTCTTTCAACATCTATTTTCCCTTCTGTTTCTATAATCTCTGGACAGTTCTCTTTGATGATTTCCTGTAAAATAGAATCTAGGCTCTTTATTTTGGTCATAGTTTTCGGGAAGTCCAATGATCTGCAGATTATCTCTCCTAGATCTATTTTCCAGGTCTATAGATTTTCCCAGTAAGTATTTCACGTTATTCTCCAGCTTTTCATTTTTTTTTTTTGTTTGTTTTTGTTTTGTTTTGTTTGATTGATTCTTGGGTTCTCAATGAATCATTCATTTCTATTTTTTCCATCCTGAATTTTAAGGAGTTATTTTCTTCATTCACAGTTTTTAGTTCTTTTTGTAAATGCCCAATTTCATTTTTAAATGAATTATTTTGCTCTATTGAATTTTTTTCCATTTCCCTAATATTTTTTTAGAGAATTATTTTCTTTTTCCAATTCAGAAATCCTATTTTCTTGAGACTTTTTTATGTTTTCCAATTCATTAGTCCTACTTTCAATCTCTTAACTACCCCCACGTGAAAGCCTGGACAGCCTAAGTCGGCCATACCCACAGCGCTGTGATCTGTTGAATCACTTTCAGATTGGGGTGGTTCTAGTATCTGGCTTATATTTTAAAGTGGCTTGATTTCTCTTCTGAACTGCTGTTTTATAAGCAGAGAAGAGCTAAGAGCCTCTGCCAGATTCTTCTATCTCAGTGGCTTCTCTGATCCCAGAGCCCTCCCCAGCGCGATTGGCGCAGTGTGCCACCACCCAACCATCTGTGCTGGCCTTTCTTCTTCCTCCCCTGGGAACTGACCTTTTCTGTTGAAACTCCAGATTCTCTTCAATTGGTAAGTCGTGCTTCCAGTCCTTGTGGTTTCTATCAGTCGAGCGCTACTTTTGAGGCTGATTTAACTAATTGGTATTGAGGTCAGAAGGGAGCTCACAGGATAGCATGTATCTTCTCCGCCATCTTGGCTTCAACCATTTTTTTTACTCTTAAGAGAAAGAAGAAAGATAAGGGATGGTTGTGTATGAATAGTGATCCCAGTAAATAAAAGGCATGCTATTAAAGAGTAAATATGAACTTTTTTTGGCTTACTGTCTAATAGGAAGCTCTAGCTGCAAAAAATAAGAAGAAGAAGAAGAAGAATGATGATTTCTTGGACATACATGTTTGTCATATGGTGTGAAAGTGAAACTGTCCTCCTCTCTCCCCTCCCTCATTGTTGCCTCATTAAATGGTAAGCTTAGCACAGTATCAGGCTCGTAGTAGCTACCTAATAATGTTTAGTTTATATCTTATCAATATCCAACTCTAATTTCTCAATTAAATACTCTAATTTCACATTGCTGTCTTTTGGACATTTCACATTGGATATCCATGAGTATCCCAAACTCAGACTTTCTAAAATGTAATTCTTTATCTTTTTCTCCAAACTTTTCCTTATTTCCAATTCTCATAGTAACTCAGGCTTGCAACTTTAGTGCCATCCTTTACTTGTCATTCTTATTCATCCCATTTGATCATTCAGTTGTCAAATCTTATTATATCTTTTTTTTTACAACATTTCTTGTATTTGTCCTCTTATCTGCCTTTGCTGACCCACATCACATCATATCTAGACTATTGAAAGAGACTAGTTGGTCACCCTGTCTCAAATCTCCCACTACTCCAAATGATCCATTGCACTTGGCTTCCAAGGTGGTTGACAATATCACTTTCCTTTCTTTCCCCATTCAATAAACTTCAGTGGCTCCATATTTATTACTCAATAATCAAATATAAAATTTATTTTCATTTAAAGGCCTTAAAACTTGATTCCCTCCTCTCTCTGTAGTTTTATTATTTTTTTACTTTTCTTCACATATTTTAGGATTTAGCTGTGATGACTTTTTCTTTTCTTTCATTCTTAGTACATTTCTTTTCCCAACTTTTCTCCTTTTACACTCAATGCTCTTATTTCCCGAAATGCCCTTCCTTTTCTTCTCTGCTTCCTGGCTTCCTTTAAGATTCAATCCAAATTCTACTTCTAAGAAGGATCTTTTCTATAAGAGAAGATACACTTTTTAAGGTAGCTAGTTTTATTTTTTAATCTTCATATTACCAGTAAAAGTCATATTAATTTATTAAAAGTTCTCATGAAATATTGAATTCAAAGATCCTTGATCTCTTCTTTCTTTGTTTTGAAGACTATAGGCATTATTAACATCTATTAATATATTTCATATGGTATAAGGTGCTTTGCTTCTCAAAATCTAAGTCAGTGAAGCTCAAGTTCAAACATGACCTATCAAACTAGAAAGTTTTTGAAAACTGGCCTAGCAATATACTTTATCTCTTTCAGTGTAGCTCTAGTGAATTTGATTTGGACAGCTTCATTGACAGAAGACTAGACATAAAGGACTTATGATCCACACCAGCAAAACAGAATACACACTGCTGAAATTAAAGTTTTTTTTGAAGTTTTGTAGAACAAAATTTTAAATTTGTGGAAGCAAAAAATAGGTCTCCTGAATGATGCACAGTTTATTTCAATACTTCAAAGATGTAGAAAGCAAAAATAAATAAAAAAACAATAAAAGCTATAGTAATTTAAAGGTGAGAAGAATAGTTACAGAATTCTGGCTTCCCTTTATTGTCTCTCTGAATAACGGAATTTTATGATTAGCATCTATATATATTGAAAAAATTAAACTTGGAATGTGAAATTGCATTCATTCTTGAAAATTTAACATATCCTAAATGTGATGCTTTCCTATAGCTCTATATTATTTTTGAAATTCTATATTCATTGGAAGTGACATTTTGTTTCCATAATTCTGGAAAGTAATGTATATTAAGTTATAGAAAATCAAATATCTGAATAATTTATTTTCTCTAAATCTTATTTTGATCATGATATTTTAAGTTTAATAACATATTTATGGCTATACATTTTGTCAAATACGGAATAACATTTTGTTATCACAAAAGTCAGGGTCATTGAGTTTGTCTAACTTTAGATTACTACAGCCCTTGATGATTTTGTTCTGTAAAGTTAACTATTCCACTTAATTGAGTACACTATTTCTTAGCCCATACAAAATGTTTTTGATAAGTGCTGCTTTATATACAATATAATTTCAGGACTGATATAGCTAGTCTGTTTACTTAATTTGCATTTTTTCCCACTAATTTCCTTGAAATTCTTGGCCTTTTGTTCTTCCAGATGAGCTATGTTATTGGTTTTTCTAGATTTGTAAAATACTTTCTTTGGAGTTTGATTGCCCACTGAATAAATGGATTAATTTATATAGTATTGTCATTTTTATTATATTAGTTCAGCCTACCCATTAGCAGTTGATATTTTTTTGACTTGGTTAGATCTGAATTTATTTTTGTGGAAAGTGTTTTGTAATTGTGTTCATAAAGTTCCTGACTTTGCCCTGGCAAGTAGACTCCCAAATGCTTTATGTTATCTATCTATAATTATTTAAAATAGAATTTATCTTTGTATATCTTGCCCCTGGACTTTGTTAGACATATATAAAAATGCTGATGGCTTATGTGGAATTGTTTTGTGTCCTGTAACTTTGCTAAAGTTGTACATTGTATTATTGTTCTGTAAGAAATGACCAGCAGGATGAATTCAGAAAGGTTTGGAGAGACTTACATGAACTAATGCTGAGTGAAATGAGCAGAACCAGAAGATCACTATACAGTTCAACAACAATACTATATGAGGACGTATTCTGATGGAAGTGGATATCTTCAGCATAAAGAAGATCCAACTCATTTCCATTTGATCAATGATGGACAGAAACAACTACACCCAGAGAAGGAACACTAGGAATTGAATATAAATTGTTAGCGTTACTGTCTATCTATCCTGGTTACTTATACCTTCGGAAACCAATACTTAACGTGCAACAAAAAATTGAATTTACACACATATATTGTATCTAGGTTATACTGTAACACATGTAAAATGTATGGGATTGCCTATCATTTAAGGGAGGGAGTAGAGGGAGGAAGGGGAAAATTTGGAAAAATGAATACAAGGGATAATGTTAAAAATTACTCATGCATACATACTGTCAAAAATTTATAATTATAAAAATTAATAAAATAAAAAAATAAAGTTGTACATTGTTTCTAATACATTTTTAGTTTATTCTCTAAGTATACCAGGATATCATCTGCAAAGAATCATATTTTCTCATTACCTACTCTAATTCCTTTAATCTCTTTTTCTTCTTTTATTGCCAAAATTAACATTTCTAATACAATATTGAATAGTAGCATCAGTAGTGGGCGGTCCTTGTTTCATGCCTGATCTTATTGGGAACAGTTTTAGTTCATCTCCATTACATGTGATGCTTGCTAATGGTTTTAAATAGATACTATTGATCATTTTAAGGAAAACTCCATTTATTTCTATACTATATAGTGTTTTTAAAAGGAATGGATGTTGGGTTTTGTCAAATGTATTTTCTTCATTTATTGAGATAATCATGTGATTTTGTTAGTTTGTTATTGATATAGTAAATTATGCTAATAATTTGCCTAATATTTAATCAGCCCTGCATTCCTGGTGTAAATTCTTCTTGGTAATGGAATATTATCTTGGGGATACTTTACTGTAGTCTCTTTGCTAGTACATTATTTAAGAATTTTACATATTCTTTAGAAAATTTGTCTATAATTTTCTTTCTCTGTTTTTGCCATTACCTGGTTTGGTATCAATGTCATATCTATATAATAAAAAATAGGTTGCTTTTAAATGTTTGGTACATTTTTACATCCATCTGGCCCTAAAGATTTTTTTTCTTAAGGAGTTAATAGCTTATTCAATTTCTTTTTCTAAAATGGGAGTACTTAAGTAATTTATTTTCTCTTCTGTTAATCTGTGCAATCTATATTTTTGTAAATATTCTTCCATTTCACTTAGATTATCAGATTTGATGTCATTCTTTCCTTTTTCTAATGAAATAAACTAAGAGTTCTAATTTGGTACTTAATTGAGAGTTTTTAATTTGTTCTTTTTTAAAAGATTTTTTTAGTTACATGCCCAATTGATTGATCTTCTCTTTCTCTATTTTATAGATGTAAGCATCTAGTAATATAAAACCTAAGAACTGATTTGTATGCATCCCGTAAATTTTGTCATGTTGTCTCATTTTTATTTTCATTGATGAACTGTTTGATTGTTTCTATGGTTTGCTTTTTCATCCACTTATTCATTAGGATTAGTTTCCAATTAATATTTGGTCTATTTTTTCCCCGACCAGTTTTTGAAGGTAATTTTACTAAAACATGATTTGAAAAAGATTCATTTAATATTTCTGCTTTTCAGCATTTGATTTTGAGATTTTATACTTTAATACATGGTCACTTTTTGCATAGGTTCCATACACCATCCAGAAAACAAACAAAACAAAACATATTCCTTTTTGTCTCCATTCTGCAAAAATCTAACATACCTAACAATAATGTTGTTTACCTCTTTATCTTTTTTTTTTCATTTATTTTGTGTTAAATGACCATTTTACTCTCTGTTTCATGGTCATTAGGGCAGTTTTCCTTGATGGTTTCTCGAAAGATATTGTCTGTTTTTTTTTTTTTTTTTTTAATAGTTTTCAGGAAGTCAGTAATTTGTAATATATCTCTCCTGAATCTATTTTTTAGGTAATTTGTTGTTCTGATTCTATTTTTTTTCATTTTATTTGCATACACCTTTATGTCTCATTGAAGCATTCACTTGCATTTGTTTAATTCTAATTTTTCATGAATTATTTTCTTCAGTTAGCATTTTTTATCTCCTTTTGCATTTGGCCAATGGAGACCAATTTATAATCATTCTTTGAGGCCTCATCTTGGGGAAATTTTTTCTTTAGTGTCCTCTGTATATGTGATCTGTTCTTCTCTATCTCCATTAAAACTATCTATGGTCATTACCTTTTTTTTCTAATTAAAACTTTTTACCTTCAAAACATATGTGTGGATAATTTTTCAACAATGACCCTTGCAAAACCCCTGTGTTCCAAATCTCCCCTCCTTCCCACAATCCCCCCCAATATGGCAAGTAATCTATTATGTGTTATATGTATTAAAACACATTAAATCCAATATATGTAAACAAATTCATACAATTATCTTGCTGCACAAGAAATATCAGATCAAAAAGGAAAAAAAATAGAGTAAGAAAAGAAACAAACAAACAAACAAACAAAGAAAAACGGTGAGAATGCTGTGTTGTGATTCTCATTCAGCTCCCCCAATCCTTTCTCTGGATATAGATGGCTTTCTTCATTATAAAGCCATTAGAACTGCCCTCAGTCATCTCATTGTTGGAAAGAGTCACATCCATCAGAATTAATCATTATATAACATTGCTGTAGCCATGTATAATGGCCTCCTGGTTCTGCTCATTTCACTTAGCATCAGTTTATGTAAGTAAATCTCCTGCCTTTAGGAAACCATTCTGTTGATTCTTTCTCAAAGAACAATAATATTCCATAATATTCGTACATCATAACTTATTCATCCTTTCTCCAATTAATGGGCATCTACTCAGTTTCCACTTTCTTGTCACTACAAAAATGGCTGCCACAAATATTTTTTTGCTAGTGATTTGGAGCACCTTTTAAAATGATTAGAAATGGTTTTAATTTCTTCATCTGAAAATTATCTGATCATATCCTTATATGGTTAGAACTCTTTTTGTTTTTTTACTCATTGTTAAAGGTTGAATGCTACTCTTAGGGCAAAGGGGAGATTGTCCCAATCTTCTTCTGCAGGTGACTACTTCTTCATAGTCTCCTAGGACTGATGCTTTTGTCTTCCTTCCTGTGTTGGGTAGCAATGGACAAATACAGTATTATGCTTGTGTTCAGGTGCTCATTTGCTTTCTGAAGTCTTATTGGAAGTCTCACAGCTGATCTTCTGATCTACTGGCTCCTGAACCAAGACAATATAGCAAATTCTGCTGTATTTTGGCTACAAACTTCTCAGTAAATTGCAGTAGGAACCTCTTTACTCTGGGTTTCCCTGCAGTTCATTGCACTTTGCTGAGATTATGCTGGCCTGAAACCCCGAGACCCCACTGTATGATTCTTTGTTCTAAATCACTATTGATCAAAGAAATGAAAATTAAGACAATTCTGAGATACCACTACAAACCTCTTAGATTGGCTAACATTACAGGAAAAAATAATGATGAATGCTAGAGAGGATGTGGGAAAACTGGAATACTAATACATTGTTGGTGGAACCATGAAGGGATCCAGCCAACTTATCAAACTGTTCATACCTTTTGTTCAGCAGTGTTTCTACTAGGCTTATATCATAAAGAGATCTTAAAGGAGAGAAAGGGACCCACATGTGCAAAAATGTTTGTAGCAGTTCTTTTGTAGTGGCAAGATACTAGAAACTTGAATGTATGCCCATAAGTTGGAGAATGATTAGATTAAGTTATAATATATGACTGTTATGGAAAATTATTGTTCAATGACAAATGATCAGCAGGATGATTCTAGAGAGGCATAACACACCTACATGAACTGATGCCAAGTGAAATGAGCCAAACCAGGAGATCATTATGAACGGCAAGAACAAGATTATACGGTGATTGATTCTGATAGATGTGACCCTTTTCAACAATGAGATGACTGAAACTAGTTCCAGTGACCTTATGATGAAAAGAGTCATCTATACCCTGAGAAAGGATTGTGAAAACTTAGAGGGGATTACAACATAACATTTTCATTCTTTTTTTTTGTTTGCTTGTATTTTGTTTTCTTTCTCATGTTTTTTCTTTTTGATCATACTTTTCTTGTGCAGCAAGATTATTGTATAAATATGTATGCATATATTTGATTTAACTTATATTTTAACATGTTTAACATATATTGGATTACTTGCCATCTAGAGGAAAGAGTCAGGGAAAGGATGGGATAATTTTTAAAAAGAAATTCTGTGAGGGTCAATGTTAAAAATTTATCACTGCATATGTTTTGAAAATAAAATATCATAAAAAGGCAAAAGACCTTTCCCCAACTTCTTCTAAAATATCTTCTGCTGGTAATTTGTTAAATTTCTAATATTTGTGGGTTCTGCCTCTCCAAAACCTGTTCGGGGGCTTGACCTGTTGTGGATTTGAAGGAAGCCATGAAGAAATCAGATAAAGAATATATATTCCCCACTCTCTTGACTTTGCCCTCCATTCTGTTTTTTTTTTAAGAAATTATTTCCCTCATTGAGTTTTGTACCAAAAAATGAAATTGCTTGTTTAGGAATCCTTCTCCTCTTTTTTCTGTTTCCTTTTTGTATGTTTCTCATTTCTTTTCCTTTTTTTTTCTTCTCTCTCTTACTTGATTTTCAAAGTCCCTTTTGAGCTCTTCCATGTTCTCAGCCCAATCCTTATTATTCTAGGAGGTTTTGGATTTAGGAGCTTTGACTTTGTTATCGTCTTTCGAGTGTGTGTTTTGATCCTCCTTGTCACCATAATAATTTTCTAGGATTAATTTTTTTTCCAGCTCATTCTTTCTAGCCTATTACTCAGCTATTAATTAAATAAAGTTAAAGTGTTTGTTACCAGGGTGGAAGATGTGCTGATGCAAGCTTCAGGGGTTTGGTGCAGTTGTTTTCAGAAATCCTTCTAAGAATCTGACCATAAGCACTCTTTTCTGTCCTGTAACTATTATATTGATCCCCATACCACTTGAACTGTAATGTGCTATCCAGAGTTAGGGCTCTGCTGCCTGGGGTTGTAACAGGACTACACATCAAATTCCCACCCTCTCCACTGACCTTTGAGTACTCTCTTGTGCTCCTGAGCTAAGAGATCCAGAAACCTGCAGAACTACTGCTGCTGATTCAGAAGTTTTGCTTTGCTTATGCTTGCATCTTGGCTGGTTTCACAGACTTTTTTTTTTTTGCTGACCTTCCTCATTCACTTTGGTTGTCTCTGTGCTGAGAAGTTTGGAAGCCATGTACTGCTGCTGATTCAGAAGTCAGGCCCAGGCTGGGCTTTGGCTAGGTCAGGGCTCCACCACAATTTTTTTTCCCAGGATTCTTATCCTGATGTTACATACCTTTTCTGCTGAGTTTCTAAGTTGCCTTTTGCTAGAAAGTGTTCTACTCCATCTTTTTGTCTTTTTGATGTTCTGATAGAGAATATTTTTGGGGAAGATGGAAGAGTAAGTTGGTAAATTTCAAGCTCTCCTGATTTCCCCCACAAATAGAACAAATTTGCTACTTAGGGCAAACATAGATTGGTGAAAAAACAAGAACATTTGGCATCCTCCTGATACTTCACTACAAGATTTGAAGAAAGACCACAGGCCAGGATTAACCTATTTGATGTGCAAACACTACTGGGTTACATCAAGTAAGGATCCCTGGAGCTAGGTGGATATCGCTGGAGCATCAACAGAATCCATAGTCACTTTCACCTTCCAGAATGTGTGGGAAGTAGGAACTTAAGTCTAGGAAGATGGAGGAAACTTTAACTGATTAGTAATACTGATTAGTGGGGTAAGGGCAGTAATGGAGATGTCACTTGCATGAGTGTAGAGCTCTTGATCTGGGGTTCCTGGTCTGAGGGGAGAACTAAAAAGAAGCTTGAGAGAGAGGTACTTACACTAATACCTCATGAATCAGCAAATAAGAAAGATCCCCACAGGATTCACATTCAGAGGAGAACACTTCAGTAAAAAAAAAAAAAAAAAAAACTTCTATCCCAAAGAGTATCATGAAATGACTTCTTGCACGAAGAGAATTTATAGAACTCAAAAATCAAATGAGAAAAATTGAGTAAAAACTAAAGAAAATAATTAAAACCATCCAAGAAAAATAAGAAGATTATGGAAAAATAATTAATCAATTAGAAAAGGAACTACAGAATCTCAGAGATGATAACAACTCTTTGAAAATTAGAATTGGGCAAGGAGAAGTCAGCAAAGTTATGAGAGACCAAGAAATAACAAAACCAATTCTAAAGAATGGGAAAATAGAACATAATTTCACACATCTCATAAGAAAAACAACATATCTGAAGAACAGTTCAAGAAGAGAAGACATAAGAATAATTGGAATGCTAGAAAGTTCTGACCAAAAAGATGACTGTGACACAATAAAGCAGGAAAAAATCCTAGAAAATTGTCTTGGAGTGATGAGGGGAAAGTAGAAATTTAAAAAAAAATCCATTGAACATCACTGCAAAGCGATCCTTTGTGAAAAACACATAGGAATATTATTGCCAAATTTTCAGACACCCAGATCAAAGGGAAAATTTTGGAAGAAACAAGGAAAAAAAATCAAATATGCTGGAACTAAAATTAGAATTGTGCAAAACTTTTCAGCTGTTATAATAAAACAACATATATATTTTTTCATATATATTATCAATCTAAAGAACTTGGCCTGCAACCAAAAATAATATATCCAACAAAAGTATCTATAATTTTCAATGAGAAAAAAAATGGACATTCAACAAATTTGTTCAGGACTTTCAATCAAACCCAAATTTAACAGAAAATTCATCATATTACACCAATATCAGAGTAATTTTAAGGAACTCAACATATATAAACTTTCTCGACATAGACAAATTTTTATTTTCTTAAACTTGGAAAATGTATATTTTATACTTATGATTTTCATCCACAAGGGTAAAGTCAAAAGAAACATTGGCAGAGTAAAGGTAAAAATAGCAATGATATAAAAATGAGGTTCAGAGGAAGAATAGACACAGATGCTTTAGAGTGAGGAGAAAGGCTTGTAGTTCTGAAACCTAAGTACATCAAGAATGGTTTTAACAGGCAACACTACATACATATATATGTGGGGGGTGTGGGTATGGGTATGTGGGTTGTGTGGGTGTGTATCTCATGAAGGATATACAAATCTATAAAGAAATAAAGAGATAATAAAATATATAAAGAATCTATAAAATATATAAAGAATCTATAAAATATATAAAGAAATAAAGAGATAATAAAAAGATAAGTGCATGAGGAAGTAAAGAATGAGGAAAGAAGACAAGCTCCCTACTTCTTCTCGGTGGGGAGAGGTCAAGTAATAATAAGCCAAGATATGGAGCAGAATTTAATGAAAGTCATCAGAGATAGGAAATAGATGTTTTAAAACAAGTAAACAGCATACAATAATTAAATGTATACCTGCCAAAACAAACACTGGAACTACACAAATAAAATACAAAATATTCTTCAAGCACTCTGATATAGGTTACATATGTTTAATCATATTTCTCTTAATCACTTTGTGATAGAAGAATCTCCATGAAAGTGGAAAAAAAACATGAGAAAGAGAAAATAAGAAACACATTAAAAAAACTAAATATATAATATGCTTTGATCTGCATTCAGACTCCACATTTCTTTTTCTGGCTATAGACAGCATTTTCCATTTTGAGTCTTTTGATATTCTCTTGCTGAGAAAAGCCAAATAGTTGATTATCGCACAATGTTGATGTTACTGTGTATAATTTTCTCCTGCTTCTTCTCACTTCACTCAGTAAGAGTTCATGTCTTTCAGGTATTTTTTTTCTGAAATTGACTTGCTCATCATTTCTTATAAAAATATTATTCCACTAATTTCATATACTGCAACTTTGACTACAAAAGTAGTGAAATGAAAAGATAATTGTAAAAAAAATCATTTTGGCTATTAGATAAAAAATATACAATATGTTGAGATAATCATTATCTTCCTCTCACACATGATGAAATAATGAATTTAACAATATTTCAGGAATATTTTTAAATGTAAAGAAAACATAAATAATAGAATTAGAGAATAAAATTGTCAGTGAAATACATGGGAAAATAATTTGAAAATCTCAAATTCTAATCAATTCAAAATATTAATGTTAAGTTCTACAAGTTCTGGGCTATGTAATTAACAAACAACCTCATTTAGGACTTTCCAATAACATTTGATACAGCAAGAACATATGTTTCTTATCACAAATTGACATAGAGGACCAAGACAAATGTTAGACCAAGTATTAAAAAATGAAAGGCAATACCAGAAACATGCTAAAAACAGTAAATGATAAAGGTAACAAACACAAAGATAATTTATTCTACAATTAAAATATCTTTAAAAAATATGAACTTTAAATTTTAATTATCCCTCATCAGTAAACCAAAAAAAGTGTAGGTTCATTCAAATAATAATAAACAAAAATAATAGAAAGACTAAATAACATGAAAAGACAAGATGAGGGTTCATTATTTGTATGTTGTAAGAAGAAGACAAGTATATTGTCCATTTGAATTTTCCTTTGATCTATTAGATCATTGAACGATAACAACAAGAACGTATATACTGACTCATGAAATAATGAATGATGATGAGACAGGATTTTTCCAGATAAAATAAGGAGAATAAAATGATAAATGGTTAAAATCAGTTATGCATAGATGAAGGATGAAAAAAATGATGGGGTAGCATAAAGAAGGTCATTCAGAGAACAAAGTAACTCATGAACATCATTCTTTTGCATACTAAGCAAGGAAAGAATAAAAGGACTTTTTTTTTTTTTTTTTTTTTTTTTTTTTTTTGCAATCAAGGGATCTTGTAGTGATCATAGAGCAAGAAGTGTATTTATGTCTGAGATTCAAGATAGCAGCAATTTTTTTCCAGGAAAGACATAGGAAATGCTGATTAAGTGTTATTTTTTTTTAATGCAAGATCAATTATTTTGAACTTGGACTGTAAAGCAAAACAGAAGAGATTAGTGCCAATGTCTAAAGAAATCAGAAATAAAATTGCTTTAGATAAGGCATGTTAATTTACTAAGACTGATTTTTGTAACGGCAAGATCAATTAATTTGGGTTTGGGCCATGAATGATTGGGAGAAAGAATGGAAATTTGGAATCTTTTAAGCAAAAGAAGCTGCGGAAGTTAGTACCGGTGTTATATTTTTATTTTTTAAGTGAGATAATACAAAGGGATTTGATAGTGATGAAATTTGTATATTTAAACACATTATATGTAAAATACTATATTATATAATAACATAATAATATATTACATAACATAAATATCACAATATTAATATATAATATATTAATAAAATAAATTCATAAAATGCACAATACTTATGGAATGCAAGAAAAATGGAAACCAACATTTTGTCATATATAAGAAATACTCTTAATGTCTACAAGTACATAATGAATTAAAATAAAAAGGTGCCAATTATAATATGCTTCAACTGAATCAAAAATTAATCTTAATTTCAGGTAAGAAAACAATAAAAATAATACTCCCAAGACAGAAATGAAGAAAACATAATGGTTAAAATAATGAAGCAATATCAATATGATATATCTGTGTATGTATTTTAAAATTTAAAGTTTCAAAACATATGTGTAAATAATTTTCAACATTCACCTTTGCAAAACCTTGTGCTCCAAGTATTTTCCCTCTCTTCCCCTCATCCCCTCCCCTAGACAGCAAATAATCCAATATATGTTAACCATGTGCAATTCTTTGATACATATTTCCACAGTTTTCATGCTACACAAGAAAAATAAGATAAAAAAGCAAGAAAAAGAGAGAGAAAGAAAACAAAATCCAAATAAACAAGAAGGAAAATTATATTTTGTGATCTACACTCAGTCCTAGATGCAGATGGTTCTCTTCATCACAAGGCCATTGGAAATGGCCTTAAACATCTCATTGTTGCAAATAGCCAGGTCCATCAGAATTAATCATAATATAACCTTGCTATTGCTTTCCACAATGATTTCTTGGTTTTCACTTCAGTTAGTATCAATTCATGTAACTCTCCAGGTCTCTCTGAAATCATCCTGCTGATCATTTCTTACGGAACAATAATATTCCATAACATTCATATACCAAAATTTAATCAGCCAGTGTTCATACTGATCATACATTAAGTTTTCCTGGCTGCCACAACATTTTCACACATGTGGGTCCCTTTCCCTTCTTTAGTCTACAGACCCAGTAGAAATAGTACTGGACCAAAGGGTATATGCACTGTTTCATAGTCTCTTGAGCATAGTTCCAAAGTGCTCTCCCCAATGATTGAATTAGTTAACAACTCCACTAACAATGTATTAGTGTCCCAGTTTTCTGATATCTCCTCCAACATTTGTTATTATTTTTTCCTATCATCTTAGTCAATCTGTGAGATGTGTAGTGGTACCTCAGGGCTACTTTAATTTCCATTTCGCTGATCAATAGTGATTTTGACTTTCTTATAAATCTGAGTCAACCCTCTGTAATTTAGAAATGAAGCTTTTATCAGAACCCTTCCATGAACATTTTCCCCCAGTTTATTGCTTCCCTTTTTTGGTACAAAAACCATTCAACTTAAGACAATTGAAATTAGCCATTTTGCATCCATAATGTACTTCATTTCTTCTTTGGCTCCAAATTCCTTCCTTCTCCCCAGCTCTGAGAAGTAAACTATCTTATGTTATTCTTCTAATTTGCTTATATTAATGCTCTTTATATCTAATTCAAGAATACATTTCAACCTTCTCTTGGCACAAGGTATTAGGTGTGGGTCAATTCCTAGTTTCTGCCATATTAATTTCCAATTTTCCCAGGAGTTTTTGTCATATAGTAAGTTATGATCTTAGAAGCTGGAGTCTTTTATGGAATATTAGATTACTATAGACATTGACTACTATGTCTTGTGAAACTAACCTATTGCTCTGATTGACTTCTACTGACTATTCTATTTCCAAAAATAAATGGTTTTTGATGATTGTAGCTCAATAATATAGTTTTAGGTCTAGGTCAGTTAGGCCACCATCATTTGCAATTATTTTAATTAATTCCCTTGAAATTCTTGACCTTTTGTTCTTTCATATGAACTTTGTTATTATTTCTTCTAGGTCTATAAAATAATTTCTTGGGAGTTTGATTGGTATGGCATTGAATAAGTAGATTCATGTAGGTACTATTGTCATTTTTATTATATTAGCTTGGCTTACTTAGGGACATTTAATATGTCTTCAATTGATTACATCTGCCTTTATATTCAGTGGGAAAATGTTTTGTAATTGTGTTTACATAGTTCCTGACTTTGGCTTAGCAGGTAGACTCCCAAATAATTTATCTAATCTATTGATACTTTAAATGGAATTATTCTTTATATCTCTTGTTGTTGGACTTTGTTGATGATATAAACATTCTGATGATTTCTGTGGATTTATTTTATATTTCACAACTATGTTAAACTTGTGAATTGTTTATAGTTGTTTTTTTTTTTTTAGATGATATGATTTTTGTTAATTTGGTTATTGGTACAATCAATTATGCTAATAGTTTTTACTAATATTATAACAGTCCTGAATTCCCTGGGAAAACTTGCTGTAATCTCTTTGCTAATATTTTATTCAATAATTTTGCTTCAATAGCTATTAACCATATTGGTGTATAATTTTCTTTTTCATTTTTGATCTTACCTGGTTCAAGTATCAGCACCATGTCTGAGTCATAAAAAGAATTTGATAGGATTCCAACTTTCCCTATTTTTCCAAATAGTTTGCATAGTATTGGAATTAATTGTTCTTTAAATATTTGGAAGAATTCACAGATAAATTCATATCACTGTGGAGATTTTTTCTTAAGGAGTAGATTAATGGCTTGTTCAATTAATTTTTTATATTGGGACTATATAAGTAATTTCAGTTAATCTGGGCAATCTATATTTTTGTAAATTTACATAGATTCCAGTTAGATTATCATATGTACTAGCCTACTGTTGGGCAAAATATCTCCTAATTATTTCCCTAATGTCCTCTTCATTGGTGGAAAGTTCACGCTTTTCATTTTTGATACTAACAAATTGATTTTCTTCTTTCCTTTTTCTAATCAAATTAATAAAATATTTGCCTATATTGTTAGTTTATTCAAAAAATCAACTCAGTTTTGTTTATTAGTTTTATAGTTTATTAATCTCCACTTTTATTTTCAGAATTTCAAATATGTCATCTAATTGAAAGTTTTGAATTTATTTCTCTAGCTTTTTAGATTCATGTCAAAATCATTGATCTCACTTTCTCTATTTTATGCAAGTAAGCATTTGGAGATACAAAACTTCCCCTAAGAATTTCTTTGGCTGCACCCCATTAATTTTGCTAGGTTATCTCATTATTCTCATTCTCTATGTCTATGTGATATCTATGTCTATATTGTGTCCATGGATTTGTTTTTTCACTTATTAATTCTTTAGGAGCAGATTATTAGTTAATTAATTAATTAATTATTTTAATTAATTAATTATTTAACATTAATATTTGGTCTATTTTTCTCTGGCTTTTTATTACATGTATTTTGTATTGCGTCATGATCTGAAGAAGATGCATTTACTATTTCTGCCTTTCTGCATTTGATTTTAAAGTTTTTAATGCCCAAAAACATTGTCAAATTTTGTGTAGGTTCTATGTCCCACAGAGAAAAACAATAGTCTATTCCTATCTATCGCCATTCAATTTTCTGCAAAGGTCAATCATATCTAACTTTTCTAAAATTCTATGTACCTCCTTAATTGCTTTTTAAATTATTTTGTGGTTTAGTTTATCTAGTTCTGAGAGAGCAAGGTTGAGATCCCCCACTAATACAGTTTTACTGTCTAATTTTTCTTCCAGCTCTCTTAATTTCTCCTCTAGGAATTAAGATGCTATACCACTTGGTGCATATATTTTTGCTATTGATAATACTGATAATGGTATGCTTTAGCAAGATGTAGTTTCTTTCCTTATCTCTTTTTTCAATCCCATCAATTTTTTTTTATAATTACAGGGGTTTTTTTATTTACAAGATATATGCATGTGTAATTTTTCAGCATTGACCCTTGCAAAACCTTCTGTTACAAATTTTCCCCTCCTTTCCCTATCCCCTCCACAGGTGGTAGGTAGAACAATACACATTAAGTATGTTAAAGTACATTTTAAATACAATATATGTACACATATCCATACAGTCATTTTGTAGCACAAGAAGAATAAGACTTTGAAATAAGGTAAAATTAGGCTGAGAAGGAAATCAGAAATGCACATGGATAAAAACAGAGGGATTGGAAATGCTATGTAGTGGTTTACACTCATTTTCCAGAGTTCTTTCGATGGATGCAGCTGTTCTCATTCATTACTGAATGAATAGAACTGATTAGGTTCATCTCATTGATGAAGAGAGCTACATTCATCAGAATTGATCATCATATAGTATTGTTGTTGGAATATATAATTATCTCCTGGTCCTGCCCATTTCACTCAGCATCAGTTCATGCAAGTCTCTCCAGGCCTTTCTGAAATTTTCCTGCTGGTCATTTCTTATAGGACAATAATATACCAAAATATTTATATACCAGAATTTATTCAGCTATTCTCTAATTTATGGGCATCCATTCAATTTCTAGTTTCTAGCAACTACAAAAAGGGCTGCCATAAACATTTTTGCACATACAGGTCCCTTTCCCTTATTTAAGACATCTTTGGGATACAAAAGTACAGTAATAACGCTGATGGATGAAAGGGTATGCACAGTTTGATAATTTTTTGAGCATAGTAACAAATTGCTCTTCAGAAGGGCTAGATGTATCCACAATTCCACTAATAATATATCAGTATCCCAGTTTTCACACATCCCTTCCAACATTCAGCATTATATTTTCCTGTCTTCTTAGCCAATCTGAGAAGTGTGTAGTGGTATCTCAGAATTGTCTTAATTTGCATTTCTCTGATTAATAATGACTTGGAGCATCTTTTAATATGGCTAGTAATTTCTTCATCTGAAAATCATCTGTTCCTATCCTTTGGCCATTTATCAATTGGAGAATGGCTTGATTTCTTATAAATTAGAGTCAATTCTCTATATATTTTGGAAATGAGGCCTTTATCAGAACCTTTGACTGTAACAATGTTTTCCCAGTTTATTGCTTCTCTTCTAATCTTGTCTGCATTAGTTTTGTTTGTAGAAAAACTTTTCAATTTGATATAATCAAAATTTTCTACTTTGTCATCAATAATGATCTCTAGTTCTTCTTTGGTCATAAATTCCTTCCTCTTTCACTGGTATAAGAGGTAAACTATCCCATGTTCTTCTAATTTATTTTTAATCTCATTCTTTATGCAGTTTGACTTTATCTTGGTGTACAATGTTAAGTGTGAGTCTATGCCTAATTTCTGCCACACTATTTTCCAATTTTCTCAGCAGTTTTGGCAAAAAGTGAATTCTTATCCCAAAAGCTGCGGTCTTTGGATTTGTCAAACACTAGATTGCTATAAATACTGACTATTTTGTCCTTTGAACCTAACCTATTCCATTGATCAATTAGTCTATTTCTTAGCCAATACCAAATGAATTTGGTGACTGCTGCTATATAATATAGTTTTAGATCTGGTATAGCTAGGCCACCTTTATTTGATTTTTCTCTCATTAGTTCTTTTGAAAGTCTTGACCATTTGTTCTTCCATATGAATTTTATTGTTATTTTTTTCTAGGTCATTAAAAGAGTTTTTTGGAAGGCTGATTAATATAGCACTAAATAAATAGATTAGTTTAGGGAGTACTGTCATCTTTATTACATTTGCTTGACCTATCCAAGAGCCCTTAATAAATTTCCTATTGGTTAGATCTGACTTTATTTGTATGGAAAGTGTTTTATAGTTTTGCTCATATAGTTCGTGACTTTCCTTTGGCAGATAGATTCCCAAATATTTTGTACGATCGGCAATTACCTTAAATTTCTCCTTGTATCGCTAACTGTTGGATTTTATTAGTCATGCATAAGAATGCTGATGGTTTATGTGCATTTATTTTGTACTGAAATTTAGCTAAAGTTGTACATTATTTCTAATAGCTTTTTAGTAGAATTGTTGTGGTTCTCTAAGTATGCCATTGTATCATATTCAAAGAATGATAATTTGGTTCTCTCATTACCTACTCTAATTCCTCTAATCTCTTCTTCAACTCTTATTGTTGAAGATGGCATTTCTAATACAATGTTGCGTAGTAATGTTGATAGTGGGCAACCTTGTTTAACTCCTGATCTTATTATCCCTATTACATATAATGCTTACTGATGGCTTTAAATAGATGCTACAGACTATTTGAATTTTATCAAATGCTTTTTCTGCAGCTAATGAAATAATGGAAGTTTGTTTATTAATATAGTAATTATGCTAATAATTTTCCTAATATTGAACTACCCATGCATTCCTGGTATAAATCCTACTTTGTCATGATGCATTATCCTGGTGATGATTTTCTGTATCTTTTTGCTAATATTTTATTTAAGATTTTAGCATCAATATACATTAGAGAGATTGGTCTATAATTTTCTTTTTCTGTTTTCAACCTACCTGGTTTATGTATGAGTATCATATCTGTGTCACAAAAGGAATTTTGTAGTAGACTTTCATTCCCTAATTGTTCAAATATAACATTGGAGTTCTTTAAATGTTTAGTAGAATTCACATGTAATCCATCAGTCCTGAGAATTTATTCTTAGAGAGGTGATTAATAGTGTTCTATTTCTTTTTCTTTCTTTCTTTTTTTTTTTTTTTTTCTGAATTGGGACTATTTAAGCAATTCATTTCCTCCTCTGTTAATCTGAGAAGCCGATATTTTTGAAGTTAGTCATCCCTTTCACTTAGGTTATCAAATTTATTGGCATAAAATTGAACAAAATAACTACTAAATATTGCTCTAATTTCCTCTTCATTGGTGGAAAAGCATCCCTTTTCATTTTTAAGATTAACAATTTGATTTTCCTCTTTCCTTTTTCTAATCAGATTTACCAAAGGTTTATCTATTTTTGCTGGTTTTTCCATAAAACGAACTCTGAGATTTATTTATTAAATAGTTTTTGTTTTAATTTCAATTTTATCAATGTTTCCTTTTAATTTTAGAATTTCAAGCTTAGCTTTTGATTGGGGAGCTTTAATTTGCTTTTTTTCTAGCTTTTTAAATTGCAAGCCCAATTCATTGATCTTATCTTTCTCTATTTTTTATTCAAGTAAGCCTCTAAAGATATAAAATTTCCCCTTATAACTGCTTTGGCTGCATCCCACAAATTTTGGAATATTATCTCATTGATGTCATTCTTTTGGATGAAATTATTAATTGTGTCCATGATTTGCTGTTTCACCCAGTCATTCTTTAGGTGAGATTAGGTGAGTAGTTTCCAAATACTTTTTGGTCTATTTACACCTAGTTTTTTATGAATGTAATTTTTATTGCATCATGATCTGAAAAGAATGCATTTAATATTTCTGCCTTTCTGCATTTAATTTTGAGGTCTTCATGTTTTAATATATGGTCAATTTTTGTATAGGTTCCATGAAGTGCTGAGAAGAAAGTGTACTCCTTTCTGACTCCATTCAGTTTTTGTAATGGTCCAGAACTTGAAATAAGGTGCTAAGTCAGTGGAACTGACAGAGACAATGGTTGTTTAGCATGGCGCTTGATAATTCTCTAGTTCAGCACATGTACTTAGTACTTATTATAGTTCCACAAGATTCACACCTCTGAAGCGAGAGGATATAGGGTCGAATAAACTCAGCCAGAAGGAAAACTAGGGAAGAAGTGGTGGCAGGCTGTCCTCCTTCACTTCTCCACTGAAACCAAGATCCAGAAGTCCTCCAGAAAAACAAAAAACAAAAACAAAACAAAAAAAAACAAAAAAAAAACAAAAAACTAGTGGAGCCCCAAGTGAAGGAAACAAGACTTTGAAGGAGACAATAAAGGATTTGGACTTCAACTCCTGGCTGCACTTGTGATTACTGAACTGAAACTAAGGCTGCCTCCAGAGATGCCAAGGAAACCTCAACAGAGAATATTGCATTTTAAAGAGAATATTACAAGTTTTCTCCAAAGATCTATCACACCTAACTTTTCTAATATTCCACTTACCTCTTTAATTTCTTTCTTATTTGTTTTGTGGTTTGATTTATCTAATTCTGAGAATGCTAGGTTGGGATATCCCACTATTATAGTTTTGTTATTTCTTTTTTCTTGCTGTCTATTTCTTCTTGCAACTCTCTTAACTCCTCCTTTAGAAAGTTAGAAGCTATACCACTTGGTGTATATATATATATATATATATATATATATATACATATATATATACATACATATATATATATGTATATATATACATATATATATATATATATGTATATATATACATATATATATGTATATATATAATATATATGTGTACATATATATGTATATATGCATATATACATATATATTTATATATGTATGTACATATATATATATATATGTTTAGTATTGATATTGCTTCATTGTCTATGTTACCATTTACCAAGATATAATTTCCTTCCTTATATCTTTTAATTAGATGATTTTGCTTGATCTGAGATAAGGAGGGCTACCCCCTGCTTTTTTTTTAAATTCACCTGCAGCAAAATAGATTCTGCTCCAACCTTTTTAGCTTTACTCTGTATGTATCACCCTGCTTTAAATGTGTTTCCTGTAAACAACATATTGTAGGATTCTTGTTTTTGAGCCAGTCTGCTATCTGCCTCTGCTTTATGGGAGAGTTCATCCTATTCACATTTATGGTTAAAACTACTAAAACTACTAAAACTAATTAGATGGCAGGAAATACAGAATTTGTATTTCCTGCCATCTAATTATCCCCAGGTTATGCTTTTCTTTTTCCTTTTCACCCTCCCCAGAATTAAATTTTTGGTCACCATTTGCCTCAGGCAGTTCTCCCTCTTAAAAATCCTTCCCACTCCCTTTCTTATTCTACCTTTCTCTACCTTTCTCTTATTACTCTTTTTATTTTCCCTTCTCCTTTTTCACTTTTTAACGAGGTGAGAGAAGTTTCTCTGTAACTCAAATATGTCTAATATTTTCTCTTTGAGCCAAATCTGATGAGAGTAAGATTCACACAATGTTCCTCCCACTCCCTAAATTCCCTTACATATATTAGGTTTCCTTTGCCTCTTATTGAGATGTATATTTCCTCTTTTTATCTCCCCTTTTCCCTTTTTCTGATATTATCCACTTTCTACTTCTACTTCCTTTTTTTGTATTGTAACAGTAAAATTAAATTATACACACGCTCTTTACATATGCCTACAACAAATACTCAGCTTAGCTGGGTAGTTTATTCTTGGCTGCATTCCAAATTCTTTTGCCTTTTGGAATATCAGATTCCAGGCCCTTAGATTCTTTAATGTAGAGGCAGTGAGATCTTGAGTGATCCTTATTGTGGCACCTATGTATTTGAATCGTTGTTTTTTGTTTTTTTGTTTTTTTTTGTTTTTTTGTTTTTTGTTTTTTTCTGTCTGCTTGTAATATTTTTCCTTAGTCTGATAGTTCTGAAATTTAATTACTACATTCTTTGGAGTTTTTATTTTGGAGTCTCTTTCAGAAGGTGTTCCATGAATTCTTTCAATGCCTATTTTTCCTTCTGATTCTATTACATCTGGGCAGTTCTCTTTGATGATTTCCTGTAAAATAGTGTCTTCCTTACCTCTTTTAATTAGATCTCTTTTTGCTTTTCTTCATCTGAGATCAGAATTGCCACTCCTGCCTTTTTTTTTTAACTTCAGGTGAAGCAAACTAATTTTGCTCCAGCCTTTTAACATTGCCCTTGATATATGGTTATTGTAAAGAGTATATTGTAGGATTCTGATGTATCATTCAGTGTGCGATCTGCTTCTGTTTTGTGGAAGAATTCTTCCAATTAACATTTACAATTAAAATTACTGTTTCCTGCCATCTTATTTTCCCCAAGTTATACTTTTCTCTTTCCTTTCCTCTTTTCCCTCGTCCCCCATATTTTGCTTCTGACCATCACCTCTTTCAAAGCTCTCTCTCTTTGTACAATCCCTCCCTCTTTCCTTTCCCCTTCCCCCAGAATCTAAAGCATGATTTCATGCCAGTAGATCAACAGAATAGTTATAAGTCATCCAACACAAATAGAAAAGGCAAATAGTGAGCTCCTAAATGCTAGATTTTCATGGATCTTGGCCATGCCCATCCGGAACCAGATGTTAGTCAGGACTGACCCAGCACAGCTATTGTTGCCTGTAGAGCAAGCTTGTACAATCTCTCCTTTGCCCTAAAAACAGAACTCAATTGTTACAAAAAGAAATTATGAAGGAAAACTGCCCTGATGTGCTAGCATCATAAGGCAAAATAGCCATTGAAAGAATTCACCAATCTATCTGCCAAAAAATGTCAGGAATTCTATGAGCAAAACTATAATATGCTCTCCACACAAATAAAGTCAGGTCTAAACAACTGGAAAATATCAAGTGCTCTTGGATAGGTTAAGCAAATATAATAAAGATAGCAATACTATCTAAACTAATCTATTTATTTAGTGCTATACCAATCAGACTCCCCAGAAATTATTTTACTGACCTAGAAATAATAAAAACATAATTCATCTGGAAGAAAAAAAGGTCAAGAATTTCAAGGGAATTAATGAAAAACAAACAAACAAACAAAAAAAAAACACAAATGAAGATGACTTAGCTGTACCAAATCTAAAACTATATCTTAAAGCTGTGGTCATAAAAACTATTTGATACTGGCTAAAAAGTAGAACAGTTGATCAGTAGAAAAAGTTGCATTCACAAGGCAAATAATCACTAACTATAGCAATCTAGTATTTGAGAAATCCAAAGACTTCAACTTTTGGGATAAGAACTCTCTATTTGAAAAAAAAAAACAAAACTGCTGGGAAAATTGGAAACTAGTATAGCAGAAACTATGTATAGCCTCACATCTAACACTGTATACCAAAATATGGTTGAAATGGGTTCATGATCTAGACATAAAGAAAGGCAATATTTTAAAAAAATGAGAAAAATTAGAATAAATCAATGAATCAATTAATTAATTAATAGAAATTTAAGCCATTCTCCAATTGATAAATGATCAAAGGATGTGAACAGACAATTTTCAGATGAAGAAACTGAAACTATTTGTAATCATATGAAAAGGTATTAGGTTCTTACTAGGTGATGTCAGTACTTAACAATTTTCTAGCTCAGAGTTCACACCTTTAGTTCACAGCTTTAAAAGAAGTTCTGAAAATCTTTACCCAATTTTTACCCAAAGATTACCCAATCTTTAAAAAGAGCAAGTTAATTAGTTGAAGGAGTTCCCACAAACCCCTGGGAGTACTCACAAGCCCATTCTCTGGGAGGATAAAAAAAGGCAACATTGAGTCTGAAGAAGCAGTCTGGATTGAGTCAAAGAGAAGATGTCCCATGGATTTGCAAGTCCAGTAATCCCACACTTTTGGAGGGGAAGGCTCCAGAAGCCTCCCAAGAAACCTGCTCACAGAGAAAAAGATTATACAGAAAAGAAACCTCCTCCCAGAGAAGGATTACATTTGAAAGACAACAGGACATTACATTTTGGTGCCCAAACGTGGAATGAGGACTTATTCTGAGCCCTTCAGAGGAGCCAGCCCCGACCTTTACATCTTGGCACCTGAACAGGGACAGACAGGATCCTGATTCCAGTGGAAAAGCCTCTGATATAGATCTCAGTGGAAACATCTCTCTGACACAGAAATAAGCGTGAGAAACAAGGAAAGTTTGTTAAAGAGCTAAAGTAGAATTTCAGTGAAGTGGGGAAAATGTTTAGAAAACAACCTTCTGTTTCTGTTCATATAAATTGTTTTTCGAGAGCATTGTCAAAGTTATGAAAAGCCAAGGACTGATTATAATTTTGGAGTAGATTACTGAACTTTTAAAAACTGTGCAGGTCATATGTCCTTGTTTTCTCTGGAAAAAGAATTGGATCTAGATGAATGGGAATTAGTAGGAGAGCAACTAGGTGGACACTTCAATTCCAGTCCAAACTCAGTTTCCAAAGATACACTTCAAACTTATAATATAATATAATTCAACTGGCTTTAGGAAATTATATAAGTTATAGAATAAAGAAAAAGAAGGAGCAAAATGGGGAGGTGTCAACTAAACTAGGTGAAAAGGATGAATCAGATAACAATGAAGTTAAGTACAATTCTGAGCAAAAGGAACATTTCCCATCTCCTCCCTCAATTAACGCTTCAGGGGTGAAGCAAGAAGGAGGAGGGGAAGAGGAAGAAACTCAAACAGAATCACCTTTGAAGCAGCCTATGACAAGATTAGAAAAAAAGCATTAATTAAGGCTAAGAGAGAGGGACAGGATGTAAATGATTTCATACATGCATATACTGTGATTGAAGAGACTGACTCTAAATTATTTTGATAGACTTGGGGCCAAGATGGTGGTGTGGAGGCAGACAGCTGCTTGAGCTCCACGTTTCCTCTCAGAACTTGCTTCATGACAAGCCTCAGACTTAATGCTTGACCCAGAAAGAAATCCACAAATAATCACCAAGAGAAAACATCCTTGAAATTCGCCAGAAAAGGTCTCTGTTTGCTCGGGGAGGGTCAATCAGACTGGGCGCAGAATGAGGGCAGGTAAGCCAGAGCGAGGCAGGCAAGCCAGAGCGGGGCAGGCAAGCCAGAGCGGGGCAGGCAAGCCAGAGCGAGACAGGCAGCTCATACAGCTCAGACCTGAGGGGGAGGGGTGCTATCTCTGCCGTTTCTTCAAAAAGACTTTTACCCCAGTGTGGATACTCTGTCTTGGCAGCAAGCTAGGATCAGCGGAGAGGGTGTAAACACCAGAGGTGAAGATTAAAACCCCAGAAAGCCAGCGTCTCTCAGAACCCGGCCACCCCCAACCCCCACCTGGACTTGTTCTCAAGAGCCTCAGAGCACAGACTCAGGACAGTCATTGCTGTCCTGTTAGTGGCTCTCTGCTGCCCTACCCCCAGTCTGTAGAGGAAGCCCATTAATACCATCCAGCCCCATCCCCCCCAAAACAGACCAATTATTTCTCTTGTCAATTTGTTTTCTTTGATTCCTACTCTGACAAAATGAACAAAAAATTCAAAAGGGCTCTAACAATTGACAGCTTCTGTATGGAGAGAGAGCAGACTTCAAACACTGAGGAGATTAAAAACAGACTGTCCCCAGAGGAATCCCCTAAGGGGGATATGAGCTGCTCCTCAATACAAAAGAATCTCATAGAGGAAATCAAAAAGGCTCTGACAAGAGAGCTGGAAGAGAAATGGGAAAAGGAAAGGGAACCTTGGCAAGAGAGCCTGGAGAAGTCATCCCATGCATTCAAAGACAGAGTGGATAAAGAAATCAAATCATTGAAAAACAAGATTAGTGAGCTGGAAAAGGTAAACAACTCCAAGGAAAACAGGATTAGTGAGCTGGAAAAAGAAAACAGCTCTCTAAAAAATAAAATGGATAAAATGGAAAAAAATTCCATAGAAGATAAAAACTCAATTGGACAATTAAAAAGAGATATAAAAAAAGTGAGTGAAGAAAATACATCATTGAAAATTAGACTCGAACAAGTAGAAATGAATGACTCAAGGAAAAACCAAGAGGTAGTCAAGCAAAACCAGAGAAATGAAACAATTGAAAAGAATGTCAAGTACCTTATTAGAAAGACAACAGACCTGGAAAACAGATCCAGGAGAGACAATTTGAGAATAATCAGACTCCCTGAAAAATGGGAGGAAAAAAAGAGCTTGGACACTATTTTCGAGGAAATTATCAAAGAGAACTGCCCAGACATTCTGGAAACAGAGGGTAAAATAGACATTGAAAAAATTCATCGATCACCTACTGAAGGGGACCCTAAAATCAAAACGCCAAGAAATATAGTGACCAAGTTCAAGAACCATCAGACAAAGGAAAAGATATTGGAAGCTGCTAGAAAAAAGCAATTCAGATAGGAAAGATCCACAATAAGGATAACCCATGACCTATCAGCATCCACATTAAAAGAACGAAGGCCCTGGAACATGATATTCCGAAAGGCTAAGGAACTTGGTATGCAGCCAAGAGTAACTTACCCAGCAAGAATGAGCATCATTTTCCAGGGAAGAAGATGGACATTTAACGAAATAAATGAATTCCATCTATTCTTGATGAAAAAAACAGACCTATATAAAATGTTTGATCTTCAAATACAGAACTCAAGAGATTTCTAAAAAGGTAAAAAGAAATCTTGTTAACTATACTTCTGCCAAAAAAAAATATGTAAAGAACATATGGACAATTTGTCTTAGAAACTAGAGTTGGAAAGGAAATTATATCATAAAAAGTGTAAAGTGGTGGTACTACATCTCATGAAGAGGTAAAGGTAACCTATTATATCTGAGAGAAAGAATGGAGGGAGATGAACATAGTGTGTGTCAATAGACATATTCAATTTATGGTGAAACTTCTTCAACTTCATAGAAAAGTGAAAGGGAAGGAGTAAGCTAAGGGGAAGGGAATACAGAAATTGTGAGGAAAAGGGGTAAAATAAGGGGAGAAACTTTAAGGTGGGGGAGGGATCCTAAAAAGGGAGGGCTGTGAAAAGCAAGTGGTGTTCACAAGTTTAATACTGGGTAGGGGGGCTAAGAGGGAAGGAAAGAGGAAAAGCATAAGCAGAGGTTAATAGGATGGCAAGCAATATAGAATTAGTCCTTCTAACCATAAATGTGAATGGGGCACACTGCCTCATAAAGAGGAAGCAGTTAGCAGACTAGATTAAAAGTCAGAATCCTACTATATGTTGTTTACAGGAAACACACCTGAAACAATGTGAGACATTCAAACTAAAATTAAAAGGGTGGAGCATAATCTATTATGCTTCAGGCAAAACCAAAAAAGCAGGTGTAGCCATCCTGATCTCAGATCAAGCAAAAACAAAAATTGATCTAATTAAAAGAGATAAGGAAGGGCATTATAACCTGCTAAAGGGCAGCATCAATAATGAAGCAGTATCAATATTAAACATATATGTACCAAATGATGCAGCATCTAAATTCTTAAAAGAGAAATTAAGAGAGCTGCAAGAGGAAATAGATAGCAAAACTATAATAGTGGGAGATCTCAACTTTGCACTCTCAGAATTAAATAAATCAAACCACAAAATAAATAAGAAATAGGTAAATAGAATACTAGAAAAGTTTGATATGATGGAACTTTGGCGAAAGCTAAATGGTGACAGAAAGGAGTATAATTTCTTCTCAACAGTTCATGGAACCTATACAAAAATTGATCATATACTAAGGCATAAAACCCTCAAAATCAAATGCAGTCAGGCAGAAATAGTAAATGCATCCTTTTCAGACCACAATGCAATCAAAATAACATTTAATAAAAAGCCAGGGGAAAATAGACCAAAAATAATTGGAAACTAAATAATCTTATACTAAAGAATGATTGGGTAAAACAGCAAATCATAGACATAATAACTTCACCCAAGAAAATGACAATAATGAAACATCATACCAAAATGTGTGGGATACAGCCAAAGCAGTAATAAGGGGAAGTTTTATATCTCTACAGGCCTACATGCATAAAATAGAGAAAGAGAGGGCCAATGAATTGGGCTTACAACTAAAATTACTAGAAAAGGAACAAATTAAAAACCCAGAGACAAACACAAAACTTGAAATTCAAAAAAATAAAAGGTGAGATTAATAAAATTGAAAGTAAAAAAACTATTGAATTAATTAATAAAACTAAGAGTTGGTTCTATGACAAAACCAACAAAATAGACAAACCCTTAGTAAACCTGATTAAAAAAAGGAAAGAGAAAAAGCAAATTGTTAGTTTTGAAAATGAAAAGGGTGAACTCACCACCAATGAAGAGGAAATTAAAACAATTGTTAGGAGTTACTTTGCTCAACTTTATGCCGATAAATTCGATAACTTAAATGAAATGGAAGAATACCTTCAAAAATATAGCTTGCCCAGATTAACAGAGGAAGAAGTAAGTAGTCTAAATAGTCCCATCTCAGAAAAAGAAATAGACCAAGCTACTAACCAACTTCCTAAGAAAAAGTCCCCAGGACCACATGGATTTACATGTGAATTCTTCCAAACATTTAAAGAACAACTAACTCCAATGCTATGTAAACTATTTGAAAAAATAGGGATTGAAGGAGTCCTGCCAAATCCTTTTTATGACACAGACATGGTACTGATACCTAAACCAGGTAGATCGAAAACTGAGAAAGAAAACTATAGATCAATTTCCTTAATGAATATTGATGCTAAAATCTTAAATAACATATTAGCAAATAGACTTCAGAAAATCATCCCCAGGATAATACACTATGACCAAGTGGGATTTATACCAGGAATGCAGGGCTGGTTTAATATTAGGAAAAATTTTAGTATATTTGACCATATTAATGAAAACCATATGATCATCTCAATAGACGCAGAAAAAGCGTTTGATAAAATTCAACATCCATTCCTACTAAAAACGCTTGAGAGTATAGACTATTCCTTAAAATAATAAGGAGCATATATTTAAAACCTACGGTAAACATCATATGTAATGGTAATAAACTAGAACCTTTCCCTGTAAGATCAGGAGTGAAACGAGGTTGCCCACTATCACCATTACTTTTCAATATAGTACTAGAAACTCTAGCCTCGGCAATAAGAGCCGAGAAAGAGATTCAAGGAATTAGAGCAGGAAGTGAGGAAATCAAATTATCACTTTTCACAGATGACATGATGGTATACTTAGGGAACCCCAAAGACTCTGCTAAAAAGCTATTAGAAGTAATTCAGAATCTTAGCAAAGTTGCAGGATACAAAATAAATCCACATAAATCCTTAGCATTTTTATACATTACCAACACAATCCACCAGCAAGAGATACAAAGATAAATTCCATTCAAAATAACGGTCAATAGTATAAAATATTTGGGAATATATCTACCAAAGGAGAGTCAGGAATTATATGAGCAAGATTACAAAACACTTGCCACAAAAATAAAGTCAGATTTAAATAATTGGAAAGACATTCAGTGCTCTTGGATAGGCCGAGCAAATATAATTAAGATGACAATACTCCCTAAACTAATCTATTTATTTAGTGCTATACCAATCAGACTTCCAAGAAACTATTTTAATAACCTAGAAAAAATAACAACAGAATTCATATGGAACAACAAAACGTCGAGAATTTCAAGGGAAGTAATGAAAAAAAAAATAAGTGAAGGTGGTCTAGCTGTACCTGATCTAGAACTGTATTATAAAGCAACAGTCACCAAAACCATTTGGTACTGGCTAAGAAATAGACTAGTTGATCAGTGGCATAGGTTAGGTTCACAGGGCAAGATAGTGAATAAAAATAACAATCTAGTGTTTGACAAACCCAAAGATCCCAAATTTTGGGATAAGAATTCACTATTTGACAAAAACTGCTGGGAGAACTGGAAATTAGTATGGCAGAAACTAGGCATGGACCCACATTTAACACCACATACTAAGATTAGATCAAAATGGGTCCAAGATTTAGGCATAAAGAACGAAATCATAAATAAATTGGAGGAACATGGGATGGTTTACCTCTCAGACTTGTGGAGGAGGAAGGAGTTTGTGTCCAAGGGAGAACTAGAGACCATTATTGATCACACAATAGAAAATTTTGAGTACATCAAATTAAAAAGTTTCTGCACAAACAAATCTAATGTAAACAAGATTAGAAGGGAAGTAACAAATTGGGAAAACATTTTTACATTTAAAGGTTCTGATAATGGCCTCATCTCCAAAATATACAGAGTATTGACTTTAATTTATAAGAAATCAAGCCATTCTCCAATTGATAAATGGTCAAAGGATATGAACAGACAATTTTCAGATGATGAAATTAAAACTCTTTCCACTCATATGAAAGAGTGTTCCAAATCACTATTGATCAGAGAAATGCAAATTAAGACAACTCTGAGATATCATTACACACCTGTCAGATTGGCTAAGATGACAGGAACAAATAACAATGAATGCTGGAGGGGCTGTGGGAAAACTGGAACACTGATGCATTGTTGGTGGAGTTGTGAAAGAATCCAACCATTCTGGAGAGCAATCTGGAATTATGCCCAAAAAAGTTATCAAAATGTGCATACCCTTTGACCCAGCCATACTACTACTGGGCTTATATCCCAAGGAAATTCTAAAGAAGGGAAAGGGACCTATATGTGCCAAAATGTTTGTGGCAGCCCTTTTCATAGTGGCTAGAAGCTGGAAGATGAATGGATATATATCAATTGGAGAATGATTGGGTAAATTATGGTATATGAATGTTATGGAATATTATTGTTCTGTAAGAAATGACCAGCAGGAGGAATACAGAGAGGGTTGGAGAGACTTACATCAACTGATGCTAAGTGAAACGAGCAGAACCAGAAGATCATTTTATGCTTCAACAATGATACTGTACGGGGAATGAGCTACATCCAGAAAAGGAACTCATTTCCCAGTGTTCCTTTTCTGGATGTAGCTGATTCTGTCCGTCATTAATCAATTGGAATTGGATTAGCTCTTCTCTATGTTGAAGATATCCACTTCCATCAGCATACATCCTCGTACAGTATCATTGTTGAAGTGTATAATGATCTTCTGGTTCTGCTCGTTTCAGTTAGCATCAGTTGATGTAAGTCTCTCCCAGCCTCTCTGAATTTCTCCTGTTGGTCATTTGTTATAGAACAATAATATTCCATAACATTCATATACCATAATTTACCCAACCATTCTCCAATTGATGGACATCCATTCATCTTCCAGCTTCTAGCCACTATGAAAAGGGCTGCCACAAACATTTTTATTGAAAGTAATTTTATTGCATTGTTATCTTAAAAATGCATTTACTATTTCTACCTTTTGGCATTTGATTTTGAGTTCTTGTAAAGAGTTTTCTGTCACACTTTGGGATGAAATTGAGAGAAGCTGGCTTTCTGGGGTTTTAATCTTCACCTCTGGTGTTTTCACCCTCTCCACTGCTCCTGGCTTGCTGCCAAGTCGGAGCATCTACACTGGGGCAAAAGCCCTTTAGCAGAAATGGCAGAGATCGCACCCCTCCCCCTCTGGTCTGAGCTGTGTGAGCTGCCTTTCTTGCTCTGGCTGCCTGTACTCAGTCTGCGCCCAGTCTGATTGACCCTCCCCCGAGCAAACACAGACCTTTTCTGGTGACTTTCAAGGATGTCTTCTCTTGGTGATTATTTGTGGATTTCTTTCTGGGTAAAGCATTAAGTCTGAGGCTTGTCATGAAGTAAGTTCTAAGAGAAAATGAGGAGCTCAAGCAGCTGTCTGCCTCCATGCAACCATCTTGGCCGGAAGTCGAAACAATTCAAATTTCAAGGAGCAAAAGTCAGGATTACATTGGATCTAGCACCTTCCACCTTAAAGGCTTGGATTCTGATATTCTGAAAAGCAAAAGAATATGAAATGCAGCCAACAATAAGTTATCTAACTAAATTGAGAATTATTTTTCAGGGAAAAAGATGGCCATGCAATGAAATAGGTGATTTTTTTTCTTTTTGATGAAAAGACCATACCTGAACAAATTATTTGACATCCAACACCAATTAAAAGAGTTGCTTTCTTGCTATATCTTGCTAAAGGGTACCATAGATAATGAAGTGATATCAATACTAAATGTATATGTTCTAAGTGCTATAGCACCTAATTCCTAAAGGGAAAGGAACAGAGCTGCAAGAAGAAATAGACAGCGAAAGTGTTCTCTCAGAACTGGATAAATTGAACCACAAAATAAATAATGGAGAAGTTAATGAAGTAAATAGAATTTTAGAAATATGTTAGATTTTTTTTATTAATAGTTTTTATTTACCGGATATTTGGATGGGTAATTTTACAACATTGACAGTTGCCTAACCTTTTGTTCCAATCTCTCCCCACCTTCCCCCCCCCCCAGATGTCAGGTTGACCAATAAATGTTCAATATGTTAGAGTATAAATTAACTACAATATATGTATACATGCCCAAATAGTTATTTTGCTGTACAAAAAGAATCAGACTTTGAAAGAGTGTACATTTAGACTGGGAAGGAAATGCAGACCGATAAAATTAGAGGGATTGGAAATTCTATGTAGTGGTTCATAGTCATCTCTCAGAGTTCTTTTTCTGGGTGTAGCTGGTTCAGTTCATTGCTGCTCTATTGGAACTGATTTGGTTCGTCTCATTACTAGAAAGGGCCATGTCCATCAGAATTGATCATCATACAATATTGTTGTTGAAGTATATAATGATCTCCTAGTCCTCCTCATTTCACTCAGCATCAGTTCATGTAAGTCTCTCCAGGCCTTTCTGAAATCATCCTGTTTGTCATTTCTTACAGAACAATAATATTCCATAATATTCATATACCACAATTTATTCAGCCAATGTCCAATTGATGGGCATCCACCTAGTTTCCAGTTTCTGGCCACCACAAACATTCTTGCACATACAGGTCCCTTTTCCTTCCCTAAGATCTCTTTGGGATACAAACCCAGTAGCAACACTGCTGGGTCAAAGGGTATGCACAGTTTGATAACTTTTTGATCATAGTTCCAAATTGCTCTCCAGAATGGCTGGATGTATTCACACTTCCACCAACAATGTATCAGTGTCCCTGTTTTCCCACATCCCCTCCAACATTCTGCATTACCTTTCCCTGTCATTCTAGCCAATCTGACAGGTGTGTAGTGGTAATATGTTAGATCTTTGAAGAAAATTAAGTAGAAACAAAAAGGAATACACTTTTTTTTAGCTGTTCATGGAACCTATGCAAAACTGACTAGATATGAGGGAATAAAGTCCTCAAAATCAAATGCAGAAAGGCAGAAATAGTAAATGATTTTTTTAAGATCGCTAAGCAATAAAAATGTATTCAATAAAAGTCTAGGGGAAAATAGACCCAGAATTATTTGGAAACTGAATAATCTAATCCTAAATAATGAATGGGTAAAACAGCAAATCTTCAATACAATCATTAATTTAATCCAAAAGAATGACAATAATGAGACAACATACCAAAATGTGTGGTATGCTGCTAAAGCACTAATCAGGGCAAATTTAATATCTCTGGATGATTACTTGCATAGAACAGAGGAGAAGGTGCATGAATTGGGCTTACAAGTAAAAAAAAAAACTAGAAAAAGAACAAATTAAAAACCCTCAAATACCAGATTTGAAATTCTGAAAATGAAAGGGAGATTAATAAAACTTAAAATAAGAAAACTATTGAATTAATAAATAAAATTAAGACTTGGTTTTATGAAAAAAGAACAAAATAGATAAACCTTTAGTTAATTTGAGTTAAAAAAGGAAACAAAATAAAATTGTAAGTCTCAAAAATGAAAAGGGAGACATTTCCACAAATGAAGAGGAAATTAGAGCTATATTAGGAGTTATTTTGCCTAATTATATATCAATAAATTTAATAATATAATTGAATGAAGGTAAACCTATATAACTATAGATTGTCCAGATAAACAGAAGAGGAAATAAATTACTTAAATTGTCCCATTTAAAAAAAAAGAAATAGTACAAACTATTAATCAACTCCCTAAGAAAAGATGTCCAGAGGCAAATGGATTTATGTGTGAATTCTACCAAACATTAAAACAAGAATTAGCTCCAAATTTATGCAAACTATTTAAAAATTCGGGAAAAAAAACACTCCTATCAAATTTCCTTTAGGACATAGACATGGTGCTGATATCTAAACCATATAGGATGAAAACAAAGAAAGAAAATTAAAGACCAATTTCCCCTATGGACATTGTTGCAAACATCTTAAATAAATATTAGCCAACAGATTATAGAAAGTCATCCTTAGGATAAAACACCATGACCAAATAGAGATTTAGACCATGAATATTTTGTTGATTCAATATTAGGAAAACTATTGTCATAATTGACTATATTAATAACCAAATTAACAACAACAACAACGTATACGATTATATCAATAGATGCTGAAAAAACATTCAGTAAAATCCAAAATCCATTCCTATTAAAAACAATAAGGAGTTTAAGAATAAATAGAATTTTCTCTAAAATGTTCAGTAGCATTTATTTAAAACAATCAGCAAACATCATATGTAATGGGGACAAATTACAATCATTTCCTATAAGATCAAAGGTGAATCAAGGTTTCCCACTATCACCATTATAATTTAAAGTGTATTAAAATGTTAGATTTGGCATTAAGGTAAGAAAAATAGATTAATTACAATTAGTAATTAATTAGTAACTAATTAATTCTAATTAGTAATTAGAATAGGAAATGAGAAAACCACATTATCATTCTTTGCAAATGATATGATGGTATACTTAGAGAATCCTAGAAAATCAAATAAAAATTGCTGTAGACAATTCACAACTTTAGCAGAGTTCTAAGATGCAAAATAAACCCACAGAAATCATCAACATTTTTATACATTCCTAACAAAATTCAGCAGCAAGCGATACAATGAGAAATTCCATTTTAAGTAATTGTTAATAATAATAAAAAAAACATTGGGAGTTTCTCTGCCAAAGCAAAGTCAGGAACTATATGAACACAACTATATAACATTTTCCACACAAATAAAGTCAGATCTAAACAACTGAAAAAAATATCAAGTGCTATTGGTTAGGCTAAGAAATAGCACAGTTGATCAGTGGAATAGGTTAGGTTCACAGGACTAAGTATTCAGTGACTATAGAAACTTAATGTTTGATAAACCCAAAGACCCCAGCTTTTGGGATACATACTTACTATTTGGCAAAAACTGCTGGGAAAATTAGAAACAAGTATGACAGAAATGAGGCACTGAACTGCACCTAACACTCTATACCAAGATAATGTCAAAATGAATTCATAATCTAGACATAAAAAGTAGTATCATAAGCAAATAAGAAGGACATAGCTTACCTCTAAAATCTGTGAAGTTGGAAGGAATTTATGACCAAAGAAGAACTGAAGATCATTTCTGATCACAAAATAAATAATTTTGATTATATCGAGTTATAATTCTTTTTGTACAAACAAAACTAATGCAGAAAAGAATAAAAGGAAATCAATAAACTGGGAAAATATTTTTACATTCAAAGGTTCTGATAAAGGTCTCTTTCTAAAGAGGAAAACAAATTTATAAAAATACAAGCCATTCTCCAATTGATAAATGATTAAAGGATATGAACAGACAGTTTTCAGATGAAGAAACTGAATTCATTCCTAGTCATATGAAAAGGTGCTCTAAATCATTATTGATAAGACAAATGCAAATCAAGACAGCATTGAGATACCACTAGACACCTTTGAGATTGGCTAAGACGATTTGAAAATATAATGATGAATTTTGGAAGGGATGGGGAAAACTGGGACACTAATACATTGTTGGTGTAATTGTGAACGGATCCAATCATTCTGGAGAATAATTTGGAAATATGCCCAAAGAGTTATCAAACTGTCATACCCTTTCCTTAGCTATGTTTCTACTGGGCTTATATTCCAAAGAGATATTAAAGAAGGCAAAGGGACACATATGCAAAAATGACTGTGACAGCTCTTTTTTTAATGGCAAAAAACTGAAACCTGAATGGATGTCCATCAGTTGGAGAATAGCTGGATAAATTATGGTATATGAATGTTATAGAATATCATTGTTCAGTTAGAAACAATGCAATTATTTCAGAGAGACATGGAAAGAGTTACATGAAGAGATGCTAAGTGAAATGAACAGAACAAGGAGATCATTGTACTTGACAACAAGCCATGTACACTTAGAGAGAGGTCTGTGGGAACTGAGTGTGGTACACAAAATAGCATTTTCACTCTTATTTTTGTTTGCTTGCATTTTATTTTCTTTCTCATTTTGTTCCTTTTTTATTTGATTCTTCTTGTGCCTTAAGATAATTATATAAACATTTATGCATATATTGCATTTTACATAAATTTCTACCATATTTAACATATATTGGATTACTTGCCATCCAGTGGGAGAAGTGGGGGAAGAGGAGAAATTGGAACACATCATTTTGCAAGGGTTAATGTTGAAAAATTATGCATGCATATATTTCGAAAATAAAAAAGGGTTTATTTAAAAAAAGAAAAATAAAAAACCCAGAAAGGTCACATTAAGGTGGAAATGCTTGCTTAGTTTTCAAAATTATTTATGTATCTCACTAAACATGTGTATATTATATTAGAAAATTAGTATCATTCATAAAACATATAAAAATGAAAATTACATTTGTGGTTCAAACTCAGGGTCCACCTAGCCTAGTATTCTTTGTATGATGTAGGTATAAGGCACATATTATTAAAAAAAATTAGTGGGTATACTTCATATCACTACCAAATATTCATGTTTCAACTAATAAACATTTTTGTTTCCCTGTTCTTTGTTAATTTAACTAATCCCTTTCAAATATGTTCAAAATAATATTTTATTACTCTGCAAAGTTTGCTAACCACTATGCATTAGAGGACTTTGGATTTATAATCTGAAGTAAACTCTGAATCATTAAGGGGTGCTTCCATATTACAGAATTCTGCACCTTAATAACTATTCACCCTGTGCTCATAGTTCATGATTTTATAGACTTCAATCATATTTTCTCCTCTCTTTTATTTCATTTTTTTCCTTAAACACTGAGTATCTAATGTGTGTAAAAAAAATCCAAGGGGGAAAAAAGTCAAATTCAGTAATTTCCACGCCCTGGTATACATTAAGAGAAAGATGTCACTAAACAACAAGTTTAGTCCATTTACCAATCTTCTGTATATATACACACATATGTATACATATCCATAGAGTGATTTTGCTGTACAAAATGGGTCAGACTTTGAAATAGTGTACAATTAGCTCGTGAAGGAAATCAAAAATGCAGGCAGACATAAATAAAGGTATTGGGAATTCTATGTAGTGGTTCAAAGTCATCTCCAGGAGCTCTTCTTATAGGTGTAGCTCATTAGATTCATTACTGCTCCATTGGAATTGATTTGGGTCATCTCATTGTTGAAGAGGGCCATGTCAATCAGAATTCATCATCATATAGTATTGTTGTTGAAGTATATAATGATCTCCTGGTTCTGCTCATTTCGCTCAGCATCAGTTCATGTAAATCTCTACAGGCCTCTCTGAAATCATCCTGCTGGTCATTTCTTACATAACAATAGTATTTCACAATATTCATATGCCACAATTTATTCAGACATTCTCCAATTGATGGGCCTCCACTTAGTTTCCAGTTTCTGGCCATTACAAAGAAGTCCAAATCACCTCCAACATTCCACATTATCTTTCCCTGTCATTTTAACCAATATGACAGGTGTGTAATGGTATCTCAGAGTTGTCTTAATTTGCATTTCTCTGATCAATAGTGATTTGGAACACTCTTTCGAAATAGTTTCAAAATTGGAGAATGGCTTGATGTCTTATAAATCAATTCCCTATATATTTTGGAAATTATGCCTTTATCAGAACATTTAACTGTAAAAATGTTTTCTCAGTTTGTTATTTCCCTTCTAATCTTGCTTGCATTAGTTTTGTTTGTACAAAGGCTTTATAATTTGAGGTAATCAAAATTTTTCTATTTTGTGATTAATAATGATCTCTAGTTCTTCTTTGGTCACAAATTCTTTCCTCCTCCACAAGTCTGAGAGGTAAACTATCCCATGTTCCTCTAATTTATTTATGATCTCATTCTTTATTCCTAAATCATGGACCCATTTTGATCTTATCTTGGTATATGATGTTAAGTGTGAGTCCATGCCTAATTTCTGCCATATTAATTTCCAGTTTTCCCAGCAGTTTTTGTGAAATAATGAATTCTTATCACAAAAGTTGGGAACTTTGGGTTTGTCAAACACTAGACTGCTGTAGTTATTTACTATTTTGTCTTATGAACCTAACCTATTCCACTGATCAACTAATTTATTTCTTAGCCAATACAAAATGGTTTTGGTGACTGCTGCTTTATAATATAGTTTTAGATCAGGTACAGTTAGGCAACCTTCACTTGATTTTTTTTTCATTAATCCCTTGAAATTCTCAACTTTTTGTTCTTCCATATGAATTTTGTTGTTATTTTTTCTAGGTCATTTAAATAGTTTCAGATGATTGGTATAGCACTAAATAAATTGATTCATTTAGGGAGTCTTGTAATCTTTATTATATTTCCTCAGCCTATCCAAAATCACTTAATATATTTCCAGTTATTTAAATCTGACTTTATTTGTGTGGAAAATATTTTGTAATTTTGCTCATATAATTCCTGATTTTCCTTTCATAGATAGATAAGCAAATATTTTATGTTATTGACAGTTATTTTGAATAGAATTTCTATTTGTATGTTTTGTTGTTTGATTTTTTTGGTGATGTATAAAAGTTCTGAGTATTTATATGGATTTTTTTATATCCTGCAGTTTTGCTAAAGTTGTGAATTATTTATCATAGCTTTTTAGTAGAATTTGTTAGTGGAAACTACTAGTTTACTACAACTACTAGCAGTAGAATTTAATAGAATTTTAATAGTAGAACTACTCTGGGGTTCTCTAAGTATACCATTATATCTTCTGCAAAGAGTGACAATTTGGTTTCCTCATTACCTACTCTAATTCCTTTCATGTATTCCTCAGTTCTTATTGCTGAGGCTAATGTTTGTAATACAATATTAGAAAGTAATGGTAATAGTGGGCAACCTTGTTTCACTCCTGATCTTACTGGGAAAGGTTTCAGTTTTTCTCCATTACATATGATTCTTACTGACACTTTTAAATATATGCTCCTCACTATTTTAAGGAATAGTCCATTTATTCCTAAACTCTCAAGTGTTTTTATTAGGAATGGATGTTGTATTTTGTCAAATGAGTTTTCTGCATCTATTGAGATGATCATATGTTTTTTACTAATTTGGTTATTGATATAGTCAATAAGCTAATAGTTTTCTTAATATTGAACCAGCCTGGCATTCCTGGTATAAATCCTACTTGATCATGATGTATTTCCCTGGGCATGATTTTCTGCAATCTTTTAGCTAATATTTTATTTAAGATTTTAGCATCAGTATTCACTAGGGAGATTGGTCTATAATTTTCTTTCTCTGTTTTCAACCTACCTGGTTTAGGTATGAGTGTCATGTTTGTGTCATAAAAGGAATTTGGTAGGACTCCTTCAATCCCTATTTTTTCAAATAGTTTATATATCATTGGAGTTAATCGTTCTTTAAATGTTTGGTGGAATTCACATGTAAATCCATCTGGTCCTGGGGATTTTTTCTTAGGGAGTTGGCTAATAGCTTATTATATTTTTTTTTTCTAAGGTGGGACTGGTTAGCCAATTTACTTCTTTCTTTGTTAATCTGGGCAAACTATATTTTTGAAGGAATTCTACCATTTCATTTAAGTTATCAAATTTATTGGCATAGCGTTGGGCAAAATAACTTCTAATTATTGCTCTAATTTGCTCTTCATTTTTAAGACTAACAATTTGATTTTCCCCTTTCATTTTTATAATCCTTTTTGTAAGGGTTTGTCTATTTTGTTTTTGTTTTTGTTCTTTTTTGTTTGTTTCTTTTTTTCACAGAACCAACTCATAGTTTTATTAATTAATTCATTAGATTTTTTATTTTGTTGTTGTTGTTGTTTTACTTTCAATTTTATTAATCTCTCCTTTGGTTTTAGAATTTCAAGTTTAGTGTTTGGGTGGTTTTAATTTGTTCCTTTTCTAGCATTTTTGGTTGCAAGCCCAATTCGTTGACCTCTTTGTTTTATTTTATTTTTTTATTAATTGTAGGTTTTTTTTTATTCATTTTTCCAAATTATCCCCTCCCTCCCTCCACTCCCTCCCCCCGATGACAGGTAATCCCATACATTTTACATGTGTTACAATATAACCTAGATACAATATATGTGTGTAAATACCATTTTCTTGTTGCACGTCAATTATTAGCTACCGAAGGTATAAGTAACCTGGGTAGATAGACAGTAGTGCTAACAATTTACATTCACTTCCCAGTGTTCCTTCTCTGGGTGTAGTTATTTCTGTCCATCATTGATCAACTGAAGTGAGTTGGATCTTCTTTATGTTGAAGATTTCCACTTCCATCAGAATACATCCTCATACAGTATTGTTGTTGAAGTGTATAGTGATCTTCTGGTTCTGCTCATTTCACTCAGCACCTCCAAGCCTCTCTGTATTCCTCCTGCTGGTCATTTCTTACAGAGCAATAATATTCCATAACCTTCATATACCACAATTTACCCAACCATTCTCCAATTGATGGACATCCATTCAACTTCCAGTTTCTAGCTACAACAAAAAAGAGCTGCCCCAAACATTTTGGCACATACAGGTCCCTTTCCACTCTTTAGTATTTCTTTGGGATATAATCCCAATAACAGCAATGCTGGGTCAAAGGGTATGCACAGTTTGATAACTTTTTTGGGCATAGTTCCAAATTGCTCTCCAGAATGGCTGGATTCTTTCACAACTCCACCAACAATGTATCAGTGTCCCAGTTTTCCCACATCCCCTCCAACATTCATCATTATTTGTTCCTGTCATCTTAGCCAATCTGACAGGTGTGTAGTGGTATCTCAGAGTTGTCTTAATTTGCATTTCTCTGATCAGTAGTGATTTGGAACACTCTTTCATATGAGTGGAAATAGTTTCTAATTGTAGTTTTTTATTTACCAGATATATGCATGGATACTTTTACAGAATTGACAATTGCCAAACCTTTAGTTCGAGTTTTTGCCCTCCTTCCTTTGCCCCCCCCCCGAGATGGCAGATTGACCAATACATATTAAATATGTTAAAGTATAAATTAGATATAATATATGTATATATGTCCAAATAGTTGTTTTGATGTACAAAAAGAATCAGGCTTTGAAATAGTGTGCAATTAGCCCATGAAGGAAATAAAAAATGCAGGCAGACATAAATATAGAGCTTGGCAATTCTATATATTGGTTCACTGATATCTCCTTGAGTTCTTTCACTGGGTGTATCTGGTTCAGTTCATTACTGCTCTATTGGAATTGATTTGGTTCATCTCATTGTAGAAAATGGCCACAGCCATAGAATTGATCATCACATAGTATTGTTGTTGAAGTATACAATGATCTCCGGCTCCTGCTCATTTAACTCAACATCAGTTCATGTAAATCTCTCCAGGCCTTTCTGAAATCATCCTGTTGTTCTTTTCTTACAGAACAATAATATTCCATAATATTCATATACAAAAATTTATTCAGCCATTCTTCTATTGATAGGCATCCACATAGTTTCCAGTTTCTGACCACTACAAAGAGGGCTGCCCAAAACATTCTTGCACGTACAGGTCCCTTTCCCTTCTTTAAGATCTCTTTGGGAAATAAGCCCAGCTTATTTCTGGGTAAAAGGGTATGCACAGCTTGACAACATTTTGAGCATAGTTCCAAATTGCTCTTCAGAATGGCTAGATGTACTCACAATTCCACCAACAATACATCAGTGTCCCTGCTTTCCCACATCCCCTCCAACATTGCACATTTTCTTTCCCTGTCATTATAGCCAATCTGACAGGTGTGTAGTGGTATCTCAGAATTGTATTAATTTGCATTTCTCTGATTAATAATGATTTGGAAAATCTTTTCATATGGCTAGAAATAGTTTCAATTTCATCATCTGAGAATTGTCTGTTCATATCCTTTGACCATTTATCAATTGGAGAATGGTTTGATTTCTTATAAATTAAAATACATTCTCTATGTATTTTTGGAAATGAGGCCTTTATCGTAAGTTTTGACTATAAAAATGTTTTCCCAGTTTATTGTTTACCTTCTCATTTTCTCTGCATTAGTTTTGTTTGTACAAAAACTTTTCAATTTGATAATATTCAATGTTTTCTATTTTGTGATCAATAATGATCTCTAGTTCTTCTTTGGACATAAATTCATTCCTCTTCCACAGGTCTGAGAGGTAAACTATCCTATGTTCCTCTAATTTATTTATAATCTCATTCTTTGTGCCTAGGTCATGAACCCATTTTTACCTTTTCTTTGTTTATAGTGTTAAGTGTGGGTAAATGCCTATTTTCTGCCAAATTAATTTCCAATTTTCCCAGCAAATTTGTCAAACATTAGTTCTTATCACAAAAGCTGGGGTCCTTTGGTTTGTCAAACATTAGATTATTAAAGTTATTGATTGTTTTTTTCTTTTGAACCTAACCTATTCTACTGATCAACTAAGCTATTTCTTAGCCAATATCAAATGGTTTTGGTTACCACTGCTTTATAATATAATTCTAGATCTGGTACAGCTAGAGTACCTTCATTTGATTTTTTTTTTCCATTAATGTCCTTGAAATTCTTGACGTGCTGTTTTTCCATATGAACTTTGTTGTTATTTTTTCTAGGTCATTAAAATAGTTTTTTGGGGAGCCTGGTATAATGCTAAATAAATTGATTAGTTTAGGTATTGTCATTTTTTATTAAATTTTCTCACCCTATCCAAAAGCATTTAATAGTTAGATTAGACTTAATTTATGTGGAAAGTGTTTTGTACTTTTGCTCATATAGTTCCTGATTTTGCCTTGGCAGATAGATTCCTAAATATTTTATACTATTCGTAGTTACTTTAAATGTAATTTCTCTTTGTAACGCATTTTGTTAGTTACATATAAGAATGCTGATGGTTTATGTGGGTTTATTTTGTGTCCTGCAAGTTTGCTAAAGATGTGGATTATTTCTAATAACTTTTTAGTGGAATCTTTGGGATTCTCTAAGTATACCGTTAAATCATCAGCAAAGACTGATAATTTTGTTTCCTTATTACCAACTCTAATTCCTTTAATCTCTTTCTCCACTCTTATTGCCAAAGCTATCATTTCTAATACAATATTGAATAGTAATGGTGATAGTGAGCAACCTTGGTTCACTCCTGAACTTATTGGAAATGGTTGCAGTTTATCCCTATTACATATGATGCTTACTGATGGTTTTAAATACATGCTACTGATTATTTTAAAGAAAAGTCCATTTATTCCTATACTCTCAAGTGTTTTTAATAGGAATGGATGTTGAATTTTATCAAATGCTTTTTCTGCATCTGTTAAGATGATCATATGATTTTTGTTAATTTGGTTAATATGGCCATTATACTGATAGTTTTCCTAATATTGAACCAGCCTTTATTTTTTATTTTTATTCCTATTATTATTCCTATTATTTTTATTCCTGCTATAAATCATACTTGATCATGATGTATTATCCTGGGGATGATTTTCTTCATTCTTTTTGCCAATATAGTATTTAAGATTTTAGCATCAATATAGTCTATAGTTTTCTTTCTCCATTTTCAATCTATCTTGTTTGGGTATCAATACCATGTCTGTGTCATAAAAGGAATTTGGTAACACTTCTTCATTTCTTTTTTTTTTCTAATGGTTTATATAGCAATGGGGCTAATGGTTCTTTGTATGTTTGGTAGAATTCACATGTAAATCTATCTGGTACTGGAGATTTTTTAAATTAGGTTCTAATTAAACAGAAGCCTTTTGAGTTGTTGTTTTACATCTTGATGATTTGAAAAAAAAATAATAAGATAATGGCAAATTGAGTAGAACACGAATGAATGGGGTGTTAGGAGGTAGGGGAAAAGAAGGTTAGGGATTATTATGTCACATAATCACAATATACAAATAGACAGCTATGTAGAGAAGGAAGAAAGACTGAGGGGAGTCACTAACAACTGCACCTCATTTTTGTCCAACCTAGTAAAGGAAAAGAGCGATATTCACACATTTTCATATGTATACACATTTCCATATACATACAGAAATAGGAACAAAAATAGGTTTTACTTAACGGAAAACTGGAGCGAAAGGATAAAGGGGAAAGAAGGTAAAGTATAGAAAGAAAGTAAATTATCATGTTCATGGATTAGTCTTAATCAAATGAATTTTTGACTAAAGAAATATTGATAGCTTTTTTGAAGTGAGAAGAGATTTATAAAAGAAAGTAAGTGAGGAAAAGGCTGAAATTATGGTATATTAATGTGTAGGAATATTATCATATATAAGAAATGATGAAAGAAATGGATTCAGAGAAATTTGGGAAAACTTGCATAAATAGATACATAGAAAGAAAAGAATTGGGAAAATAATTTATATAATAATCACAATATAATAAAAAAGAACTTTAAAAGTCTTGAAAATTTTGCATGAGGGCCACCCAAAAACTAATGATGATTCATGCTATCTAATTTCTGATTGAGTGATGAAAAATTCAGACTGCATAAGACTTTAAATGGTGGAGGGATATTAATGAATAAATCATTGGTTTTATTTACTATAATAATGTACATGTTTGTAAAAGAGGTTTTGTTTTTCTTTCTTTCTCTATGGTAGAAAAGTGGGACAGTAAAGGAAAGATATACTTTATTGATTAAAATATTAACTTTTAAAAAATCATAGTTAACCACCAAAAAACCCAAAATATATATTGATGTTTCATGAAATACCATATATCCCTTGTTCTCCAGTTCATTCCAGGACTGTGATTCAGAATCTCAGTTATACACAGATGATACCTTTGATCTTTTCATCATTCACAAGTATTCTACTCTCATGACTAAAATCTCTGAAATCCTTTTATCTTAAACTAATCACATTTCATCAAATATTTATACATGCTTTATCTAAGAACAACAAGTATTCACACATAGGACCTGTTTTCCTTTTTTATTATTATTTATACTTTTTTTCACAGTATATATGCATGAGTAATTTTTAAAATAATATTATCCCTTGTATTCATTTTTCCAAATTATCCCCCCCGTCCCTCCACTCCCTCCCCTTGATGACAGGCAATCCCATATATTTTACATGTGTTACAATATAACCTAGATACAATATATGTGTGTAAATACCATTTTCTTGTTGCACATTAAGTATTAAATTCCAAAGGTATAAGTAACCTGTGTAGATAGACAGTAGTGCTAACAATTTACATTCACTTCCCAGTGTTCCTTCTCTGGGTGTGGTTGTCTCTGTCCATCACTGATCAACTGGAAGGGAGTTGGATCTTCTTTATGTTGAATATATCCATTTCCATCAGAATACATCTTCATACAACATTGAAGTATACAGCGATCTTCTGGTTCTATTCATTTCACTCAGCATCAGTTGATGTAAGTCTCTCCAAGCCTCTCTGTATTCCTCCTGCAGGTCGTTTCTTACAGAGAAATAATATTCCATAACCTTCACATACCATAATTTATCCAACCATTCTTCAATTGATGGGCAGCCATTCATCTTCCAGTTTCTAGCCACTACAAAAAGAGCTGCCACAAATATTTTGGCACATATAGGTCCCTTTCCCCTCCTCAGTATTTCTTTGGGATATAAGCCCAATAGCAGCAATGCTGGATCAAAGGGTATGCACAGTTTGATAACTTTTTGGGCATAGTTCCAAATTGCTCTCCAGAATGGCTGGATTCTTTCACAACTCCACCAACAATGTATTAGTGTCCCAGTTTTGCCACATCCCCTCCAACATTCATCATTATTTGTTCCTGTCATCTTAGCCAATCTGACAGGGGACACCTGTTTTCCTTTTCAGTTTTAACTACTTATTGTAGTTCAATTCATGGATTATGTAATTCTCAAATTACTTCTTTCCTTTCTTTCCATTAATGCCTCATTAAATCCAAACCCTAGATTATTTCAATCTTTGTCTCTTTTGTTTTTGTTTTTTGTTTTTTCTCTTTAGATGTCTAATGGAGAGGGAGAAAACTCAAAATTGAGTTCATGGAGAGGTAGGTGGCACAATAAATAGAGTTCTTTACCTAGAATCAGAAAGAATTGAATTCAAATTTGACCTCAAATATTTACTAGCTATGTGATCCTGGACAAGAAACTTCTCTCTGTCATAGTTTTCTCAATTGAAGTAACATTCTCATTTTCATTTTGAGCATAAATGTGTATGTGTATGCATTTGTGTGAGTGTGTGTGTGTGTGTGTGTGTGTGTGTATGTGTGTGTGTGTTTGTATCAATTAAATAACACAATATAGTTTAAACACTGGTCTTGGAATCAGGAAGACTCATTTTCATTAGTTCAAATCAGGCCTCAGACACTTATTAGCTATGTCACTACAGACAAGTCTGTTTGCCCAGTTTCTTATATGTAAAATAAGTCAGAGAAGGAAATGGATAGCTGATCAAATATCTTTGTCAAGGAAATGCCCAAATGGAGTAAGAATAAGATCACTACTAAAACAACTGCACAATCCTATAGATATAAATATATAGGCATAAATTTCTCTGGAGCTCATATCATGCCTCTAATCATTTATCAGACACTATACAGAATATTTTATAGTTACCACAAAAATGTTTAAAACAGAATTTATTACCTTTGCCTCTGCACCCAGCACTAACCCCAAATTCTCATTTAATCTTGGATGGTACCATCATTCTTCTAATAACAGTTTCATAACTTTTGTGTAAAATTTGACCTTTCATTCTCAGCCCATAAATCTAATCAATTGAGAAATCTTGTAATTTCTATATTAATACTAACTTATTCATACCATCTTCAGCATAAATGCTCACAAACTGACCAACCTAGTTCAGGCCCACTCACTTGAATTGCTGATATTTTTTATTTATTTTTTATTGCTTATATTTTTATTTATTTTTACTAAGTATTAATATTATTATTATTAGTGATGATAGTTACTATTTGAATAACCCTTTGTTTTGCAAAGTCCTATAGATTTTATTTCATTTTATATTTATTACAAAGTTTTATTATCATCCCCATTTACAGATAAGGAAACTGAGGCTGAAAGTAGTAAAGTGACTTGTGCTGGATCACCCATGAGGTAGGATTTGAATATAAATCTTCCTTTCTGAACTTTCAACACTAGATACCAGATAAAATTCCTGTTGGTCAAAAGAAAGAAAAATCTTAACTCAAGATGCATAGAAACAAAAATAACAATAACATTGTTATGAATTAGTATAAAACTTCTTTGATGAACTCAATATTTTAATGTTATCTCTTATGTTCAAGAACTTGTACTAAATTTGTTTTTACCACATGTAATTAATTTAAAATTAATGCATATATATAGATATAGATATAGATTCACGATATACTCTATTATTCCTATAGTAACCCTTGGTCACAACAAATATAAAATATAATATTTCTGTCCTACATACGGAATTCTTTGTTTGATTCACTTGTACAGTATAAAGGTTTTGTTTAGAGTGCCCTGATTTTTAGTAAAAAGACAGGGACAATATTAAATTTCAAAGTTTCTATTTGGGTACAAATACCAGTACAACAACTCTTTTTGTTATTCTTTTTGAAGTAATTAAAGTCATTTTTTTCTGTGTATTCTTTACAGCTAAGAGAAAAATCAAATTCAAAATATTATAGTAAAATTTCTCCCCATTAATGTAATTGCATGTTACAGCATGGAATTGAAAGGGGATATGGCTTTGGATAGTGTGTTAAATTCTCCATTCAAGACCACTGACACTATTTTCTATGTAGACTTGGTTGCTGGAACTGTAAATCTGAGCATCCAATAATGAGGACAGGGCAAAGCTGTCTTATGTGCTGCATATAAAGCTTTAACTGCCACAAATAATGTCAACCCAAATTATTATTTCCATTTTGATATAGATTATAGGACAAGAGAAAATAAATGGAAATTAAAAAGTAAATTCAGCATATATATCAAAAAGTACCTTTTTGTATGGAGAATAATAAATACTTAGAATAGCCTACAGGCAGAGTTGTTGAGATAAAAAGCACTAGTGTCATTCAAGAAACAATTAGATGCCATCCTTGGGGAAATAGATACTAAAAACGATATGTCTTGATGGACCAAATATCCTTTATTCATTTTCCAAAAGTCTCTCCTGTTCTTATAATTCTAATTGAAGAATTTTTCAACATTTGGCCTTGAGCAATGTCAATTCTTATTTGAATTATTCTTCTCTTTATTTTACTGTTAAGAAGAAACAGTTCTTCAAATAGGGTATTGGTGACCAAATGAAACACAGAACACCAAAGACCCTGGAAATTTTATTTCTAGAATAGAATAATATGGAAACAAAAGGTTTCAAAATATTTTTTTTCAGAATAACTGAGAGTAATATTCGTGATATCAAATCTTGTTCAAACTAAAATAGGAGACCATTTTTATTGTTACTTTACTTTTGGTGGTTGGCTATTCAAGATTTTTTTCTTGGTTTAATTCCTTTCAAAAAGATTTTCCAATCACTATTATTTTTTTCATTGAATATAAGTAATTGTTTAGTTAAATATTACTACTCTTAATTAAAGAAAAATAATGCTGAAAATGTTAATGATATTTCTCTAGGTAGATTGGTTTTATTGCAATACAATAATGATAATGATTACTAATAAGGGAAAATCTATAAAAAGGAGATTTTTTTTTTTACCATGACCACTGAAACATTGCTACATGTAATGTAACATTTGGCAAAGTAATAAGCAAAAACAATCTCAAAAGGAGGAAAAGTGGGAGGGGAGGAATGTTATATGAATTTAAATGGAAAATACATAAAGAAGAAAATGAACTTCATATATCTGGGGAGCTAGGGAAAGCCTGCAGCTACAAAGAAGGTAACTATGTGAATGCTTCTGACTTTAGACATGCTTGACTGACAGACAGAATTCATGGTGACTCAGGGAAAGTCAGAGAATTGCATTTTCACCTATTATGCTTATAAAATGATATTCAGTGAAAGAAAAAGTTCATGTTTCTATCTGTCTTTTAAGTTTTAAGTTTTCAAAATGCTTGATATATATGATATATATAAGATATATATAAGATGTTTTTGTAAGAGCTTAATATTTCACAACATTTTGCCTATTACAAAAGGCAAATTTTTGAAGAACATGTATTTATTATAAAAGGAATGATTTTACACCAATAAGTCATAATCATTAGCATGAAACGTAAAACTTTTAAGAAAATTAAAAGAATTTTAATAGGTCAGGTTGTCAAATTACCATTCACAAAATTTATTCAATAACAGAATTAAAAGTAACTAATAAACCCTGATATTGGCTATATTAAATGTGCTTTTAAATTTTGCACCACAGAGAACATAAATAACAGTGGGGCAAATGATTGAAATAAGAAAAAAAAACACTACAATCAGTGAAGATATAATAAATATTTTGAAGCACTTAATTTAGACATTAAAAAAGAAAAAAAAATTAAAACAGCTTGTGTATTTTAAAATGAGAATTATATATTACATAATTATATAAATGTATCATATATTACATTTGAATTATGAATAACTTAATACTGGAATTAATAGACTTTTCAGATAATTAAGTACCATCCTAATACTATTAACAATTATGCCATTTTAAAAATTTAATGCAAAGTTTATTTAATAAAAGACTTCCTAAGGTTTATTGGTTCTGTGCATTTTTTAGAGCTATGCTCAATTGTATATTTAACAGTAAGATTGTCATATTTACTTGTTTTATTAGTTTAAATTATTATTTGCTTTCCTTTCAACTTCATTTATAGTCCTCCAAGAATTTGAAAACTCTTTGATATATAGTTTCCTAATTCATTAAATTAGAATGTTATCAGGTTTTATATGTTTCAGGCAAGTTCTATTATTAGATATAACTATGAGATAATGAGACTGATTTTGAACAATCATGATCAAATGCACAAATCCAAATGACTGCTTAGAATCACTATATGTACATTCTAGCAAATGTTTCCATTGTTTCAAATAGGTTTAAAATAGTCATTTTGGAATCGATTTCAGGGCCATAAATACATTTCTTTGAGTGTAATGAAAAAAAAAATCTATGGTGCAAATGCCAAAGCTAACAAAAGGAGAAACATTTGTGGATGGATATAAAGAGCTATTTATTTGAAATATTATTTTTAATATTAATCAACTAGAAAATATTTACATTGCCATAGAGCATACAGTTGTGCTTCCGTCACTAAAAGGGAAGCTGCTTCTCCCTTTTCCTAAGAGGCACAACAGAGGATTTGGTGTCAGAGGAGTAAAATCAAAAGAGCTAAAAAAAAATTAACTTTTAGTTTTTAACAGGATCTTATTGATGGTTTTATTTACCATGGACTGTCCTAGTTAGCTATGGCAAAATGAGGTCATATGTGTTTTGCCAAAAACCAAACAATCAAAAATACAATGAGGAAAGCATAATCTCTTGAGCCCCAACTTGCAACAAACTCTAAACTCCAAAAACCCAACAACTAATATGTAGACTATAGAGAATCTGCATCTTTCTGGAATGACTTTCAGAAATGTGAGTCTAGTATCCTAGGGAAACTCCTTTTCATGACCAATATGCAGCTCAAACTGTTTGTTGCATAAAAAGTCTGTGTACAGATGGAATATTGAGAAGGCTTCTGACAGGTATAAGAATGATGAGTTACTAAATAAATTAATTGCTATTAGTTACTAAATCATTTTTTCTCTTCTTTTTATTTCCACTTTTTAAATTTATTTTTATACATATTGCTTTATGAATCATGTTTTGAGAGAAAAATCAGAGAAAGAGAGAAAAGCAATTAGAGAGAAAAAAAAAAAAAAAAGAAGTGAACATAGCATATGTTGATTTCGTTTCAATCTTCATAGTTCTTTTTCTGGATGCTGATAACATTTGCAGTCCAATGTCTTTTGAGATTGCTTTGGTTCCCTGAACCACTGAAAGAACCTAGTCTTTCATAGTTGGTCATCACACATTCTTGCTATTATTGTGCACAATGTATTCCAGAGTCTGCTTGTTTCACTTGGCATCAATTTGTATAAATAGTTCACAACCAAAAATGCATTAATAGTGTTACAGTTTTTCCACATCGCCTCCAACATTTTAAAATTATCTTTTCTTCTCATCTTAGCGAAACTGAGAAATGTGAGGTGGTACCTTAGAGTTATTTAAATTGAATTTTTCTAATCAATAGTGATTAGAAAAATTAGAAAATTTTTTCATATGACTACAAATAGCTTTAATTTCATCATCTAAAATGTTTGCCTATTACTTTTGATGATTTTTGATGATTTTCTATTGATGTCTATTTTTATAAATTTTACATATTTTAATTCTTTATATATTTTGGAAATAAGACTTATTGGAAACACTGTAAAGATATTTTCACCTTTGTACTTCACTTTTAATTTTGTTTCTTTTGGTTTTGTTTGTGCAAAATTTGTGTAATCTAATGTAATCAAAGTTGTTTTTCCTTTCAAAATATTCTCTAGTTCTTCCTTGGTGATAAATTCCTCCCTTTTCTAAAGATCTGATAGGTAAATTATCCTTTGTTATCATAAATTATTAATGGTATCATTTTTATGCGCAAATCCTATATCTATTTTGACCTTATTTTGGTATGTGGTATGAGATGTAATTCCATGCCAAGTTCATGACAAACTATTTTCCAGTTTTCTCAGAAATTTTTGTCAAAGAATGAGTTCTTATTTCTGAAATTGGGGCTAAGATGTTTGTCAAATACTAGATTACTATAGTCCTTGATTACTGTCTCATGTGTAGATAATCTATTCCACTAATCTGCCTCCCTATTTTTTAAAATCAGTACAAATGACTTTAATGACTGGTACTTGATAATATAGTTTTAGATTTGGAACTGCTAAGCCACTATCTTTTTTTCCCATTAATTCCCTTGATATTCTTAGTTTTTTGTTCTTCCAGATGAATTTTGTTATTATTTTTCTAATGCTATACAATTTTTGGCAATTTGATATGCACTGAACAAGTAGACCAATTTAGACAGAATTGTCATTTTTATTATATTAACTCGGCCTACTTACAAGTAATTGATATTTTTCTGTTTAGATTTGATTTTATTAGTGTGACAAGTGTTATTTTTTAATTGTGTTCAATAATTCTTGGGTTTGTCTTGGCAGGTAGAGTCTCAAGTATTTTATTTTGTCTACAGTAATTTTAAATTGAATTTCTGTTACTTTCTCATTCTGATGGGATTTGTCAGTAAGATATAGAAATGCTGGTAATTTTTGTGGGTTTGTTGTATACTCTGGAACTTTACAAAACTGTAAATTGTTTTGAATAGTTTTTTGTATGATTTTCTAGTATTCTTCTAGTATATCATCTTAACATCTAGAAAGAATGATAGTTTAATTTTCTCATTGTCTATTCTAATTCCTTTAAATTTCTTTTATTTTCATATTGCTAAAGCCAACACTTCTTGGAAAATGATAATAGTACAATTTCACCCCTGACCTTATTAGGAATGTGTCCAGTTTCTCTCTATTACATATATTGCTTGCTGTGGGTTTCAGAAAGATACTGCTTGTTATTTTAAGGAAAGCTCCCTTTATTTCTGTGCTCTCTAGTGATTTAAATATGGATGGGTGCTGTATTTTGTTAAAAGCTTTTCCCTTTTATGAAACTATTGGGATTATAATATGATTTCTCTTCACTTTGTGTTCAATATGATAAATTATGCAATAGTATTTCTGATCTGGAACCAGCCTTTTATTTCTGGTATTAATGTCACTTGGGAATAGTGTATTATATTATTGATAAATTGCTGTAATCTCTTTGCGAATATTGCATCAATACTCATTAGTGAATGTTCTGTAATTTAGCAGGACTCCTTCTTTACCTATTTTCCCAAATAGTTTACATAATATTGCAATTAATTGTTCTTTAAATGACTGGGAGAATTCACTTGTAAATATACCCCGACTCTGGAGATTTTTTTCTTAGCAATGTGATTAATAACTTTTCAATTTCACTTCCTTTCTTTTTATATAATTTATTAATTGTTCATTGATATTAATATTAATTAATTATATTAATATTATATTAATTATATTAATTAATTTATTAATTGACAGTACATAGGCATGGATAATTTTTTACAACATTATCCCTTCTATTCACTTTTCCAAATTTTCCCTTCACTTCCTCTACTCTCTCACCTAGATGACAGGCAATTCCATATATATTAAATGTGTTACAGTATATCCTAGATACAATATATGTGTGTAAAACAAAATTTCTTGTTGCACAGTAAGAATTGGACTCCGAAGTTATAAATTATCTGGGTAGAAAGACAAGAGTCCAAACATTTACACTCCTTTCCCAGTGTTCCTTCTCTGGGTGTAGCTGTTTCCGTCCATCATTGATGAACTGGAACTGAATTGGATCTTCTCTATGTTAAAGATAGTCACTTAAATTAGAATATATCTTCATACAATATTGGTGTTGAAGTGTATAGTAATCTCCTGGTTCTGCTCTTTTCATTCAGCACCAGATCATGTAAGTCTCTCCAAGTCTCTCTGTATTCACCCTGCTGGTCATTTTTTACAGAGCAATAATATTCAATAACATTCATATACCACAATTTAGCCAACCAATCTCCAATAGATGGGCATCCATTCATTTTCCAGGAAAATATATTTATTTACAAAAAGAACGGCCACAAACATTTTGGCACATACAGGTCCCATTCCCTTCTTTAGTATTTCTTTGGGATATAAGCCCAGTAGTAGCACTGTTGGATCAAAGGGCATGCACAATTAGACAATTTTTTGGGCATAGTTCCAAATTGCTCTCCAGAATGGCTGGATTCTTTCACAAATCCACCAACAATGCATGAGTGTCCCAGTTTTCCCACATCTCATCCAAAATCCATCATTATCTTTTCTTTTCATCTTAGCCAATCTGACAGGTGTGTAGTGATATCTCAGAGTTGTCTTAATTTGCATTTCTCTGATCAGTAGTGATATGGAACACTCTTACATATGAGTGGATATAGTTTCAATTTCATCATCGGAAAATTTTCTGTTCATATCCTTTGACCATTTATCAACTGGAGAATGGTTTCATTTCTTATAAATAAGAGTCAGTTTTCTATATATTTTGGAAATTTGGCCTTTATCAGAAGCTTTATCTGTAATAATATTTTCCCAATTTGTTATTTCCCTTCTAATATTGTTTGCATTAGTTTTGTTTGTACAAAAGTTTTTTTTTAATTTGATGCAATCAAAATCTTTAATTTTTTGATCAATAATGATCTCTAGTTCTCCTTTGGTCTAATCTATTTATGATCTCATTCTTTATGCCTAAATCATGGACCAATTTTGATCTTATCTTGGTATATGGCGTTAAGTGTGGGTCCATATCTAATTTCTGCCATAATAATTTCCACTTTTCCCAACAGTTTTTTTTCAAATAATGAATTCTTATCCCAAAAGTTGGGATCTTTGGGTTTGTCAAACACTAGATTGCTATAATTGTACCCTATTTTGTCCTGTGAACCTAACTTATTCCACTGATTAACTAGTCTATTTCTTAGCCAATGGTTTTGATGACTGCTGCTTTATAATATAACTTTAGATCAGGTATAGCTAGATGACCTTCATCTGACTTTTTTTTCATTAATCCCCTTGAAATTCTCAACCTTTTGTTCTTCCATATGAATTTTGTTGTTATATTTTCTAGGTCATTAAAATAGTTTCTTGGGAGTCTGATTGGTATAGCACTAAATAAATAGATTAGTTTTGGGAGTATTGTCATCTTTATTATATTCGCTCAGCCAATCCAATAGCACTTAATATCGTTCCAATTACTTAAATCTCACTTTAATTTTGTGGCAATTTTAGTTTTTCTCATATGCTTCCTGACTTTTCTTTGGTAGATGGATACCCAAATATTTTATACTCTCGACAGTTGTTTTGAATGGAATTTCTTTTTGTATCTCTTGCTGTTTCATTTTGTTGATGATGTATAAAAATGCTGAGGATTTATGTGGATTTATTTTGTATCCAACAAATTTGCTAAAGTTGTGAATTATTTCTGATAACTTTTTATTAGAATCTCTGGGTTTCTCTAAGTATACTATCATATCACCTGCATAGAGTGATAGTTTGATTTCCTCATTACCAACTCTTATTCCTTTAATCACTTTCTTGACTCTTATTGCTAAGGCTAACATTTGTAATATAATATTGACTAGTAATAGTGATAGTGGGCAACCTTGTTTTACTCCTGATCTTACTGGGAAAGGTTCCAGTTTATCTTCATTACACATGATGTTTCCTGATGGTTTTAAATATATACTCCTGACTATTTTGAGGAATAGTCCATTTATTCTGATACTCTCAAGTATTTTTAGTAGGAATGAATGTTGTATTTTATCAAATGCATTTTCTGCCTCTATTGAGATGATCATATGTTTTTTGTTAATTTGATTATTAATATGACTAATTATACTTATAGTTGTCCTAATATTAAACCAGCCCTGCATTCCTGGTATAAATCCTACTTGATTATAGTGTATTATCCTGGGGATGATTTTCTGAAGTCTTTTTGCTAATATCTTATTTAATATTTTAGCATCAATATTCCTTAAGGAGATTGGTCTATAGTTTTCTTTCTGTTTTCAACCTATCTGGTTTAGGTATCAGTACCATATCTGTGTCATAAAAGGAGATTGATAGGATTCCTTTATCCCCTATTTTTTCAAATAGTTTATATAACATTTGGGCCAATTGTTTTTTAAATGTTTGGTAGAATCCATATGTAAATCCAACTGGTCAAGGGGATTTTTTCTTGGGGAGTTGATTAATAGCTTGTTCTATTTCTTTTTCTGAAAAGAGGTTATTTACACAATTTACTTCCTCCTCTGTTAATCTAGGAAGCCTATATTTTTGGAGGTAGTCATCCATTTCACTTAAGTTATCAAATTTATTGGCATAAAGTTCGCCAAAGTAACTCATTATTATTCTAATTTCCTCTTCACTGGTGGAAAGATCCCCCTTTTCATTTTTAAGAGTAACAATTTTATTTTCCTCTTTCTTTTTTTCTGATCAGATTTACCAAAGGCTTATTTATTTTATTGGCTTTTTCATAAAACCAACTCTTAGTTTTATTTATTAGTCAAATAGTTTTTATTTTACTTTCAATATTATTGATTTCTCCTTTTAATTTTAGAATTTCAACTTTAGTATTTGCTTGTGGTTTTTAATTTGGTGTTTTTTCTAGCATTTTAAGTTGCAGTCCCAATGCATTAATTTTTTTCTTTCTGTATTTTATTCAAGTAAGCCTCTAAAGATATAAAATTTCCCCTTATTACCACTTAAGTTGCATTCCACAAATTTTGGTATGAGGTCTCATCCTTGTTATTATCTTGGGTGAAATAATTAATTGTTTCTACAATTTGCTGTTTTACCTAATCATTCTTTAAGATGAGATTATTTAATTTCCAATTACTTTTTGGTCTACTTACCCCTAACTTCTTGTTGAATGTACTTTTTATTGCATTGTTATCTGAGAAGAAAGCATTTACTATTTCTTCCTTCTTGCATTTAATTTTGAGATCTTTATGTCCTGATATATAGTCAATTTTTGTATAGGTTCTATGAACTCCTGAGAAGAAAGTATACTCCTTTCTATCACCATTCAGTTATCTCCAAAGATCTGTCATACCTAATTTTTCTAATGTTCTATCTACTTCTTTAATTTCTTTCTTATTTGTTTTTGGTTTGATTTATCTAATTCTGAGAGTGCAAGATTGAGACCTTCCACTATTATAGTTTTGCTGTCTATATCTTCTTTCAACTCTCTTAACTTCTCCTTTAGGTAGTTAGATGCTATACTACTTGGTGCATATATGTTTAGTATTGATATAGCTTCATTGTCTATGCTACCCATTAGCAGGATATAGTTTCCATCTTTATCTCTTTTGATTAGATCAATTTCTGCTTTTGCTTGATCTGAGATAAGGATGGCTACCCCTTCTTTTTTGACTTCTCGTGAAGCATAAAAGATTCTGCTCCAGCCTTTGACCTTTACTCTGTATGTATCTCTCTGCTTTAAATGTGTTTCCTGTAAACAACATATTGTAGGTTTCTGATTTTTGATCCAGTCTGCTATCTGCCTCCGCTTAATGGGAGAGTTTATTCCATTCACATTTACAGTTAAAATTACTAATTCTGTATTTCCTTCCATCATATTATCACCAGATTATGCTTTTTTTTCCTTTTGTCCCCCTTGATCCCCTTTCCTAGTATTAGACTTATGGACCACACTTGTGTCACACAGCCCCCCTTTTTATTATCCCTCCCCCCTCCTTTTAAAGTCCCGTCCCCTTTCTTGTACCCTTGCCTTATTCCCCTTTTCCTTTTCCCTTTTCCTCTTCTCCATTTAATGAAGTGAGATAGAATTCTCTGAAAAACAAATATGTCAATTATTTACTCTTTCAGCCTACTCTGATGAGAGTAAGATTCACAGAGTGTTCCTCCCCCTTTCTAAATTCCATCACATATGGTAAATTTTCTTTGCTTCTTCCTGGGATATAGTTTCCCTCTTTTTATCTCCCCTTTCCCATTTTCTGGTACTATCCTCTTTCCCTTTCTACTTCCCTTTTTTATGTTATATCAGTAAAATCAAATTATACATGTGGACTTTCTGTATATCCACAACAGAAGTACAATTCTCAAGCATTCCTTTTCTCTTTTGCTGCTTCTCTTCAGTCTTGTGGTTGGAGATCAAATGTTTTCATTTAAATCTGATTTTTTTCTTAGAAACAAATGGAATTTCCATTGAAAATAACAGACGATAGTATAAAATATTTGGGAATATATCTACTAAAGGAAAATCAGGAATTATATGAGCAAAATTACAAAATACTTTCCACAAAAATAAATTCAAATTTAAATAATTGGAACGATATTAAGTGCTATTGGATTGGCTGAGCGAATATAATAAAGAACAAGAGTTCGAGAATTTCAAGGGAAGTCATGAAAAAAAAAAAATGAAATGAAGGTAGCCTAGCTGTACCTGATCTAGAACTATATTATAAAGCAGAAGTCACCAAAACCATTTGGCATTGGCTAAGAAATAGACTAGTTGATCAGTAGAATAGGTTAAGTTCACAGAACAAGATAGTGAATAAAAATAGGAATATAGTGTTTGACAAACACAAAAATCCCAACTTTTGGGATAATAATTCATTATTTGACAAAAACTGATGGGAACACTGGAAATTGGTATGGCAGAAACTCAGCATGGACACACACTTAACACCACATATTAAGATACGATCAAAATGGGTCCATGATTTAGGCATAAAGAACGAGATCATAAATAAATTAGAGGAACATAGGATAGTTTACTTCTCAGACTTGTGGAGGAGGAAGGAATTTGTGACCAAAGGAGAACTAGAGATCATTATTGATCACAAAATTGAAAAATTTGATTACATCAAATTAAAAACTTTTATAAAAACAAAACTAATTCTAAGAAGATTAGAAGGGAAGTAACAAATTTGGAAAACATTTTTACAGGTAAAGTTTCTGATAAAGGCCTCATCTCCAAAATATACAGAGAATTGACTCTAATTTATAAGAAATCAAGCCATTCTCCTATTGATAAATTGTCAAAGGATATGAACAGACAATTTTCAGATGATGAAATTGAAACTATTTTCACTTATATGAAAGAGTGTTCTAAATCACTATTGATCAGAGAAATGCAAATTAATACAACTCTGAGATACACTACACACCTGTCAGATTGGCTAAGATGACAGGAAAAAATAATGATGAATATTGGAGGGGATGTGGGAAAACTGGGACACTGATTCATTGTTGGTAGAGTTGTGAAAAAATCCAACCATTCTGGAGAGCAATCTGTTATTATGCCCAAAAAGTTATCAAACTGTGTATACTCTTTGATCCAGCAGTGCTACTATTGGGCTTATATCCCAAGTAAATACTAAAGAAGGGAAAGGGACCTGTATGTTCCAGAATGTTTGTGGCAGCCCTTTTTGTAGTGGCTAGAAACTGGAAAATGAATTGATGCCCATCAATTGGAGAGTGGTTGGGTAAATTATGGTATATGAATGTTATGGAATATAATTGTTCTGTAAGAATTGACCAGAAGGATGAATACAGAGAGGCTTGGAGAGACTTATATCAACTGATGCTGAGTGAAATGAGCAGAACAAGGAGATCATTATACACTTCAACAATAATACTGTATGAGGATGTATTCTGATGGAAGTGGATATCTTCAACATAGAGAAGAGCTAATCCAATTCCAATTGATCAGTGATGTACAGACACAGCTAAACCCAGAGAAGAAACACTGGGAAATGAGTTTAAACTGTTGGCATTTTTTGTTTTTCTCCCCAGGTTATTTTTACCTTCTGAATCCAATTGTTTCTTTGCAACAACAAGAATAAAAACAAAATTCGGTTCTGCACATATATTGTACCTAAGATATACTATAACATATTCAATATGTGTGGGAATGCATGCCATCTAGGGGAAGGGGTGGAGGGAAGGAGGGGAAAAATTCGGAACAGAAGGGAATACAAGGGATAATGTTACAAAAAATTACCTGTGCCTATGTACTGTCAAAAATGTTATAATTATAAAATTAATAAAAAAAAATTAAAAAAAGAAACAAACTAAATTCCTCTGTTTCATTAAATGTACATCTTCTTCAATGGAAGAAAATGTTAAACTTAGCTGTGTAGTTTATTCTTGGCTGCATTCAAAGTTCTTTTGCCTTTCAGAATATCAGATTCCAGTCCCTTAGATCCTTTAATGTGGAGGCATCCAGATATTGAGTGACCCTTATTGTGGCTTCTCAGTATTTAAATTGTTTTTTCCTGTCTGCTTGCAATATTCTTTTTCCTTTGTCTGGTAGTTCTGCAGCTTGGCCACAATATTCTGTGTTTTTTTTTTTGGGGGGGGGGGTCTTTTTCATAAGGTTTTCCATGAATTCTTTCAATTCCTATTTTCCCTTCTATGTCTAATATCTCTGGACAATTCTCTTTGATGATTTCCTGTAAAATAGAATCTGAGCTCTTTTTTTTCATCATAATTTTCAGGAAGTCCAATGATCCTCATATTATCTCTCCTAGATCTATTTTCCAGGTCTATAGATTTTCCCAATAAATATTTGACATTATTCTCCAGCTTTTCTTTCTTTCTTTTTCTTTTTTTTTTAATTTTGCTTGACTGATTCTTGGTTTCTCAATGAATCATTCATTTCTATTTGTTCATTACTGATTTTTAATGAGTTATTTTCTTCATTCACATTTATTCATTCTTTTTGTATATGTCCAATTGAGTTTTTAAATGAATTATTTTGCTCTGTGGAATTTTTTTTCCATTTCACTATATATATATATATATATATATATATATATATATATATATATATTTTTTTTTTTTTTTTTTAGTGAGTTATTTTCTTTTTCCAATTCACAAATCCTACTTTCTTGGGAATTTTTTATCTTTTCCAATTCAGAAATACTACTTTCCTGTGATTTTTTAACCTTTTCCAATTCACAGATTTTGTTCCCCTGCACTTCCTGTGAATTCTTTATTTTTTTCCAACTCAAATTTCAGGATGTTATTATTCTCTTTCATAGCTTCTCTTTCCTTTCCCCATTTTTCTTCAAACTCTCTTAACTTTTTAATAGTCTCTTCTAAGAGAGAGTTATGTGATGGGGGTCAGGTATCATTCCCCTTTAGGGTGTTATCTGGAGACTGTCTGCTGTTAGCCTCCTCAGAGTTGGATACCTGCTCTTTCTCTGTATAGAAGGTGTCAATTGTTCTCTTCAGTTTCTTACTCATTATTAAAATTCTGTGGGGTCTGCCCTTTGGGTAGGAAATTTACCAGCTTCCTCACAGAACGGGGATAGGATGCTGCAGTGTTGTGAACAGCTAAGAGAGAGCTCTGGGAGAGATTTCCCCCCCTCACCCTCTGGAAATGACTCAGAGGTGGTCAGCACGGCTGAGCTGCAGGGATGCCCACTGAGGAACCCCCGCTGTGTGGCCTAGCAACTGCTCTGAGGCTAGAGGCTGAACAATGAATGTGTCACAACCCCAGGCCAACCCCCCCCCCCCCGTGGGGTTGTGGATATTAGCAGCTGACCAGCAAAAAGCCGAAAAGCCCAGGTGCACAGACGGAAAGTCTCTGCTGGTTAAGCACAGTTGTTGCTTGGGGAGCTTCACTGCTGTGGAAGTTCCACTGCCTAAGACTGATCCTCACACTATGTGGATTAGAAGCTGCCACGGCCTGTATCCCCTGCTGTGCAAGTTCTCAACTGCCTCAAGGAGAAGCCCTGGACAGCAGCAGACCTGTACAGCTGTGCCTGGATCTGTGTTGGGTCACTTCCTGTTTGGAGTTCTGGCGTTTTTTTTTTTTGTTTTTTTTTTTTTTGTTTGTTTTGTTTTGTTTTGTTTTGTTTTGTTTTGTTTTGTTTTTTTGTTTTGTTTTTTAAATGGCTTTTATTTCTCTTCTGATCTTCTGTTTTACGAGCAGAGTAGAGCTTTCAGCTTTTGCCAGATTCCTCTGTCTCAATATCTATTCTAACCCCAGAAGTCTTCCCAGAGTGTTTGGCACAATGTGCTAGCCTTTAGTCTAACCCTGTCTGTGTCTGTGCCGATCTTTTTTTTTTTTTTTTCCTCCCCTCCAGACCAACCTTTTCTGAAGAAATTCCAGATTCACTTCGGCTGGTAAGTTGTGCTTCTAATCCTTGTGATTTTTATCAGTCCAGCATTATTTTGGGGGCTGAGTAGATAATTGGTATTGAGGGTAGTAGGGAGCTTAGAAGTTTGCGGTTATCTTCTCTGCCATCTTGGCTCCACCCCCACCCAAAGAAATCTTAAAGGAGGGAAAGGATCAAATGTGTAAAAATGTTTGTGGCAGCCCTTTTTGTAATGGCAAGAAAGTGGAATTCAAGTGACAGAATAAAAATAAGACCACATAAGTCATCTCCATGTCTATTTACTCCCCACAAAGTGCAGCAAAAGAGAAATTAGACTTAAAGTAATTGTGTATCTGAATGTAATATTCTTGTATTCGTGGAGATATCTCAAAACATCTTTATTTAAGAAGATGTGTTAGTCTCAAAATAATCACTATCAGACATACAATGAAGGCTATATATGAAAGGTTTTCTTATCATAAATTCAAGACTTATTGGAACACTGACATTTTGTCATTGGAAATGATACCAAATACTTCTGTAGAATACTAGATATTCAGATTAGCGACACAGAAGGATTTAGTCTTCCTTTTCTGTTCCCTTACTAGCATGCTGGGTAAGTGGTTGATAAGTACTTCAGGGAAATTTCTCCTAAGGATACTCTAACAATGCATCATTCTTCTCTCTAAATACTAGAGAACCAAATCTAAGGTCTTATAAAATGAGGAAAATTTTATAAGTCATAAAGCATGTTCAAAGGTGAAATGGCATTTACATGGATAAATGATTTGGTTGAGTCCTTGCTCTTGTGCTATGAAAAATCCTAACATAGAGGCACACCAGTTAGTCACATTATGTACAACAGCTGGTAACATTCCTCTCTTCTTAAATACCCACAATTACACAATATCCACATACTGCCTCAACAGCAGGGATATTTAGCCCTGCTCTGCCACTTCTACTGATTTTTCTTAGTTTTAGTGCTAATCGCACCAGCTGCTCTTACTAGCTATGTTGCTTCTCTCATAACACTGCTAATAACTTTTCATCTTCTAGCATCCTCTCTTCCCTTCTTTATGCTTAATGGTAAGGGAGAATTGCTTTCATCTTTTTATATCTAAAGAGAATTGGCTTTCCATAACAAGGATATGGACATTCTCTGACTGTTATTTAGTATACCATGTAGTTGCCAGCATCTTTACATCTATCTGGCTGATTTTTCTAGTGTCTTCTGTTTTGCAAGATTGAAAACCTGCACAATAGACATCATTGCTCCCTCAGCCAAAGCTGTTTTCACACGAAACTTCTTTCTTGGCCTTCTCTTTCTGTTAATGTTCATTTCAAATGTCCTTTCTCTACTCTGTATCGTCTTAATAGAGAAGAGAATAGACTGCAAGCTTCTATATCTTTGAAAATAAAAATCTTGTGGTTCTTCATCAAGAAAGAAACTTAAATTTTAAAGTTCTATATAACATGGGTTTCTTTTTTGCATTATACACAAGGCTCTTGGATCTGTCCTACTGACAAGGTAGGTAACTCTTCTGTGTCTTGTTCCAATATTAACCTCTCTTAGGACACAAACTCATGTTATTTAGAGGTGCTAAAAGCTAAATAGTTTCAGGCAAAGTACCTAGACCCAATTTTTTTAATCATTTGAAAAGTTGTATAATATTATGTAAGTTCCTCAAAGAAAGGGAATTTTTTTTTTGTTTTTGTTTCTGTTTTTGTATTTTCAGTTTTGAAATACAATGTTTCCTTAATTTGTTGTTCAGTCATTTTCAGTTATCACTGACTCTTTGGAGCCCCCATTTGGGGTTTTCTTGCCAGAAATACTAAAGTGATTTGTCATTTCCTCAGCTAGCTCATTTTATAAATGAGGAACCTGAAGCAAAGAGGGTTAAGTGGGGTCACATAGTAAAATTAAAAAAATAAAATAAAATAAAATTTATAGTGAATGCCTGAGGTCACATTTAAACTCAGAGCCAACATTGTTCTATGCTAAAATGATATTAAGTCGAAATAATGCCTGAGCCATTGCAATTAAATACTTATGCAATCCGTGCTAGTTTTCTTATTATTATTTTGCTTTTTAGTTCATTAAAAACCTTTCTGTTCATAAGAGCTGTCCTTCTAGAAATCTTTCTTTCCATCAAGATTCATAGTTTGAGAAAATATTCTTCCAGAAGTTTCTTTAAAAATATGGTTTATTGAAACACACTAATTATAAACCAAGAACTAAAACTCTTATTTTTGTTTTATATGTACATATTTTGTTTACATCAAAAATCATCTGATTAATTGGCTAGAATGACAGGGAAAGATAATGCGCAATATTGAAGGGGATGTGGGAAAACAGGGACACTTATACATTGTTGGTGGAATTTTGAATTCTGGAGAACAATTTGGAACTATGCTCAAAAAGTTATAAAACTGTGCATACCCAGCAGTGTTACTACTGGGCTTATATCCCAAAGAGAATCTAAAGAATGTGCAAAAATGTTTGTGGCAGCCCTCTTTGTAGTGGCCAGAAACTGGTAACTAAGTGGTTACCCATCAATTGGAGAATAGCTGAATAAATTGTGGTATATGAATATTATGGAATATTATGGAATATTATTGTTCTGTAAGAAATGACCAACAGGATCATTTCAGAAAGACCTAGAGAGACTTACATGAATTGATGCTGAGTGAAATGAGCAAGATGGGCCAAGAGATCATTATATACTTCAACAACAATACTATATGATGATCAATTCTGATAGATGTGACCATCTTCAACAATGAGATGTACCAAATCAATTTTAATAGAGCAGTAATGAACTGAACCAGCTACAACCAGTGAAAGAATTTTGGGAGATGACTATGAACCACTACATAGAATTCCTAATCCCTCTATTTTTGTCCACCTGCATTTCAGATTTCCTTCACAAGCTAAATGTACACTATTTCAAAGTCCAATTCTTTTTGTACAGCAAAAAAACTGTTAGGACATGTATACACACACACATACACACACACACACACACACACACACACACACACATATATATATATATATATATATATATATATATATATATATATATGGTATATAATTTATACTTTAACATATTTAACATGTATTGGCCAACCTGCCATCTGGAGGGGGGAAGGAGGGGAAAAATTGGAACAAAAGGTTTGATAATTGTCAATGCTGTAAAATTACACATGCATATATCTGGTAAATAAAAACTATAATTAAAAAGAAAAATAAAAAAAAAGAAAGTCATCTGACTATAATTTATCACAATGACTCACTTTTCTATTACTTTAGGAAAAAAAAAACTTCTCTAGAACAGAAGAAATCTTCGAAACAGAAAAAAAAAAAAAAAAAAAAAAAAAAAAACTTGAGGAAAAGCACAGGCCCACACACAAAGTAATACTCTAAGTCATTTTATCCATGTTAGTTTTGATTCAGTCTCTAAGAAGTAAACAGCTTTCATGAGCAAGAGGAAGAGACAAGTTAAGAAAAGACTGCACCAGTAGAAATGGAATAAAAAAGAAAAGGAGGACTTATAGTGTCCCTTTTATATCTTTATCAAAGATAGATAGATAGAGAGAAGAGAGAACTCCCACAGGTATAATATCTAAGAAAAAATAGAAATGCTCTAACAGATGAGATTATAATAGGTATATTCTATCAGATATCTTACTTTGAAGGGAAGAGATTGAGGTCTCAGAAAATTCTTGTTTTGTTTCATGGTTCTTAAGGGAGAGTTTGGGGATTGGATATTTTGACTTATATAGAAGAGTGTGGTAGTATGGCGTGTGTGTGTGTGTGTGTGTGTGTGTGTGTGTGTGTGTGTGTGTGTGTGTGCAGAAATGTTTAAGTAGGTATTTTATAATATATAGATATGTATATGTATATACACACACACGTATATATATATATATATATATATATATATATATATATAGAGAGAGAGAGAGAGAGAGAGAGAGAGAGAGAGAGAGAGAGAGGAAGAGAGAGAGAGAGAGAGAGAGAGAGAGAGAGAGAGAGAGAGAGAGAGAGAGAGAAGAGAGAGAGAGAGAGAGAGGAGAGAGAGGAGAGGGAGAGAGAGAGAGGAGGAGGAGGAGGAGGAGGAGGAGGAGGAGGAGGAGGAGGAAGAGGAGGAAAGGTAGAAGGAGGGAGGGAGGAAAGAGTTTAGGAATTAGAAATTAGAAAAAAAAACTGAATTTCAATTCTGCCTCAGACACATATTAGGTATGTTACTTTGTACCAGTCATTCAACCCCTGTAACCTCAATATGCTTATAAGGAAACTAGTATTAATAATATAACCTATCTTTCAAGATTGTTATGTGGAATAAGGATCAAATCAAATTATATATATATATATATATATATATATATATATATATATATATATATATATATATATATATATATATATATATGTGTGTGTGTGTGTGTGTGTGTGTGTGCGTGTGTGTGTGTGTGTGTGTAATTGCATTTTAGACATTAAAATTAATTATTGTTTTTATTTATATGTGTTATGGGCCAGAAATCTGAACTCAAGGATGCTTACAAGGTACTTACAAAGTGGAATTGGTGAGACAAAGGTTATCTAGCTTAGCATGGTTCAGTATGATTGATTTAATCTTACAACAAATAATGGTTTCCTAGTGATAAAATGATTGGTTTATACTCAGTATGGAGCATATAAGAAGGACTGAGTGCTAGAGAGGACAAGCGCACTAGAAGCCCTTGGAGCTAAGGAGACAGAAATTCATTTCACCTTCAGTCAGGCTCCTGATGGCTGGCCTGGCCTTCTGCACTTCCCCCACTGAGACCAGTCTGAAAGGCTCACCAGAAAGCTGCCCAGCCCCAGAAAAGAGATAATAAAGGATTTGGACTTTAACACCTGGCTATTCTTGTGGTGATTACTGAACTGAAAAGAAAGCTGCTTTCAGAGATCTCCAGGAAAACTGAACATATAAGCATAAAGATGATAATTAAATCCTATGAGAGGTGATAGTCTCACCAAATGTAAAATAACAGTGATAAGAATACAGAACAAGGTAGAAGCTTAAGACATATTCCACTATCAGGGGACATTATATAGGGAAGCAAAAAAAAAAAAAAAAAAAAAAGAGTATAAGTAGTTGTCACATAGGATGAATATCCAAGACAAATTAGTGTATTAAAAACCCAAAGAGGCCAAGATGGTGGAGAAGTTACATGGGACTTTTAAAGCTCTTATTCCTTCACTACCAACTATTTAATTCAGCCTCAAAAATAGTGCTTGACTGGTAAAACCCACGAAGATTGGAAGTACAACAACTTACCAGCCAAAGAGAATCTGGAATATCTCCAGAAAAGGTTTGACCTGAGGTGGTGGGAGTAGACCAGTGGAGGGCAGGGATAGAATAGGGAGAGGGGCGGCCTCTGTGGTTGGAAGGTTTACATAGAGCTCTCTGCCACAGCCTGACTGCTTTGCTTTGGTGGAGGAGTAGTGGACCAGCAGAGAAGTTGGAGCCTGGGGTAGAGGGTACTCTGAGGGATGCCAGAGCTTAACTGGATCTCGCTGTGTCTACCCAGGACCAGAAGTGAATCAGCTCAGACCATAACCCAGCTCTTTGCGGCATTCTGCATCTGGGGGCTCTTGTTGGGGGAAGTTACAACACAGCAGGGGCACAGCCTGGGGCAGCCTCTCATCTGCACAGTGAGGGGGTAGGCCTGGAGTAGTCGAATTTCCCCAGCTCAACTACACTGCCAGGCAGGGACACTTTGGGTGCAGTGAGGGATAGGGTAACTGCTAAAGTGGCGTTTCTGGGAGGGGGGAGCAGTGATACTTTTGCTGCTTAACTTCTAGCCCCAAGGCAGTCATAAATCCTCACAGTGGGGCTCCTGGCAGGGCACTTATACAGCCCGGCCCTTGATACCCAGGCCTACTCACCTCTCTGTGGAGCTCTTTCCAGAACCCTCCCGCACCTCAGCCATTCCTTGCAGCCCACTGAGAGGACAGCAACTGTCCATATAGCCATCTTTGCTCTGCCAAAGGAAGCTAGTAACCTAATTGCACTGAAGGCAGACCCTAAAGGCTTTTTAAAAAATGAGTAAAAAAAATGAAGAAAACAATTGATAGCTTCTATATAGAAAAAGAGCAGGTTTCCAAACCTGAGGAGAATAACAGCAAACAGCCTCCAGACAACACCCCAAATAACCCTCGATCTAGGAGATATAATCTGAGGATTGTTGGACTTCGTGAAAATTATAATGAAAAAAAAGAGTCTAGATAATATTTTACAGGAAATCATCTCCACTGCCCAGAGGTAATAGAACCAGAAGGTAAAATAGGCATTGAAAGAATTCATCGAAAACCTTCTGAAAAAGACCCCCCCAAAAAAAAAAAAAAAAAAACTAAACAAACAAACAAACAAACAAAAAAACTCCATGGAACATTATGGCCAAATTTCAGGACTATCAGACTAAGGAAAAAAATATTACAAGCAGAAAGGAAAAAACAATTCAACTACCAATGTGCCACAATAAGGGTCAGTAAATATTTTGCTGCCTCTACATTAAAGGATCAAAGGGCCTGGAATCTGATATTCTGAAAGGCAAAAGAACTTGGAATGCAGCCTTGGAATATAGAATAAACTACCCAGCTAAGTTTAGCATTTTCTTCAATGGAATAAGTTGGACATTTAATGAAACAGATGAATTCCATATGTTTCTAAGGAAAAAAACAGAGCAAAACAAAAAAAAAATTGATCTCCAATCATAAGACTCAAGAGAAGCACAAAAAGGTAAAAGGACTCTTGAGAACTGTATTTCTATTGTGGATATATACTAAGACTACATCAAATCAAATTATACTGAGATAACAAAAAAAGTGAAGTAGAAATGGAAAGGGGATAGTGTCAGAAAAAGGGAAAAAGGGAGATAAAAAGAGGGAAACTACATCCACAAAAAAAGCAAAGAAAACTTATCATATCTGAGGGAAGTTAGAGAGGGGGAGGAACATTGTGTGAACCTCACTTTTTTCAGAACTGGCTCAAAGAAAGAATAATTGACATATTGGTTTTACAGAAAATTCTCTCTCACCTCATTAAAAAGGGGGAGAGGAAAGGGGAAAAGGAAAAGAATAATAAGGAAATGGTATAAGAAAGGGAAAGGGATTTAAATGGAGTAAGGAGGGATACTAAAGAGGGAAGGCTGTGTGACATAAATGGGGATCATAAGTTTAATCCTGGGTAAGGGGTTCAGGGGAGGCAAGGGGAAAAAAAGCATAATCTGGGGAAAATATGATAGCATGAAATACAGAATTAGTAATTTTAACTGTAAATGTGAATGGGATGAACTACCCCATTAAATGGAGGTGGATAGCAGACTGAATCAAAAGTCACAACTCTACAATATGGAAACAAACTTAAAGCAGGGAGATACATACAGAGTAAAGGTAAAAGGCTGGAGCCGAATCTACTATGCTTCAAGTGAAGTCAAAAAGCCATCCTTATCTGAGATCAAGCAAAAGCAAAAATTGATCTAATTAAAGGAGATAAGGAAGGAAAGTATATCCTGCTAAAGGGTAGCATATACAATGAAGCCATATCAATACTAAACATATATGCATCAAGTGGTATAGCATCTAACTTCCTAAATGAGAAGTTAAGAGAGTTGCAAGAAGAAATATACAACAAAACTATGATAGTGGGAGATCTCAGCCTTTTACTCTCAGAATTAGATAAATCAAACCACAAGACAAATAAGAAATAAATTAAAGAGGAAAGAGAATATTAGGAAAATTAGGTATGATAGGTCCCTGGAGAAAACTGAATGGTGACAGAAAGGAGTATACTTTCTTCTCAGCAGTTCTTGGAACCTATATAAAAATTGACCATATATTAGGACATAAATATCTCAAAGTTAAATGCAGGAAGGCAGAAATAGTAAAGGCTTTCTTTTCAGATCACGATGCAATAAAAACTACATTCAACAAAAAGTTAGGGGCAAATAGATCAAAAACTAATTTGACACTAAATAATCTCATCTTAAAGAATGATTGGGTGAAACAGCAAATTATAGACACAATTAAAAATTTCACTCAAGATAATGACAATGATGAGACATCATACCAAAATTTGTGGGATGCAGCTAAAGCAATAATAAGGGGAAATTTTATATCTTTAGAGGCTTACTTGAAGAAAATAAAGAAAGAGAAGATCAATGAATTGGGCTTTCAACTTAAAAAGCTAGAAAAACGCCAAATTAAAAAACCCAATCAAATGCTAAACTTGAAATTCTAAAATTAAAAAAAGAAATTAATAATATTGAAAATAAAAATATTGTTGAACTAATAAATAAAATTAAGATTTGGTTTTATGAAAAAATAATAATATAGATAAACCTTTGGTAAATCTGATTAGAAAAAGGAAAGAGGAAAATCAAATTGTTAGTCTTAAAAATGAAAAGAGGGAACTTTCCACCAATGAGGAGGAAATTAGAGAAATAATAAAGATTTACTTTGCCCAACTTTATGCCAATAAATTTGATAACTTAAGTGAAATGGATGACCACCTCCAAAAATATAGGCTTTCCAGATTAACAGAGGAAGAAGTAAATACTCTAAATAGTCCCATTTCAGAAAAAGAAATAGAACAAGCTATTAATCAACTCCCTAAGAAAAAATCCCCAGGATCAGATGGATTTACATGTTAATTCTACCAAACATTTAAAGAACAATTAACTCCAATATTATATAAACTATTTGAAAAAAAATAGGGAATGAAGGAGTCCTACCAAATTCCTTTTATGACACAGATATGGTACTGATACCCAAACTGGTAGGTTGAAAACTGAGAAACAAAACTATAGACCATTGTCCCTAATGAATATTGATGCTAACATCTTAAATAAGATATTAGCAAAAAGACTACAGAAAATTATTCCCAGAATAATAAATAATGGTTAAGTATGATTCATACTAGAAATGCAGGGCTGGTCCAATATTAGGAAAATTATCAGTATAAGTGGCCTTATTAATAATCAATTTAACAAAAATCATATGATCATCTCAATAGATGCAGAAAAGGCATTTGAAAACACTTGAGAGTATAAAAACAAATGGATTTTTCTTTAAAATAATCAGTAGCATCTATTTAAAACCATTAATAAGCATTGTATGTAATGGGAAAAGATTGTAACCATTCCCATTAAGATCAGGGGTGAAACAAGGTATCCACTATCACCATTACTATTCAATATTGTATTAGAAATGCTAGCTTTGGCAATAAGAGTGAGAAACAGATTAAAGGAATTAGAGTGGGTAATGAGCAAACCAAATTATTACTCTTTGCTGATGATATGATGGTATACTTAAAGAACCCCAAAGATTCTACATAAAAGCTATTAGAAATAATTGACACGTTTAAAAAATTTTCAGAATACAAAATAAAAAAAAAAAAACTTAAATCATCAGCATTCTTATATTTTTCTAACAAAATCCAACAGTTAGAGTTACAGACAGAAATTCCATTTAAAGTAAGTACTGACAGTATAAAATATTAAGTATCTTTCGGCTAAGGGAAAATCAGAAACTATATGAGCAAAACTACAAACACTTTCCACACAAATTAAGTCTGATCTAACTCTGATGTAATGCTCTTGAATAGGGCGAGCAAATATAATAAAGATGACAATACTTCTTAAACTAATCTATTTATTTAGTGCTATATCAATCAGACTCCCAAAAAACTACTTTAATGCCCTAGTAAAAATAACAACAAAGTTCATATGGAAAAACAACACGTCAAGAATTTCAAGGGAATTAATGAAAAAAAAAATCAAATGAAGGTGGCCTACCTGTATCAGATCTAAAATTATATTATAAAGCAGTGGTTACCAAAACAGTTTGATATTGCCTAAGAAACAGACTAGTTGGGATCAGTAGAATAGATTAGGTGCAAAGGACAAAATAATCAGTAACTCTAATAATCTAATGTTTGACAAACCCAAGACCCCAGCCTTTGGGATAAGAACTCAATGTTTGACAAAAATTGCTGGGAAAATTGGAAATTCATATGGCAGAAACTAGACATTGACCCACACTTAACACTGTACACCAAGATCAGGTCAAAATGGGTTCATGACCTAGGAATTAGATTATAAATAAATTAGAGGAACATAGGACAGTTTACCTCTCAGACATGTGGAAGAGGAATGAATTTATGTCCAGAGAAGAACTAGAGAATATTATCGACCACAAAATAGAAAACTTTGATTATATGAAATTGAAAAGTTTTTGTACAAAGAAAACTAATGCAGATAAGATTAGAAGGGAAACAATAAACTGGGAAAACATTTTTATAGTCAAAGGTAACAATAAAGGCCTCATTTCCAAAATATATAGAAAATTAACTCTAATTTATAAGAAATCAAACCAATCTCCAGTTGATAAATGGTCAAAGGAAATGAACAGACAATTCTCAGATGAAGAAACTGAAAGTATTTCTAGTCTTATGAAAAGATCCTCCAAGTCATATTAATCAGAGAAATGCAAATTAAATTAAATTTTGAGATACTACTACTCACCTGTCAGATAGTCTGGAATGACAGGAAAAGATAATGCAGAATGTTGGAGGGGATGTGGGAAAACAGGGACACTGATACATTGTTGGTGGAATTGTGAATACATCCAGTCTTTCTGGAGAGCAATTTGGAACTATGCTCAAAAAGTTATCAAACTGTGCATACCCTTTGACCCAGCAGTGTTACTACTGGGCTTATATCCCAAAGAGATCTTAAAGAAGGGAAAGGGAGCTGCATATGTAAGAATGTTTGTGGCAGCCCTCTTTGTGGTGGCCTCAAACTGGAAACTATGTGGATGCCCATCAATTGGAGAATGGCTGAATAAATTGTGGTATATGAATATTATGGAATATTGTTGTTCTGTAAGAAATGACCAACATGATGATTTCAGAAAGGCCTGAAGAGACTTACATAAACTGGTGTTGAGTGAAATGAGTTGGACCAGGAGATCGTTGTATACTTCAACAACAATAGATGATCAATTCTATGGTTGTGGCCATTTTCAATAATGAGATGAACCAAATCAGTTCCAATAGAACAGTAATGAACTGAACCAGCTACACTCAACAAAAGAACGCTAGGAGATGACTATGAACCACTACATAGAATCCCCAATCCCTCTAATTTTGACCCCCTGCATTTTGGATTTCCTTCACAAGCTCACTATTTTAAAGTCCAATTCTTTGTGTACAGCAAAACAACTGTTTGGACATGTATACACATATTGTATTTAATTTATACTTTAACATATTTAACATGTATTGGTCAACCTGTCAGTGCGGGGAGGGGAAGGAGGGGAAAAATTAGAATAAAAGGTTTGGCAATTGTCAATGTTGTAAAATTGTCCATGCATATATCTGGTAAACAAAACTATTATAATAAAAAAATAAAAAAAAAAACAACAAAGAGTCAAGAAAATTTAAGAAAGTATGGTTAACAGTGCCAAATCCTACAGAAACACAAGAATTTTTAAAATACAACTTATTTTGTAACTAATCTATATCTATTTCATCTATATATTTGCATTTATGTATCTCTGTATCTCCCTCTATCTGAGGGAAAGCAGGTTCAGTGTATTGATAAAGTCAGTATTCATTGAGTTACATGGAAGGTAATGAAATGAAAGCGAAGAATATAAACAGCTTTTGTTTATGAGTTTGGCTAGTCTTTCTCTACAAGATGATCTTCTAGATAAATTCATATCTGATTGGAAAAAAGCTAGTAGGCTATGAGTTTTACTATTATCAGATTTTTTGGGGGGATTGCATCTTGGACAATATTTACATGGATCAAAGGGACCTTATTGTTAAGGTGCTGGAAGTAATGGTTTGACTTATTTTCTTCATGTTGTCTCCATCTTTATATTACTGCATAAATTAGACTGGCTTGATGGCTATGTTTTTAGTTGTTGGTATATAATGATAAGGGTGTAAAATTCTAGGTCTGTAGTTAAGAAGACACATCTTCTTCTGTTGAATTCAGCATCAGATATATATTAGCTATATGTCCCTAAGTTAGTCACTTAACCCAATTTGTTTCAGTTTTCTTATCTATACAAACAGTTGATTAAGGAAATAACAAACTACAGTATTACCTTTTCCAAGAAAACCCTACATGGGTTCAGAAAAAGTCGGACACAATTGAAATGTTACTGAGCAATATACAATAATATCCAATTTTAGTCATATAACAAAATTATTGCTGTTGTTCTTTTTCCTATCCCCAGTAATTCCTCAATTTGAAGCACATGATATGTGTCAGGTTGCTTCCTTATTATATTCTAATAACTATTACTTTTAAGGCCAAAGAGCTACTCCTTGTCTACCATTTTTATATGTTGGCTTATGCATTAGGATATATTCTGCTTGAGAATATAGGATGTCTATTTTTTATATCAATATTTAACAGTGCTTATCATAGTGCTTGGTTTATATGTTTACCTTTTTATTCATTCATATTTCTAGCTCCCTTCTACCACAAATATTTCCAATATGAATATTTTGATATGTTGGAAATCTTATTTTGTCTATAATTTCCTAGGTGTATTATTGTTTATTCTTTGGTTTCTAAGAGAATAATGACGTTGTGGGTGATATCTTGACACATGTGTGAACTAGATTTCAATAAGGCAGAGTTACACAAAGTTAGCAGACTTACTATATTTTTTTAGGCTCGTGGCATGACAAAAGTCAAAATGACCAGCTGTGACCTGGGATGCTATGGATAACGTTATTGTCTTCTATGTCTGATCATGTTCTAAAGGATCAATAGTTTTTTCTCCAGCCATTGCATTAACATTGGAATGAATTGTTCTCATCTGCTCATTTCATCAGAAGTGTTTTCTCTTTAGCCCAATTGACAAGTTTATTTGGAGCCATAAATAAATGCTGGCTGAACAACCTTGGAAAGATCTTAGCAGATCCTCACCCTACACCTGATAGGGGGAATATACCCTAATACTATAACTACATATGAAAGGTTCAGATTTTTCTTTTTCAAATTGCACAGTCATAGTCAAAACACCTGGACTATTTCATAACCTCATCAATGATTTAGTAATGTGTATGCATACAACCCTTTCAATATTTAATGCCCCATTTCTTTTTCCATTATGTCTAATATGAGTGCTTCTTCATGTTTGTTATTAGGATATATTTTATACAATTATATTTGTGACTCTTTAAAATTTTTCACATCTTTTGAGCTCTTAATGCTTGTGGAATCAATCAAAATTTTATTTTCTTATAAATATTTTCAAGAGAGGTGGAGCCAAACTGGAAAAGTAGGAACTTGCCCAACCTCTTCCACAAACTATTCCAAATACCTTTAAATAATGACTCTAAACAAATTTTAGAGCATCAGAACATCCAAAAGATGGAGTAATACATGTTTCAACTGAAGACAACTTTGAAACTCAGCAAATAATGTGAGAGGCCAGTGTATAGCCCAGGAGCCAGCCTCATCTTATCCTGCCAGATCTCTGAATCAGTGATGGTACTGGGGGCTTCCAGATCTCTCGGCTTAGAGACACCAAACAGGATCTGGAAGGTCAGAGAAAAGTTCCATGGAACACTGTGGGATCCCAGAGTACTTTAATTCCAGTGCCAACCTGGATCTGGCCCCAGCTCCACCCTGGACACCAGCATCAGTAAGGCAGAAGCTCTGAATCACCAGCAGTGTTGGAGCTTTCTGGACCTTTCCGCCTGGAGATAACAGGAAGGACTCAGAATGTCAATGGAGAGGGTTGATGGCAATGGGGTGTGAGTCTGATTGAAGTCCCAGTGCAGACTTTGTCAACAAAGCCCTAACCCTGGCCAGCATACTTAATCTTAGCAGGGATACACCTAAGAGCTCCAGAGCAGAAAAGGGCTCTTGTAGTCAGATTCCTAGGTTTTCTGAAAGCAGTTACACAAACCCCCTGAAGCTGTGGACAGTGCATCCTCCATCCTGGAAATAGAGTCCTATTTTAACAAAAAGTTAAAACATACTAAAAGGTAGGAAAATGCGTAGAAAACAAACCAAAAAAAAGTTATTATGGTGACAAGGAAGATCAAAATACACATTCAGAAATTGACAACAAAATCAAGTCTTCTACATTCAAAGCCTTCAAAGAAAAATAAGAATTGGGCTCAGGCCAAGAGTTCAAAAGGGACTGCAAATCAAATAAGAGAAAGAGAGAGACAAAAAAAATTAGGGAAAAAAATGAGAGAGATGAAAAAGGAAATACAAAAAACTAATGAGTAGAAGAATGCCTTGAAAAGCAAAACTTGCCAGTTGGGAAAGGAGAAACAAAAGCTTACTGAGGAAAATAATTTCTTAAATATAGAATTAAGCAAATGGAAACTAAAGACCATATAAGAAATAAATATACAATAAAACAAAACCAAAAAAATGAAAAAAAATTAGGAAAAATGTGAAGTATCTCATTGGAAAAACTACTGTTTCCAGAAGAGAAAATTTTTAAAAATCATTGTTCTACCTGACAGTCAGGATAAAAAAGAGCCTGGACATCATTCAAGAAATTTTTTAAGAATCCTGATATTCTAATATCAGAGGTTAAAATTGAAATTGAAATAATCCACCAATCATCTCCTGAAAAGTATCCCAAAATAAAAACTTTTAGGAATATCATAGCCAAATTTCAGAACTTCCCAATCAAGGAGAAAATATTTAAAAAACCTAGGATATTTTGGAGGATTGCAATCAAGAATCACCTACCTATCAAAATTGAGTATAATGCTTCAGAGGAAAAAGTGGTCACTCAATGAAACAGGGAATCTTTAAGCATTCATGATGAAAAGACCAGAAATCTATGGAAAATTTGAGTTTCAAATATAACACTCTGGAAAATTATAAGGACATAATCAGGAAAATGATATAGATGTGATTTAATAAAGTTTATTTATTTACACTTCTACATGGGAGGATGACACTTGTAAGTCATCAGAAAGTTCTCATTATTATGTCAGTTAAAAAGAGTAAATATAGACAGATTTGAATATGAAAGAATAATATATATTTTTAAAAGATGAGAAATTTTTAGGGATTTAAGGGATGAGAGAGGGGTGTACTGGAAGAAAGGAAAAGAGAGAAGTTGAATGGTAAAATATAAAAAAGAGGCAAGAAAAAAATGTACATGGAATGGAACAGAAAGAGGAGAGAGTAAATGAATGAACCTTACTGTCATCAGAATTGGGTCAATTAGAAAATAACAAAATACTCAATATGGTTATAGAAATCCATCTTCCCTTGCATGAATATAAGAGGGTAATGGAAAGGTGGAAGCTAATAGGTGATAAAAAAAAGAAGGCATATTGGGGGTGGGAGTGATCAGTAGCAAAACACTTTTGAAGAATGACAAGCTAAAAAGAAAGAGAAAATAAATGAGGGGAAATTCAATTATCAATTGTAATTGTAATAATATTTTAATTTATTCCATTTTAATTAAATATTTTATCTTTTAATAAATATACACATTCACCCATATGTGCACACACATGTGCACATGTGTGCATGCATACACCTGTATACATACACATGTGCACACACATGTGCACATGCACACATGCGCACATGCACACACATATATATTTATATATATATATGGAAAAATTTCTACATTCATCCTTACAAAATCTTGTGTTCTAAAATTTTTCTCTACTTCCCCCCACCCTCTTCATTAGATTGTAAGGCAATATATGTTCCAATTCTTCATACATATTTCCACAAATATCATGCTGCAAAGAAAAATCAGATCAAAGTGGGAAAAAACGAGAAAGAAAACAAAATGCAAACCAACAATAATAAAAAAGAGTGAAAATACTATAATATGCATATGTATGTATGTATGTGTATGTATATCATGTGTATGTGTATATGCATATGTGTACATATTGTGATTACATTCTCTAGAGTTTTCTAAGTTTATCATCATTTAATCTACAAAGAGTGATAATTTGGTTTCCTTATTACCTATTCTAATTTCTAGAATCACTTTATTTTCTCTTATTGCCAAAGCTAACATGTCTAATACAATATTGAAAAATAATGGTAATAGTAGGCAATCTTGTTTCACCCCCAATCTTATTAGGAATGGTTCTAGTTTGTCACCATTACATATGATGTTTGCTGATTGTTTTAAATAGATGCTACTGATAATTTTAAGAAAAAATCAATTTATTCATATACTCTCTAGTGTATTTTAATAGGAATGGATGTTGGATTTTATCAAATGCTTTTTTTCTGCATCTGTTGAGATAATCATATTGTTTTTATTAGTTTGGTTATTGATATTGTCAATTATGATAATTTCCCTAATATTGAATGAGAACTGTGTTTCTGATATACATCCATCTTAGTTATAGTGTATTATACTGATTATCTTGGAGATGATTTTCTATAATCTCTTTGCTAATACTTTATTTAAGATATTTGCATCAGTACTCATTAGGAAAAATTGTCTATAATTTTCTTTCTCTATTTTCACTCTACCTGGTTAAGGGATCAGCACCATATCTGTATCATAAAATGAATTTGCTACAAGACTTTCTTTCTCTATTTTCCCAAATATTTTGCATAGTATTCGAATTAATTGTTCTTTAAATATTTGGTAGAATTCACATGCAAATGCATCTGCTCCTGGAGAATTTTTTTCTTAGGAAGTTGATTAATAACTTGTTCTATATGTTTTTCTAAAATGAAACTATTTAAGTAGTTTATTTCCTCTTCTGTTAACATATATTTTTTGTGGATATTCCTCCATTTCACATAGATTATCCTATTTCTGACATATAGTTGGGCAAAAAACTCCTAATTATTGCTCTAATTTCCTCTTCATTTTTGCAAAGTTCTCCCTTTTTCATTTTTGAATCTAACAAATTGATTTATTTTTAAATTTTTTTCTAATCTAATTAACTGAAGGTTTATCTATTTTCTTGGCTTGTTCATAAAACCAACTCTTAGGCTTTTTTTTATTAATTCAATAGTTTTCTTACTTTCAGTTTTATAAATACCTACTTTTATTTTGACAATTTCAAATTTGCTTTTATTGGTAGTTTTAAATTTTTTTTCTTTTTTATCTTTTTTAGTTTTAAGCCAAATTCATTAATCTTCTTTCTTGATTTTATGCAAGAAAGCATTTAGAGATATAAAATTTCCTCCAACAACTGGTTTGGCTGCACCCCATAAATTCTAATATGTAGTCTCATTATTGTCATTCTCTTGGATAAAATTATTTATTTTATCAATGATTTGTTGTTTCACTCACTCATTCTTTAGGATTTGATAATTTAGTTTCCATTTAATTTTTGATCTAATTTCCCCTGGACTTTAATCATGCAATTTTCACTGCATCAGGATCTAAGAAAAATACATTTATTATTTCTGCCTTTCTGCATTTGATTTTGAGGTTGTTATGCCCTAATACATGGACAATTTTTGCAGAGGTTCCACATACTAATGAGAAAAAAGATATATACCTTTTGGCCTCCATTCAATTTATTCCAAATTCTAATTTTCTAGGATTCTATTTTCCTCCTTAACTTCTTTCTGATTTATTTTGTGGTTTGAGTTATCTAGTTCTTTGAGAACAAGCTTGAGATCTCCACTAGTATAGTTTTGCTGTCTAATTCTTCTTGCAACTCTCTTAACTTCTCCTCTGGGAATTTAGATGAAATACTGATTGGTGCATATATATTTTGTAATCTAGTCTGCAGTCTGTTTCTGTTTTATGGGAGAGTTCATCCTATTTACATTCATAGATAAAATTACTATTTTATTTTCTGCCACCTTGTTTACCTCCAATTATATTTTTTCTTCCCTTTCCCCCTTTCCTTCTTCTCCAATATTTTGTTACTAATTTTACTCTCTCAAACACCTCTTCCCTTTTGCAGCCCCCCTTTTACATCTTTCTTTTTATTTCTGTTCTCTCTTTTATTCACTTCTGCTCTTCTTTACCCCTTCCTCTCCTACTTCCCTACAGAGTGAACCATGCTTCTCTGTGAAGCTAAATGTGTCTGATATTTTCTCTTTGAGTCAAATATGATGAAACCAAGAATCACACAATTCTCATTTCCCTCACCTCTTTTCCTCAATTGCCTCCTTATGCAAATTTTTAGGGTTTTTTGGTTTGTTTAATGAGTTGTTTTTTTTTTTTTGCCTCCTCATTGGATGTAATTTACCCAAATTTTACTCTATTTTCCTCTTCATCCAGGAGAATCATTATTCCACCCCTAAATTATTTTTTAAATCATCACAATAAAATCAAATTATACCTGCACCCTCAACATATATCCATAACAGAGAAACAGATCTCAAGACATCTTCCCCTATATAGAAGTTAAGTTTTTTAATTTTTAAAATAATTTTTTCATTTCTTTTTACCTTTTATGCTTCTCTTGACTTCTGTATTTGAAGATCAAATTTTCTGCTCAGCTCTTGTCTTTTCATCAGAAATAGATGAAATTCACCTGTTTCATTGAATGTTCCTCTTTTTTTCCCTGAAAGACGATCCCTGGATATTTGATTTCTGGCTACGATTCAAGTTTCTTTGTCTTTTGGAATATCGGATTCCTTGGACTTCAATCTTTTAAAGTAGAAGCTGATAGGTTCTGGGTAATTCTACTTGTGGCTCCTTAATATTTGAATTGTTTCACTTTGGTTGCATGCAATATTTTCTCTTTGAATTCATAATTCTGAATTTTTTCTGTGATGTTTCTTGGAGTTTTCATTTTGGGGTCTCTTTCAGGAATTGAATGGTGAATTCTTGTCATGGATATTTTACCCTGTGATTCTAAGATACACAGGCAATTTTCCTTGATGATTTCCTGAAAGGCACTCTCTCTCTCTCTCTCTCTCTCTCTCTCTCTCTCTCTCTCTCTCTCTCTCTCTCTTTTTTCTGTAGCGAGCTGTCGTCTCTAGAAGCTGCTGGATCGCGCTCTCTGGGAAGAGATCTGCTGTGTCTTCTACTCAAATCTCTCCGACAGATTCTTCTTCCTGTAATGAACCGTTGTCTCCAGGCAGTTGCTGTTAACTCTTGTCCAAAGAAGTGACTTCCCTTCCTGCAGAGAGCCCCGTCAAGCCTGATGCAATTCAGAGTCTTTCTTCTTGAATCCTGGCTCTGAATCTCCTCCAGCTCTTATCCTTCTCCAGGCCGATCTGCTCTCTGCGCCCAGTGCTGTCTCTTTTATCCTCCCAGAGAATGGGCGTGGGATAATGCAAGGGCTTCTGGGAAGAACCACCCCAGCCAATGAGCTTGCCCCCTCTATCAAGTCAACCTGAGTTCTCACCTTGTAATTGTCCAGAAAACCTGAATTCTCACCTTGTCACTATCCAGACAACCTCAGTTCTCAGTTAGTAATCCTAACATCTCCCCCTTTCTTTTGATTTAGAACATAGGACAGTCATGACCTTGAAACATAAATCCATCAATATGGGAAGTATTACAGATAATTACATAAATTACATAAGCACATAGTAACATAGTAACATAACACATGCTAGAAGTATATAACATAATCATAATCAAATAATCATAAATTGAAAATTTATAAATGTCCATAAGTCCATTGTCCATTAGTCTCATCTTGTGTGAGGAAGTCCAATGATTCCTGCTGGTTTTTAAAGTTCTTTAACAGTCTTCTTATTAATCCATGCTCTTTCAGTGTCAGATGTTTCTTAGATCTTCTCCTTTATTTTGAGGTTTTTCTCTTTTTCTGTCTCTCTCTGATGGACAAGGCGAATATGACTCGTTGGCACCCATCTGATTCCTTCTCCTGCTGAAGAAATACAAGCAAACCCTCTCCCCAGGCAGTTAACCTATCTGGTCCCTTCCATTCACCACTTTCTGGATCTCTCCACATCACCTGGCGATTATCTAAGGACAGTGGAGATGCTCTCACTGGACACTGCCCTTCTGGTGGGTTATAAAACCTGTCTGCTGGAGCCAGTGCATCTTTGTCAAAAATTAGAAAATTAATGGTATAGAGAACTAAATTTAGAAGTTCCCTAGGGCTACCTGTGGCTCCCCCTTTCTTTTGTTTTTGGAGGAGTGTCTTAATATCTCTGTTTCTTCTCTCTACTATTGCCTGCCCTTGAGGATTAAAGGGTATGCCCATGGTATGTAAAATCTTATACTGTGCACAAAAGTGTGTAAAATGTTTAGAAGTATATGCAGGTCCATTGTCTGTTTTTATTGCTTGTGGCACACCCATAATTGCAAAAGCTTGTATAAGGAATTCAGTGACCACTCGGGCTGTCTCTTTTGCTGCTGGCATTGCAAATGTGAATCCTGAAAAGGTGTCTACCACGACATGAATAAAAGATAGACGACCAAAAGATTTATAATGGGTCACATCCATTTGCCAGATTTCATTGGGTCTCAAACCACGAGGATTCTTCCCTGGAGGGAATGTAGGAGCCTGGAAAGGAAGACAAGCTGTACAGCTTTTTACTATGCTCCTAGCTTCCTCTCTTGTGATTCCAAATTGCAAACGTAAAGCTCGAGCAGCCTGATGATATTTAGAATGAGATTCTTGTGCTTCCTGAAATAAATGACTACTGGCTAACATGGTTAGAAGGCTATCTGCCTTTGAATTTCCATCAAAAATGGGACCTGGAAGTCCACTATGTGAGTGGACATGCAAGATATAAATCTTGCCTGGATGTTTTCTCACTTGCTCTTGAAGTTCCTTAAAGAGCTGATAAATATTGGAGGCTGCAAATTTTATTTGGGCTGTGGCAATTCTTTGTACTACACCTACTGAATAGGCTGAATCAGTAATTATATTTACGTCTCCTGGGTAATAAGTGAGAGCTAGCATGATAGCAAATAATTCATTCTGTTGAGTGGATTCAAAAGGAGTCCTGATTACTCTCTTTATGGTTAAATCATGAGAGTATATGGCACAAATATTTTCTTTGGAGGCATCTGTAAAGATTGTTGGTCCTTTAAGAGGAACCTTAGAAACCTTTTCTTCAAAAATCCATCGCCAATTATGTAGTAGCCGGGTAATCTTTAATGGAGATCCATGTGCAAAATTTGGAGCAGTGGCCAATAAAATTTGCCATTCTGGGATGGTCTCACAGCATACATTAATTTGTGCGTTAGTATAGAATGTGTATATTTTTTCAGGACTTATCCCAGATAATTGTATTACTCTCTTAATAGCCTTTAATAAAATCCTAGCCACAAGCACTGGGTAAGGTGTAAGGCTTTGTTCTGGTTGTGCTGGGAGGTTCACCCACTCAATCACTCTGTCTCCTTGATGAAGGACTGCTGTGGGTGCCTCTTTTGTAGCAAAAACTGATATTTCCAAGGGTTTTTGAGTGACTCTTTCAACCACATTGGATAAAGCCAGTTCAACTTCTCTCAAAGCCTTTTGTGCTTCTTTTGTAAGCTGGCGTGGTGAATTTAAAGCACTGTCTCCCCTTAAAATGTCATATAGAGGTTGTAGTTGATTGGTAGTTAAGCCTAACACTGGACGCATCCATTGGATATCTCCTATTAATTTTTGAAAGTCATTTAAGGTGTTCAACTTCTCTGTTCTTAAAGAAAGCTTTTGTACTGTGAGTGTCTTAGGATATACTTCATATCCTAAATATTGAAAAGGAGCATGTCTTTGAATTTTTTCTGTAGCTATATGCAGTTTGTAGTACTTTAATGTTTCCATTGTAGACATGCCTCTAACATTTGTTCCTCAGGTGCACATCCCAAAATATCATCCATATAATGTAACAATATTACTTTTGGAAAGGCTTTTCTTACTGGAGCAAGAGCAGCTGCAACATACATTTGGCACATAGTAGGGCTGTTTTTCATTCCCTGTGGCAAAACTGTCCATTCATATCTTTTATAAGGCTCGGCCAAATTAACACTAGGCACTGAAAAAGCAAATCTTTTCATATCCTCCTTATCTAGAGGAATAGAATAGAAACAATCCTTAATGTCTATAACCCATAGAGGCCATTCTCTTGGCAACTGAGTAGGAGATGGAAGTCCAGGCTGAAGAGTTCCCATAGTTTCCATCTGTTCATTTACTCTTCTTAGATCAGTTAACATCCTCCATTTTCCAGATTTCTTTTTCACCACAAATACTGGGGAATTCCAAGGACTTAGAGAAGGCCGCAAGTGTCCTTGGTCAAGTTGTTCTTGCACTATGTCTAATAAGGCCTGAATTTTATCACTTCTTAAGGGCCACTGTTCTACCCACACTGGTGAATCAGTCTTCCACTGAATAGGAACTGGTGAAAGTGCAGGTAGGCCTTCAACAGCAGCCCTGCCTAAAAAGCCGAAGTGCTTATTTGTAATCCTATCTGCTGTAAAATGTCTCTTCCCCACAGATTGATGGGGATTTTTTCAACCACAAAAGGAGTAAAAGCTCCTGTTTCTCCTTCAAATACCCATCTCAAAGGCCTAGCACTAACTTCTGCTGCTATTGATCCTCCCACCCCAGACATATAGGTGTCTGCTTTAATCTTTGGCCAGTGACCGGGCCAATTGGCACCTCTAATAACTGTACGATCTGCACCTGTGTCTACCAATCCTTCAAATGGTATTCCGTTTATATAAATAGTAAGCATAGGTCGGTCAGCTGTCACAGCTGCTGTCCAATATATTCCTGGATTTTGTTCATTGGAGTCAAAATCTAGGCGACTATCACTAGGTTGCTTATTAGGGGTCCGTAACAATAAGCCTGATGCTACTACTTCTCCTGGTTGATAAATCACACGTTGTCTGCCTGTGTTAGTGACTGGGATATTAGATACACGTTCTCCAGTCTCCCACATCAGTGTATGGATGGACACTGTTTTGTAGGCACTCTCAGAAGGTGAAATGGTCAAGCCTACTGTGCCTGGAGGCAAAGGATCCATAGGCTCAACAGGAACAGATTTTACTTCTCCAGGGAGTATCTCGGTAGTCTCTACTGCACACAACTCTATTTTTCCTAATTTCAATCCCTTTCTTCCATCTGATTGCCTTTTGGCTGATTGATCATGTCTTAAAATTCTCTGGATGTAACCTCGGCTGCCATCATGCCCCACTTGGGGGGCTGAAGCTGGGCCCCACCTGTCATTTCCCTGGGTCAATCTACATTCGGAGGCCCAGTGGAGGCCCTTGTGACATTTTGGACATGGAGTTTTAGGTCTTCTCTCACCCTGTCTTCTCACTGTATCTCCATATCTACACTGAGCTCTTAGATGCCCAATTTTTCCACATTGAAAACATCGCCGAGTTTCTCTAGAAGGCCCTTGCCAGGAGGGACCCTGTCTTTCCACATTCATCATTGTCCGGGTGTAAAAAGCATTTGTTCCCACTGTAGCACAACGTCTTATGATCTCCTCTAAAGGAGCATCTTTGTCTAATCCCCATATAATTCTTTTGCAAATCTCATTGGCATTTTCCTTAGCCAGATGTCTGGTCATTATTTCTGTAGCTGAATTTTCTCCAATAGTTCTTTTGACAGCAGTTTGCAAACGTCCCACAAAATCTGCAAAAGGTTCATTGGGACCTTGCTGTATTTTAGTGAAAGCCTCTCCACGATCTTTCTGTCCAGGAAGGACACCCCAAGCTTTTATCGCAGCCTTAGCAATTTGTTCATATATTGTCATGGTATAATTAATCTGTTCCGAATTCTCTCCATACTGACCTTCACCAGCTAAGTGCTCAAAAGTGAATTGTGTGTTAACTCCTATTTCCAAATTGCATCTGACTTGAATTTTACATAATTCATGAAATTCTGCAAGCCATAATAAATTTTCTCCAGGTTCCAGACATGTCCTTGCTATGGATTTCCAATCATTCGGGGTTAGGACTTCATAAGACAAACCATCTAGTAACATTTTGACATAAGCTGATGTAGCCCCATAAAGGGTACAACCTTTTTTCAAATCCTTAATTGTATTCAAATCTAAAGGTGCATATCTTCTCCTTTTTTTACCTACAGAGTCAGTATTTTCAATCACAGGATATGCATGTATAAAATCACTTATATCCTGTCCTTCTCTCTTAGCTTTAACCAATGCTTTTTCTAATCTTGTCATAGGCTTAGGCTTCTTCACAGGCAATTCTGTTTGTGTTTCTGCCTCTTCCCCTCTTTCTTCCTCCATCTCTGAAGGTGGGGTTGATGTGGGCCTGTCAATAATCTGTTCTCTAGGCAGGGTTGAAGCTTCTTCAAGAGAATCATACCATAATTCCTCATTTAAATCCTCTTGCTCATCTGGAATTATGCCCAAAAAGTTATCAAAATGTGCATACCCTTTGACCCAGCCATACTACTACTGGGCTTATACCCCAAGGAACTACTAGAGAAGGGAAAGGGTCCTGTATGTGCCAAAATGTTTGTGGCAGCCCTTTTCATAGTGGCTAGAAGCTGGAAGATGAATGGATGTCCATCAATTGGAGAATGGTTGGGTAAACTATGGTATATGAATGTTATGGAATATTATTGTTCTATAAGAAATGACCAACAGGAGAAATACAGAGAGGCTTGGAGAGACTTACATCAACTGATGCTGAGTGAAACGAGCAGAACCAGAAGATCATTATACACTTCAACAATGATACTGTACGAGGATGTATGCTGATGGAAGTGGATTTCTTCAACATAGAGAAGAACTAATCCAATTCCAATTGATTAATGATGGACAGAACCAGCTACATCCAGAAAAGGAACACTGGGAAATGAATGTAAACTGTTATTTTTACCTTCTGCATCCAATTCTTCCTGTGCAACAAAAAATTCGGTTCTACACACATATATTGTATCTAAATTATACTGTAATATATTTAACATATATAAGACTGCTTGCCATCTGGGGGAGGGGGTTGGGGGAGGAAGGGAAAAAATCTGAATAGAAGTAAGTGCAAGGGATAATGTTGTAAAAAATTACCCATGCATATGTACTGTCAAAAAATGTTATAATTATAAAATAAAATAAAAAAAAAAAAAAAAAAAAAAAAAAAAAAGAAATGTTCTGACTACAGGAAATACTTCAGCAGAGAACTTGGAAATAAAGTGAAGATGGGGAGAAAAAAAGTTCATGCCCATAATAAATCCAAATGTTCATTGCTAGTTCAAAAAAAAAAAATCCTCTTGCTCTAGGGAAAGATCTTGATCTTTCCTTTTTTCCTCACACTTCCTCCTCTGTTCATTTTTAGAACTTTTCCTTCTCCTACAACTTGCTTGATAGTTTAAGGCTAATTGAACTATGTTGTAGATATAAAATACTTCTGCAGAAATTGAACGAGGCCCATTTTTTGCTTGAAATTCTTTCATTTCATATCCCACTAGCTTCCATTTATCTACATCTATCTTTTCTTCCTCTAAGAACCAAGGGGATGTGTGTCTTAATGCAGCCAAGAGTTTAGCAATCTGTACCCAGGTTACAAGTAAACTCTGCTCCTCAATTATGTTGATTATACTCTCTATAGTACCACTCCTGAATGGGGGTGGAGCTGAGGTTGCTTCTGGGGCTGGGGATGAGTCGGCTGAGGTCCAGGGATTGAATATAGCTAACATCTGCCCCATTTCAGCTATAAGAGATTCCTGGTTTAGCCCTTAACAAGTTAAGTTCCTTATTTATCTAGTAGCATGCTCACTTAATCTTTAACAAAGTTTCCTCGTTACTCACGGTTCTGGGTCAGAGAGACTGAGATCTAGATCAGAAGCTTTTCCACTGGAATCAGGACTGTGTCTGTCCCTGTTCGGGCGCCAAATTGCGAAGGTCTGGTCTAGCTCCTCTTGTCAGGATAAGCAAAAGTCCTTGCCCCACGTTGGGCGCCAATTGTAGCGAGCTGTCGTCTCTAGAAGCTGCTGGATCGCGCTCTCTGGGAAGAGATCTGCTGTGTCTTCTACTCAAATCTCTCCGACAGATTCTTCTTCCTGTAATGAACCGTTGTCTCCAGGCAGTTGCTGTTAACTCTTGTCCAAAGAAGTGACTTCCCTTCCTGCAGAGAGCCCCGTCAAGCCTGATGCAATTCAGAGTCTTTCTTCTTGAATCCTGGCTCTGAATCTCCTCCAGCTCTTATCCTTCTCCAGGCCGATCTGCTCTCTGCGCCCAGTGCTGTCTCTTTTATCCTCCCAGAGAATGGGCATGGGATAATGCAAGGGCTTCTGGGAAGAACCACCCCAGCCAATGAGCTTGCCCCCTCTATCAAGTCAACCTGAGTTCTCACCTTGTAATTGTCCAGAAAACCTGAATTCTCAGCTTGTCACTATTCAGACAACCTCAGTTCTCACTTAGTAATCCTAACATTTTCCATCAGGGTTTCAGGAAGTCCAATAATTCTTAGATTGCCTCTCCTAGGTCCATTTTTTTCATTTCTTTTTTTTTTTTTTTTTTTTTTTTTTTTGGTTTTGCTTGACATTCTTGAAGTCTCATTGGAAGTCATGGAAGTCATTAACTTCCATTTTTATTCAATTCTAATTTTAAGTGAAATATTTTCTTCAGTTAGCTTTTTTATCTCCTTTTATATTTGGCCAATTTAACTTTTATCTGAAGTATTTTGTTCAAGTTCTGAGTTCTTCTGGGGTTCAGTGGCTCACAATTTGCCATTTTTATTTGCTTTTGGGTATCTTACAGCAAATATCCTTATTCACTGGCTTGCAATCAGAAGCCAGTAGTCTAAAAGCCTGGCAGTAGATTCCCAGGTGATTGGAGCCAACACCACCCTGGTTTCCTGCCCCAGGCTCCCTGTGCTGCGGGCTCAGCTCTGCAGCCTCTTCCCCTTTCCAATTAAAACAGACCTGTTCTGAAGTTCTTCCAAAGTATCTCCTTCTGGAAATTTGTTACATCCCAAATATTTGTTGTTTCTGTAACTCCGAAACAAGTTCAAAGTTTTAATCTGCTGCTAATTAAAGAACCTTGGAGGAGGTTGCACAGACTTTTGTCTGCTGTCCACCATCTTCAGAATTGTTGTTATGCCAAGTACAGGTCACATTCAACTTGATGGATTGCAGTGCTGAAAATATGTGTGTGTGTGTGTGTGTGTGTGCGTGTGCGCGCGCGCGCACTCATTTCCTAATAACTTGAGAACATGCTTCTTTTGCAATTAAAGTACTACCTCTCCTCCTTCTTCCTATCTTACCAATCTTCTTACACATTATTCCCACCCTTAAAGTTTACAGTCTAATTACATTGGCTCACTTGCCCTTCCTTGCACAAGACACTCTACATATCCTTTCTCAGTGATAGCTTGTATTTCTCTGGCTTTTTTTTAAAGACTCATGTCAAATCCTCCATTTTGGTGATATTTTTCTTCATTCTTTTAAACTATTAAATTATTTGCTTCATTAAATTATCTCCCATGTACCTAGAGCATAACCTGTATTTATTTCTAGTTAATTGCATGTTATAAGCTACACTAGATATAAGTACCTTGTGGATAAGAATTGATTTTTACCTTTACTTGGTACCAAAGCACTTACCATGGTATGTAGTAAGTATTTAATAAATATTTGTTTACTGTCTAAGATGTTTTCTGCCCTCAGGTGCTTACAATCCAGCAGAAGGGATATGATCTTTATATAAATAATGTCACAAAGTGCTCAAGTTATTATTTGTTTATTTCTTCCATTTTTTTAATGTATAACAAAGATGAACTGTATTTAAAGGGTTATTAATATTACTAAATTAATAATAGTTTCATTTATGTAGCAGCAAATAGTTTACTAAGAACTTTGTCATCTTACTGTATACCCCACAATAATCCTAAAACCAAGGTTGTAAAAAATATCACTGTCACTTTCAAGATGACTAAGATTCATATATATTAAGCGAACCCTTGTCAGATCCAAATTTTGGACTTGAATTTTCTGCTTTTGTGGACAATGCAGGTTACAAAATCTCATTTTATAGAAAATAAAGAATGGTTGAAATTAAGACTTTCATGAAAAATTCTCAACTACATATTAACACAAGGCCAATGTTCTGATTCCTACTTTATTGTGTTTCAACTCTTCATTTGAATATATAAAGATATTATATTGCATTCACTTTTTTTGAAGGAATATTTACCTAAGTATAGGCAAGATGGAAGAGTACAGACATGATGTTCTGTGACCTCCTCTGACCTTTCTATTATCTTTAATTAAACCTGTAGATTAAACCTCTAAACTGGTTTTGAAGTGACAGAACCTACAAATATTTGAAGTACAATACATTTATAGAAGAAGATACTTTTGAAGAACTTCACAATAGGTCTGGTTCAATCAGGCAGGGGGACAGTCTGCTGATCCATATCACAGCCAAGGAGGTAGAATGGAGAGCCAGAGTTCCTAAAATCAGAAAACAGAATAGCCATTGAAAGAATTTCCAGATCATCTCCTAAAGACTCCACAAACTAAAAACAACAACAACAAGGAATATCATGGCTAAATTTCAGAACTATGGGACCAAGGAAAAATTTTACAAGCATCCAAAAAGAAACAATTCAAATGCCAAAGGGCTACAATCAGAATTACCCAGGACCTGGCAGCTTCCATCTTAAAGGATAGAAGGGTTTGGAATCAAATATTCCAAAAGGCAAAGCAACTTGAATTACAGACAATACTAAATAAGCCATTCAGCTAAAATGATGTTTCAGGGAAGAAGGTGGTCATTTAATGGTAGGCGTAAATTTCATGTCTTTCTAATGTACTGAACTGAACTGAACAATAACTTTGATCTCCAAATATAGAACTCAAGAAAAGCATAAAAAGGAACAAACTCTTTTGTTATAAGTATACTTAGAAAATGAGGGTATAATTTAATTTTATTGTGATAATGTGAAAAAGAAACTAGAGTGGAAAGAGGATTGTACTGGAAAAAGAGGGAAATGGAAATAAAAGGAAGGAACTTACCTGTCATGAAGAGGCAAGAAGAAAACCTATCATAACTGAATAAAAGAATTGAGGGGGGTGAGCAATGTATGAATCTTAATCTCATCATATTTGGCTTAAAGAGAAAATATCAGATGTATTTGACTTCACAGAGAAACTTGTTTCACCTTATAGGGAAGTAGGAGAGGGAAAGAAAAGAGGAGGCCAATAGTAGGGAAAATAGAAGTAGTAAGGGAAAGGTGTAAAAAGGGGGAAGAGGATGTAAAGGGGTTGGATTATCTAAGAAAAGTGGTGGTCAGAAGCAAAATACTGGGGAGGAAGCAAAGGGGAAGAGAAAGAGAAAATCATAAGTTAAGGTAAATAAGATGGCAGGAAATATAAAATTAGTCATTTAAACTATGATTGTGAATAGGAAGAACTCTCATATAAAACAGAAGTAGATAGGAGACCGAATTAAAAACCAGAATCCCACAATATGTTGTTTATAAGAAACACATTTAAAGCAGAATTATACATACAGAGTAAAGTTAGAAGGTTGGAGCAGAATCTATTATGCTTCAGGTGAAATAAAAATGTCAGGGGTAGCTATCCTGATGTCAGGTCAAGGAAAAGCAAAAAATATATTTAATTAAAAGAGATAAAGAAGGAAACTATATCTTGCTAAAAGGTACATTATTACCCTTTTAATTCAGCAAGAAAAATACTAAACATATATGCACAAAGTGGTATAGCACCTAAATTTTTAAAAGTTTTTTAAAGTAAAAGTTAACAGAGCTGCAAAAGGAATTAGACAACAAAACTATACTAGTGGGGCATCTTAAGCTTGCTCTCTTAGAGCTAGATAATCACAAAATAAATTTAAAAAAAAATTAAGGAGGTAAACAGAATTTTTGAAAAGTTAGGCATGATAGATATTGAGAGAAAAATTAATGTAGACAGAAATAAGTATGCTTTTTTGTCAGCAGTTCATGGAACAGAAATTGAATATGTATTAGGACATAAAAACCTTAAAATCAAATGCAGAAAGGCAGAAATAGTAAATTCATTTTTTTTAGATCATGATGCAATAAAAATCACATGCAATAAAAAGCCAGCAGAAAATAGACCAAAAAGTAATTAAAACTAAATAATTTAATTCTAAAGAATGGATAGTTGAAACAAATCATAGACAAAATCAATAACTTCATCTAAGTGAATGACAACACTGAAACAACATAACAGAATTTATGAGATGCAGCCAAAGCCTTTATAAGTGGAAATTTTATATCTCTAAACAATTACTTATATAAAATAGAGAAAGAAAACATGAATGAATTAGGCTTACATCTAAAATTGCTAGAAAAAGAAAAAAAGAAAAAGCCTCAATTAAATGACAAATTTGAAATTCTGAAAATAAAAGGGGAGATTGATAAAATAGAAATAAGAAAAATGTCAAATTAAAAAAATAAAATTAAAAATTGGCTTTATGAAAAAAACAACAAAATAGATAATTTAATTTAAAAAAAAAGGAAAGGAGAAAATCAAATTGTTAGTCTCAAAAATGAAAAGGGATAACTTTCCACCAATGAAGAGAAAATTAGAGTAATAATTTGTGTTAGGTTCTTACAAAATACTAATGAGATAATGAGATATTAGGTTTTTACTAAGTGCTAAGTCAGTACTTAACAATTTTCTAGTTCCGGACTTTCCTGGGAGTTTGACTTGTGAATTCCTGGGGAAGAGCTTGCATGCTTAGGAGGAGCAAGCTCAATGGTTGAAGTAACTCTTCTCAGAAGCCCTTGCATTATCCCACGCCCATTCTCTGGGAGGATAAAGAGGGCAGCTCTAGAGGAAAAAGGGAGTCTCTGTTCTAGACCAGACTTGAGGCAGCTCTCTGCAGGAAGAGAAATCACTTCTCTGGACGAGAGTTAACAGCAACTATCTGGAGACAAAGGTTCTCTACAGGAAGAAGAATATGTCTGAGAGATTTGAGTTGACACAGCAGATCTCCCCCCAGAGAGTGATCGGCAGCTTCTGGAGACAGCAGCAGCACGTTACAAATTTGGAGTTATTTTGCTCAATTATAAATTCAACATATTTTATAATCTAAGTGAAATGGAGGAATATCTATGAAAATATAGATTGCCTAGGTTAAGAAAAGAGGAAATAAATTATCTAGTCACATTTTAGAAAAAAGAAATAGAACAAGCTATTAATCAACTTCCTAAGAAAAGATCTCCAGGACCTGATGGATTTACATGTGAATTCTACCAAACATTTAAAGGACAATTAATTTGAATACTATATAAACTCTTTGAAAAAAGATGGAAATTAAGAGTTGTACCAAATTCTTTTTATGACATAGATGTGGTGCTGATACCTAATCCAGGTATGGTAAAAAGAGAGAAAGAAAATTATAAAACAATTTTCCCAATGAATATTGATGCAAAAATTTTAAATAAAATATTAGCAATGAGATTACAGAAACTCATCTCCAGGATAATACACTATGACTAACCAAGATTTATAACAGGGAATGCAGGGCCAGTTTTATATTAGGAAAATGATTAGCATAATTGGCTATATCAATAAACACACTAACAAAAAACACGATTGCCTCAATAGATGAATAAAAAGAGTCTGATAAAACCCAATGCCCATTCCTATTAAAAACACTAGAGAGGATAGGAATAAATTGATTTTTCCTTAAGTTATCAGTAGTCCCTATTTAAAACTATCAGCAAGCATCATATATAATGGGGTCAAACTAGAGCCTTTACCAATAAGATCAGGGGGAAGCACGATTGCCCGCTATCACCATTACTATTCAATATTGTATTAGAACTATTCTCTTTAGCAATAAGAGAAGAGAAAAGAGATTAAATGATTTAGAGTAGGTAATAAGAAAACCTAATTATCACTATTTGTGGATGATATGATGTTATACATAGGAAACCCTAGAGAATCAATTAAAAAGCCACTATAAACAATCCACAACTTTAGTAAAGTTTCAGGATGCAAAATAAACCCACAGAAATCATCATAATTTTTATATATTATCAAGAAATTCAAACAGTGTTAAGGACTACACCTAAATGGGAAGATGCAGGTTGATTCACTGAAAGCCCCCACAGCTGTGAATCATAATACACTTGAAGCAATTGCAATTCAGTCCTTACTGAGCAGATGTTGTTTGTGAATTGGAAATGAAATAACTTAGAGGCAAGAGGGAAGAAGAGAGAGGTGAGAAAATGTCTCTCAGTCTTCTCACACATGAAGAGATCTATTCCTCTCATCAGAAGTAGATCCCCAGTAGCCATTAGCAGGTGGCTCCCATAACACCCAGAAGTCACAAGAAAGTTGCTGCTGTCATACAGCAGCAAGTGATACAAAGAGAAATTCCATTTAAATCACTGTTGATAATATAAAATATTCACGAGTTTACCTGTCAAGGGAAAGTCAGGAAATATATGAACACAACTACAAAATCTTTTCTCCACAAATAAAATCAGATCTAACAAATTGGAAAACTATTAAGTGGCCATGTGTAGGTCGAGCAAATATGATTAAAATGACAATACTAACTAAATTAATCTCCTTATTTAGTGCAATGCCAATCAAACTCCCAAGAAATTATTATTATTTTTTTTTTATTTATTTTTTCTTTTTTTTTTTATTATATATATATTTTATAATATTATCCCTTGTATTCATTTTTCCAAATTGCCCCCCCTCCCTCTATTCCCTCCCCCCGACGACAGGCAATACCATACATTTTACATGTGTTACAATATAGTCTAGGTACAATACATGTGTGTGAATATCATTTTCTTGTTGCACAATAAACATTAGAATCCGAAGGTACATGCAACCTGGGCAGACAGATATTAGTGCTAACAATTTACATTCGCTTCCCAGTGTTCCTTCTCTGGGTATAGTTATTTCTGTCCATCATTGATCAACTGGAAGTGAGTTGGATCTTCTTTATGTTGAAGATTTCCACTTCCATCAGAATACATCCTCATACAGTATTGTTGTTGAAGTATACAGTGATCTTCTGGTTCTGCTCATTTCACTCAGCATCAGTTGACCTAAGTCTCTCCAGGCCTCTCTGTATTCCTCCTGCTGGTCATTTCTTACAGAGCAATAATATTCCATAACCTTCATATACCACAATTTACCCAACCATTCTCCAACTGATGGACATCCATTCATCTTCCAGTTTCTAGCTACAACAAAAAGAGCTGCTACAAACATTTTGGCACATATATGTCTCTTTCCGCTCTTTAGTATTTCTTTGGGATATAATCCCAGTAGTAGTGCTGCTGGGTCAAAGGGTATGCACAGTTTGATAACTTTTTGGGCATAATTCCAGATTGCTCTCCAGAATGGCTGGATTCTTTCACAACTCCACCAGCAATGTATCAGTGTCCCAATTTCCCCACATCCCCTCCAACATTTGTCATTATTTGTTCCTGTCATCTTAGCCAATCTGACAGGTGTGTAGTGGTATCTCAGAGTGGTCTTAATTTGCATTTCTCTGATCAGTAGTGATTTGGAACACTCTTTCATGTGAGTGGATATAGTTTCAATTTCTTCCTCTGAGAATTGTCTGTTCATATCCTTTGACCATTTATCAATTGGAGAATGGTTCGGTTTCTTATAAATTATGGTCAGTTCTCTATATATTTTGGAAATGAGACCTTTGTCAGAACCTTTGTTTTTAAAAATATTTTCCCAATTTGTTACTTCCCTTCTAATCTTGTTTGCATTAGTATTATTTGTACAGAAACTTTTTAGTTTGATGTAATCAAAATCTTCTATTTTGTGATCAATAATGATCTCTAGTTCTCCTCTGGTCATAAATTCCTTCCTCCTCCACAAGTCTGAGAGGTAGATTATCCTCTGTTCCTCTAATCTATTTATTATCTCCCTCTTTATGCCTAAATCATGGACCCATTTTGATCTTATCTTGGTATATGGTGTTAAGTGTGGATCCATATCTAATTTCTGCCATACTAATTTCCAGTTTTCCCAACAGTTTTTTCCGAATAATGAATTTTTATCCCTAATGTTGGAATCTTTGGGTTTGTCAAAGATTAGATTGCTATAGATGTACCCTTTTTTGTCCTTTGTATCTAATCTGTTCCACTGATCTACCGGTCTATTTCTTAGCCAATACCAAATGGTTTTGGTGACTGCTGCTATATAATATAGCTTTAGATCAGGTACACTTAGACCACCTTCCTCTGAGTTTTTTTTCATTAGTTCCCTTGCAATTCTTGACCTTTTATTCTTCCCTATGAATTTTTTTGTTATGTTTTCTAGGTCATTAAAATAGTTTCTTGGGAGTCTGATTGGTATAGCACTAAATAAATAGATTAGTTTGGGGAGTATTGTCATCTTTATTATATTCGCTCGGCCTATCCAAGAGCACTGAATGTCTTTCCAATTGTTTAAATCTGATTTTATTTTTGTGGCAAGTGTTTTGTAATTTTTCTCATATAATTCCTGACTTTTCTTTGGTAGATGGATTCCCAAATATTTTATACTCTCAACATTTGTTTGGAATGGAATTTCTCTTTGTATCTCTTGCTGTTGCATTTTGTTAGTGATATATAAAAATGCCGAGGATTTATGTGGATTTATTTTGTATCCTGCCACTTTGCTGAAATTTTGAATTATTTCTAGTAGCTTTTTAGCAGAGTCTTTGGGGTTCTCTAAGTATACCATCATGTCATCTGCAAAAAGTGATAGTTTAATTTCCTCATTTCCTACTCTAATTCCTTGAATCTCTTTCTCGGCTCTTATTGCCGAGGCTAGCGTTTCTAGTACTATATTGAATAGTAATGGTGATAGTGGGCAACCTTGTTTCACTCCTGATCTTACTGGGAAAGGTTGCAGTTTATTTCTATTGCATATTATGCTTACTGACGGTCTTAAATATATACTCCTGATTATTCTAAGGAATAATCCATTTATTCCTATACTCTCAAGAGTTTTTAGTAGGAATGGATGTTGGATTTTGTCAAATGCTTTTTCTGCATCTATTGAGATGATCATATGGTTCTTATTAATTTGATTATTAATATGGTCAATTATATTAATAGTTTTCCTAATATTAAACCAGCCCTGCATTCCTGGAATAAATCCTACTTGATCATAGTGTATTATCTTGGAGATAATTTTCTGAAGTCTTTTTGCTAATATCTTATTTAAGATTTTAGCATCAATATTCATTAAGGAGATTGGTCTATAATTTTCTTTCTCAGTTTTCGATCTACCAGGTTTAGGTATCAGTACCATGTCTGTGTCATAAAAGGAATTTGGTAGGACTCCTTCATCCCCTATTTTTTCAAATAATTTATATAACATTGGGGCTAATTGTTCTTTAAATGTTTGGTAGAATTCACATGTGAATCCATCTGGCCCTGGGGATTTTTTCCTGGGGAGTTGATTAATAGCTTGTTCTATTTCTTTTTCTGAAATGGGACTATTTAAGCAATTTATCTCCTCCTCTGTTAATCTAGGGAGCCTATATTTTTGGAGGAAGTCATCCATTTCACTTAAGTTATCAAATTTATTGGCATAAAGTTGGGCAAAGTAACTCCTTATTATTTCTCTAATTTCCTCTTCATTGGTGTAAAGATCCCCCTTTTCATTTGTAAGACTATCAATTTGATTTTCCTCTTTCTTTTTTTTGATCAAATTTACCAAAGGTTTATCTATTTTATTGGCTTTTTCATAAAACCAACTCTTGGTTTTATTTATTAATTCAATAGTTTTTTTACTTTCAATTTTATTGATTTCTCCTTTTAATTTTTGTATTTCGAGTTTAATTTTTGGTTGGGGGTTTACAATTTGGTCTTTTTCTAGCCTTTTAAGTTGTAAGCCCAATTCGTTAATCTTCTCTTTCTCAATTTTCTTCAAATAAGCCTCTAAAGATATAAAATTTCCCCTTATTACTGCTTTAGCTGCATCCCAAAGATTTTGATATGATGTCTCATCATTATCATTATCTTGGGTGAAATTATTAATTGTTTCTATAATTTGCTCTTTCACCCAGTCATTCTTTAAGATGAGATTATTCAGTTTCCAATTACTTTTTGGTCTATTTACCCCTAACTTTTTACTGAATGTAGCTTTTATTGCATTGTGATCTGAGAAGAAGGCATTTATTATTTCTGCCTTCCTACATTTAATTTTGAGATCTTTATGTCCTAGTATATGGTCAATTTTTGTATAGGATCCATGAACTGCTGAGAAGAAAGTATATTCCTTCCTATTGCCATTCAGTTTTCTCCAAAGGTCTATCATACCTAGTTTTTCTAATGTTCTATTTACTTTTTTAATTTCTTTCTTGTTTGTTTTGTGGTTTGATTTGTCTAAATCTGAGAGTGCAAGGTTGAGATCTCCCACTATTATAGTTTTACTGTCTATTTCTTCTTGCAGTTCTCCTAACTTTTCCTTTAGAAAGTTAGATGCTATACCACTTGGTGCATATATGTTTAGTATTGATATGGCTTCATTATTTATGCTACCTTTCAGCAGGATATAGTTTCCTTCCTTATCTTTTTTAACAAGATCTATTTCTGCTTTTGCTTGATCTGAGATAAGGATAGCTACCCCTGCTTTTTTGGCTTTACCTGAAGCATAATAGGCTCTGTTCCAACCTTTTACCTTTACTCTGTATGTATCTCCCTGCTTTAAGTGTGTTTCCTGTAGGCAACATATTGTAGGGTTCTGCTTTTTGATCCAATCTACTATCCGTCTCCGTTTGATGGGATCGTTCATCCCATTTACATTTACAGTTAAAATTACTAATTCTGTATTTCCTGCCATCGTATTATCCCCAGCTTATGCTTTTTTCCCTTGACCCCCCTGATCCCCCTCCCCGATATTTAATTTACAGACCCCCCCTTGTGCTGCACAACCCTCCCTCTTTTTTTTTTGGATCCCTCCCCCCTCCCTCCAAGTCCCTTCACTTATTCTCCTTTTCCTTTTCCCTTTTCCTCTCCCCCCTTTTAATGAGGTGAGAGAAAATTCTCTGAAAAACAAATATGTTAATTATTTACTCTTTGAGCCTCTCCTGATGAGAGTAAGATTCACACAATGATTCTCCCCCTCACTAAGTTCCCTCAGATATGGTGTATTTTCTATGCCTCTTCCTGGGATGTAGTTTCCCTCTTTTTATCACTCCTTCCCCTTTTTCTGAACCGACCTCCTTCCCTTTACTACACCCCCCTTTTTTTCTTTTATATCAGTAAAATCAAATTATCCTTGAGTATTTTTTATATACCCACAACAGAGTTACAGTTCTCAAGGTTTCTGTGTACCTTTTTCTGTTTCTCTTCAGTCTTGTGGATGTAGATCAAATTTTTTGTTTAAGTCTGGTTTTTTTCTTAGAAACATATAGAATTCCTCTGTTTCATTGAATGACCATCTTCTTCCATGGAAAAAGATGCTAAACTTAGCTGGGTAGTTCATTCTCGGTTGCAGTCCTTGATCTTTTGCCTTTCGGAATATCAGGTTCCAGGCCCTTCTATCTTTTAATGTGGAGGCAGCCAGATCTTGGGTGACCCTTATTGTGGCACCTTGGTATTTAAATTGTTTTTTTCTAGCTGCTTGCAGGATTTTCTCCTTTGTGTGGTAATTCTGCAGCTTAGCCACAATATTCCGTGGTGTTCTTTTTTTAGGGTCTATTTCAGAAGGAGTTCGATGAATTCTTTCCACATCTACTTTCCCTTCTGTTTCTATTATCTCTGGACAGTTCTCTTTGATAATTTCCTGTAAAATAGAATCTAGGCTCTTTTTTTGGTCATAGTTTTCTGGAAGTCCAATAATCCGCAGATTATCTCTCCTAGATCTATTTTCCAGGTCTATAGATTTTCCCAGTAAGTATTTGACGTTGTTCTCCAGCTTCTCATTTTTTTTGTTTTGTTTGACTGATTCTTGGGTTCTCTGTGAATCATTCATTTCTATTTGTTCCATCCTGACTTTTAAGGAGTTATTTTCTTCTTTCACAGTTTTTAGTTCTTTTTGTAAATGCCCAATTTCGTTTTTAAATGAGTTATTTTGCTCTATTGAATTTTTTTCCATTTCCCTAATTTTTTTTTTTGAGAATTATTTTCTTTTTCCAATTCAGAAATTCTATTTTCTTGAGACTTTTTTATCTTTTCCAATTCAGAAATCCTACTTTCCTGTGTTTTTTTAACCTTTTCTAATTCACTAATTTTGTTTCCCTGCATCTCCTGTGAATTCTTTATTTTTTCCAACTCCAATTTCAGGACATTGTTATTCTCTATCATAACTTCTCTTTCCTTTCCCCATTTTTCTTCGATCTCCCTCAATTTCTTAAGAGCTTCTTCTAGGAGAGAGTTATGTGATGGGGGGCAGGAATCGTTCCCCTTTAGGTTGTTATCTTCTGAATCTTTGCTGTTAACTTCCTCGGGGTTGGATACCCGCTCTTTCTCTGTATAGAAAGAATCTATAGTTTTTCTAGCTTTTTTGCTCATACTTAAAAAATGTTTTGGGGTCTGTCCCTGGGGTAGGAAATTATTTACTTCTTTACCAGCTTCCTCCCAGACCGGATGGATGCAGCCGCCCCTGCGCCCGCGCTAAGAGAGAGCTCTGGGAGAGAGTTCCCCACCCCCTCCCTGGAAGCGCCTCAGAGGTGATTAGCACTACTGTGCTTCGAGGGCGTAGAATAGTGAATACAGCAGGAAGCCCAGTCTATGTGTCCGGGTGGGGAGTGGGTGTCTGCAGCAGGTGACGTGAGAAGCCCCTGCGCTCAAATTGGAAGTGTCTGCCAGAAACCGCGGTCCCTAGTTCAAAGGTTCCGCTTCTCTGGGACTTCCTGGAGCTGAGTTCCACTCCCTCCAGCTAAGCTAGGCAGTGTGTGTTGCCTTGGGCCGTATCCACCCACTTGTCAGTCTCTTAACTATTCTCAGGAGGTAGCTGAGGCCACACCCCCTGGTGCCGATTCTGCCGAGTCACCCCCAGGGTGGGGGTGGGGGGGGGGAAATCTAATCTGAGTTTTAAAATATTTTGGCTTTCTCTTCTGAACTGCTAAATAATTAGCAGAGAAGAGCTAACAGCCTGTGCCAGATTCCTTTACCTCAGTGGCTTCTCTGATCCCAGAGCCCCTCCCAGCGCAGTGGGCGCAGTGTGCCCCTACCCCACCGTCTGTGCTGGTCTTTCTTATTCCTCCCCTGAGAACTGACCTTTCCTGTTGAAACTCCAGATTCTCTTCAGCTGGTAAGTCGTGCTTCCAGTCCTTGTGGTATCTATCAGTCCTGAGCTAATTTTGAGACTTAATTTATCTAATTGGTTGCGAGGGAGTGAGGACGTTCACTGAGTCGTGTGTTTCTTCTCCGCCATCTTGGCTCCGCCCCCCCCCAAGAAATTATTTTACAAATCTAGAAAAAATAACAACAAAGTTCATCTGGAAGAACAAAAGATCAAGAATTTCAAAGAAATTTATGAAAAAAAAATGCCATTGTGGCTTAGATGTGCCAGATCCAAAACCATATTATAAAGCAGCAGCCATTAAAACCATTTGGTACTGGCTAAGAAATAGAGTAGTCTATCAGTGGAACAACTTAGGCTCACAGGGCAAAATAATCAATAGCTATAGCAATCTAGTGTTTGACAAACCACAAACCTCAGTTTTTGGGATAAGAACTCACTATTTCACAAAAACTGCTAGGAAAATTGGAAACTAGTATTGAAGATACTAGGTACTGATACACACCTAACACCATATACCAAGAAAAGACAGAAATGGGTCTATTTTCTAGACATAAAAAGTGATAAGCAAATTAGAAGAGCATATGATTATTTACCTCTTAGATCTGTGAAAAAGGAAGGAATTTGTGACCAAAGAAGAAATGAAACTCATTATTGAACATCAAATATATAATTTTGATTGCATTAAGTTGAAATGTTTTTGTACCAACAAAACGAATGCAAACAAGATCAGAGGGGAAGAAATAATCTGGGAAAACATTTTTACATTTAAGGGTTATAATAAAGGCCTTTTTTCCCAAAATATATAGAGAATTGACCCAAATTTATAAGAATTCATGGCATTCTCCAATTGATAAATGGTCAAAGGATATGAAGAAATTGAAACGATTTCCACCCATATGAAAAAATGCTCCAAATCATTATTAATCAGAGAAATGCAAATTAAGACAATTCTGTGATACCACTACACACCCCTCAGATTGGGTAGAAAACATCAAGGGAAGATAATGCCTAATGTTGGAGGGGATGTGGGAAAACAGGGAAACTAATAAATTGTTGGTGGTATTGTGAACACATCCAGCCATTATGGAGAGCGATTTGGAACTAAGCTCAAAAAGTTATCAAACTATGCATACCTTTTGATTCAGCAGTATTGCTACTGGACTTGTAGGCCAAAGAGATCTCAAAGAATGGAAAGGTACTTGTATGTGCAATACTTGTATGTGCAAGAATGTTTGTGGCAGCCCTCTTTGTAGTGGCAAGAAACTGGAAACTGAGTGGATGCCCATCAATGGGAAAATGGCTGAATAAATTGTGGCATATGAATATTATGGAATATTATTGTTCTGTAAGAAATGACTAGCAGGATGATTTCATAAAGGCCTGGAGAGACTTACATGAACTGATTTTGAGTGAAATGAGCAGGACCAGGAGATCACTATATACTTCAACAAAACTACTATATGATGATCAATTCTGATGAATGTGGCCCTCTTCAACAATGAGATGAAATAAATCAGTTCCAATAGAACATTAATGAATTGAACCAGCTACACCCAGTGAAAGAACTCTGGGAAATGAATGTGGATTACCAAACAGAATTCCCAATCACTTTATTTTTGCCCACCTGCATTTTTGATTTCCTTCACAGGTTAATTGTACACTATTTCTTCTTGTGCAGCAAAATAACTGTATGAACATGTATACTATATTTAACAGATACTTTAACATATTTAACATGTATTGGTCTACCTGCCATCAGAGGGAAGGATGGGGGGAAGGAGGGGAAAAGTTGGAACAAAAGGTTTTGCAAGTATCAGTGCTGAAAAATTACCCATGTATATATCTTGTAAATAAAAATATTAAAAAAGAAAGATTAAATTCGTTCTAATGCCTTGTTTTACAATAGTGGAAATTGGACTTGGCCAATTGGTTGTCTAATTCAAGTAGACATTTTCCTGCATCAGTCTCATTAACAGTTTTTGATGTCCCTGAGTCAATTGCCATAATTACTATGCTCTTTCAGTGGTGGGCACAATCAGCGATGGGACCATCCCAGAGTGGCAAATTTTATTGGCCAGAGCTCTAAATTTTACACACGGGTCTCCATTAAAGATAAACTGGTATTACATAATTGCCAATCGATTTTTGAAGAAAAAGCTCCTGAGGTTCTTCTTAAAGCACCAATTATCTTTGCAAATGCATCCAAACATAACATTTATGCTGTATATTCTCATAACAATTATAAAGAGAGTAGTCAGAACTCCTTTTCAGTCCACTCAAGAGAATGAATGGTATGCAATCTTATTTATAATCCAGGAGATGTAAATATAATATCTGATTCAGCCTATTTGGTAAGTGTGGTACAAAGAATTGTCAGAGCACAAATAATATTTCTAGCCTCTAATATGTATCAGCTTTTTAAGGAACTTCAGGAGCAAGAGATTTATATTTTGCATGTCCACTCTCATTGTAGACTTTCAAGTCCTGTTTTTTTTTTTTTTTTTTTTTAATGTATGGACTTCAAAACCCTCAGGAATCATGGGACTCCCTGACACATGAAGTAATGGACAATAGATTGGTTTTAGACTCTCTTGGCTGCTGAAAAAAATGTATATGTGATTGCTATTTATATACCCTCCTTCTAGGACTTATGGAAATATTTTACAATAAAATGCTTATTCATATTGTTTGCTTTATAACTACTTACATATATAATTCATGTTTGAATATAATTGATATAATTCATCATATTGAGACTGCACCAGTTGTGGGTGGAGCCATCACAAACTAGCCTGTATTATATTACTATGTGCTTGTGTAATACTTCCCATGCTGATGGATTTATGTATACATGTTTCAAGTTTAGCCCAGAGGAAACCTTCTAACAATATCTGGTTTGACTCCCCATTTCCCTTTTGGTGCTTTCACCTCCCTTCCAGAGAAGTTGGGAATGCGGGATCACCTCCTTTTTAGTGTTTTTCATCTCCTTTCCTGAGAAGTCAGGGAGGGTATGATCACCTCTTTTTTTTGGCTTCTCACCTTCCTGAGTAGTTGGAGAGGGCATGACCACCTGTGTTCTAAAACAAAAGAAAGGGACAGGTATAGAGGGCTGGAACTCTGAAAAGGTGTACTTAAGATACAATATAATTGATGATATAATAATTCCCTAGCTATTGATGTAAGTACATATACTAAAGGCAATATGTGACATTATGGCTCTCCTGACAAGTAGGCACATGCTTAGGTGTGGTAAAAAGAATTGCCACAGCCCAAATAAAATTTATAGCTTCCAATATATATCAGCTCTTTAAGGAACTTCAAGAACAAGTGAGAAAGCATCCAGATAAGATTTTTATATCTTGCCATCCAGATAAGATTTTTATATCTTGCATGTTCACTCTCATAGTGGACTTTCAGATCATATTTTTGATGGTAATTCAAAGGCAAATAGCCTTCTAATCATGTTGGCTGATTTTTATTCCTTATTTCAAGAAACCTTTTACCACACCTACTGAATAGGCCGAATCAGATATTATATTTATATCTTCTGGAAAATAAGTAAGCGCTACCATGATTGCATACAGTTCATTCTCCTGAGCGGACTGAAAAGGAGTTCTGACTACTCTATTTATAATTGTCAAGAGAATGTACAGCATAAATGTTATGTATGGATGAATCTATAAAGATAGTTGGTCCTTTAAGAGAGGAACTTTAGAAGCTTTTTCTTCAAAAAAATCCATCGGGGGGCGGAGCCAAGATGGCGGAGAAGAAACACACGTCTCTGTAAACGTCCTCACTCCCTCACAACCAATTAGATAAATTAAGTCTCAGAATTAGCTCAGGACTGATAGATACCATAAGGACTGGAAGCACGACTTACCAGCTGAAGAGAATCTGGAGTTTCAACAGGAAAGGTCAGTTCCCAGGGGAGGAATAAGAGAGACCAGCACAGACGGTGGGGTAGTGGCACACTGCGCCCATTGCGCTGGGAAGGGCTCTGGGATCAGAGAAGCCACTGAGGTAAAGGAATCTGGCACAGGCTGTTAGCTCTTCTCTGCTAATTATTTAGCAGTTCAGGAGAGAAAGCCAAAATATTTTAAAACTCAGATTAGATTTTCCCCAGACCCTGGAGGTGACTCAGCAGATCTCGGTATCCAGGGGGTGTGGCCTCAGCTACCTCCTGAGAATAGTTAAGAGATGGACAAGTGGGTGGTTACAGCCCAAGGCAACACACACTGCCTAACTTAGCTGGAGGGGTGGAACTCAGCTCCAGGAAGTCACAGAGAAGCGGAACCTTTGAACTAGGGACTGCGGTTTCTGGCAGACACTTCCAGTTTGAGCACAGGGGCTTTTCACGTCACCTACTGCAGACATCCACTCCCCACCCGGACACATAGGCTGGGCCTTGTGCTGTCTTTACTATTCTACGCCCTCGCTAATCACCTCTGAGGCACCTCCAGGGAGGGGGTGGGGAACTCTCTCCCAGAGCTCTATCTTAGCTCAGGCGCAGGAGCCTCTGCATCCATCTGGTCTGGGAGGAAGCTGGTAAAGAAGTAAATAAATAATTTCCTACCCCAGGGACAGACCCCAAAATATTTTTTTAAATATGAGCAAAAAAGCTAGAAAAACTATAGATTCCTTCTATACAGAGAAAGAGCGGGTATCCAACCCAGAGGAAGTTAACAGCAGAGAGTCAGCAGATAACAACCCAAATGGGAACGATCCCTGCCCCCCATCACATAACTCTCTCCTAGAAGAAACCCTTAAAAAATTGAGGGAGATTGAAGAAAAATGGGGACAGGAAAGGGAAGCTATGATAGAGAATAACAACATCCTGAAATTGGAGTTGGAAAAAATAAAGAATTCGCAGGAGATGCAGGGAAACAAAATTTATGAATTAGAAAAGGTTAAAAAAACACAGGAAAGTTAGATTTCTGAATTGGAAAAGATAAAAAAGTCTCAAGAAAATAGAATTTCTGAATTTGAAAAAGAAAATAATTCTAAAAAAAATTAGGGAGATGGAAAAAAATTCAATAGAGCAAAATAATTCATTTAAAAACGAAATTGGGCATTTACAAAAAGAACTAAAAACTGTGAAAGAAGAAAATAACTCCTTAAAAGTCAGGATGGAACAAATAGAAATGAATGATTCACAGAGAACCCAAGAATCAGTCAAACAAAACAAAAAAAATGAGAAGCTGGAGAACAACGTCAAATACTTACTGGGAAAATCTATAGACCTGGAAAATAGATCTAGGAGAGATAATCTGCGGATTATTGGACTTCCAGAAAACTATGACCAAAAAAAGGGCCTAGATTCTATTTTACAGGAAATTATCAAAGAGAACTGTCCAGAGATAATAGAAACAGAAGGGAAAGTAGATGTGGAAAGAATTCATCGAACTCCTTCTGAAATAGACCCTAAAAAAAGAACACCACGGAATATTGTGGCTAAGCTGCAGAATTACCACACAAAGGAGAAAATCCTGCAAGCAGCTAGAAAAAAACAATTTAAATACCAAGGTGCCACAATAAGGGTCACCCAAGATCTGGCTGCCTCCACATTAAAAGATAGAAGGGCCTGGAACCTGATATTCCGTAAGGCAAAAGATCAAGGACTGCAACCAAGAATGAACTACCCAGCTAAGTTTAGCATCTTTTTCCATGGAAGAAGATGGTCATTCAATGAAACAGAGGAATTCTATATGTTTCTAAGAAAAAAACCAGACTTAAACAAAAAATTTGATCTACATATACAAGACTGAAGAGAAACAGAAAAAGGTACACAGAACCATTGAGAACTGTAACTCTGTTGTGGGTATATAAAAAATACTCAAGCATAATTTGATTTTACTGATATAAAAGAAAAAAAAGGGGGTGTAGTAAAGGGAAGGAGGTCGGTTCAGAAAAAGGGGAAGGAGTGATAAAAAGAGGGAAACTACATCCCAGGAAGAGGCATAGAAAATACACCATATCTGAGGGAACTTAGTGAGGGGGAGAATCATTGTGTGAATCTTACTCTCATCAGGAGAGGCTCAAAGAGTAAATAATTAACATATTTGTTTTTCAGAGAATTTTCTCTCACCTCATTAAAAGGGGGGAGAGGAAAAGGGAAAAGGAAAATGAGAATAAGTGAAGGGACTTGGAGGGAGGGGGGAGGGATCCTTAAAAAAACAAAAAAAAAAAAAGAGGGAGGGTTGCGCGTCACAAGGGGGGGTCTGTAAATTAAATATCGGGGAGGGGGATCAGGGGGGTCAAGGGAAAAAAAGCATAATCTGGGGATAATACGATGGCAGGAAATACAGAATTAGTAATTTTAACTGTAAATGTAAGTGGGATGAACGATCCCATCAAACGGAGACGGATAGCAGATTGGATCAAAAAGCAGAACCCTACAATATGTTGCCTACAGGAAACACACTTAAAGCAGGGAGATACATACAGAATAAATGTAAAAGGTTGGAACAGAGCCTATTATGCTTCAGGTAAAGCCAAAAAAGCAGGGGTAGCTATCCTTATCTCAGATCAAGCAAAAGCAGAAGTAGATCTCGTTAAAAAAGATAAGGAAGGAAACTATATCCTGCTGAAAGGTAGCATAAATAATGAAGCCATATCAATACTAAACATATATGCACCAAGTGGTATAGCATCTAACTTTCTAAAGGAAAAGTTAAGAGAACTGCAAGAAGAAATAGACAGTAAAACTATAATAGTGGGAGATCTCAACCTTGCACTCTCAGATTTAGACAAATCAAACCACAAAACAAACAAGAAAGAAATTTAAAAAAGTAAATAGAATATTAGAAAAACTAGGTATGATAGACCTTTGGAGAAAACTGAATGGCAATAGAAAGGAATATACTTTCTTCTCAGCAGTTCATGGATCCTATACAAAAATTGACCATATATTAGGACATAAAGATCTCAAAATTAAATGTAGGAAGGCAGAAATAATAAATGCCTTCTTCTCAGATCACAATGCAATAAAAGCTACATTCAGTAAAAAGTTAGGAGTAAATAGACCAAAAAGTAATTGGAAACTGAATAATCTCATCTTAAAGAATGACTGGGTGAAAGAGCAAATTATAGAAACAATTAACAATTTCACCCAAGATAATGACAATGATGAGACATCATATCAAAATCTTTGGGATGCAGCTAAAGCAGTAATAAGGGGAAATTTTATATCTTTAGAGGCTTATTTGAAGAAAATTGAGAAAGAGAAGATTAACGAATTAGGCTTACAACTTAAAAGGCTAGAAAAAGACCAATTATAAACCCCCAACCAAAAATTAAACTTGAAATACAAAAATTAAAAGGAGAAATCAATAAAATTGAAAGTAAAAAAAACACTATTGAATTAATAAATAAAACCAAGAGTTGGTTTTATGAAAAAGCCAATAAAATAGATAAACCTTTGGTAAATTTGATCAAAAAAAAGAAAGAGGAAAATCAAATTGATAGTCTTAGAAATGAAAAGGGGGATCTTTCCACCAATGAAGAGGAAATTAGAAAAATAATAAGGAGTTACTTTGCCCAACTTTATGCCAATAAATTTGATAACTTAAGTGAAATGGATGACTTCCTCCAAAAATATAGGCTCCCTAGATTAACAGAGGAGGAGATAAATTGCTTAAATAGTCCCATTTCAGAAAAAGAAATAGAACAAGCTATTAATCAACTCCCCAGGAAAAAATCCCCAGGGCCAGATGGATTCACATGTGAATTCTACCAAACATTTAAAGAACAATTAGCCCCAATGCTATATAAATTATTTGAAAAAATAGGGGATGAAGGAGTCCTACCAAACTCCTTTTATGACACAGACATAAACCAGGTAGATTGAAAACTGAGAAAGAAAATTATAGACCAATCTCCTTAATGAATATTGATGCTAAAATCTTAAATAAGATATTAGCAAAAAGACTTCAGAAAATCATCTCCAAGATAATACACTATGATCAAGTAGGATTTATTCCAGGAATGCAGGGCTGGTTTAATATTAGGAAAACTATTAATATAATTGACCATATTAATAATCAAATTAATAAGAACCATATGATCATCTCAATAGATGCAGAAAAAGCATTTGACAAAATCCAACTTCCATTCCTACTAAAAACTCTTGAGAGTATAGGAATAAATGGACTATTCCTTAGAATAATCAGGAGCATATATTTAAGATCTTAAGTAAGCATAATATGCAATAGAAATAAACTGCAACCTTTCCCAGTAAGATCAGGAGTGAAACAAGGTTGCCCACTATCACCATTACTATTCAATATAGTACTAGAAACACTAGCCTCGGCAATAAGAGCCGAGAAAGAGATTCAAGGAATTAGAGTAGGAAATGAGGAAATTAAACTTTCACTTTTTGCAGATGACATGATGGTATACTTAGAGAACCCCAAAGACTCTGCTAAAAAGCTACTAGAAATAATTCAAAATTTCAGCAAAGTGGCAGGATACAAAATAAATCCACATAAATCCTCGGCATTTTTACATATCACTAGCAAAATGCAACAGCAAGAGATACAAAGAGAAATTCCATTCCAAACAAATGTTGAGAGTATAAAATATTTGGGAATCCATCTACCAAAGAAAAGTCAGGAATTATATGAGAAAAATTACAAAACACTTGCCACAAAAATAAAATCAGATTTAAATAATTGGAAAGACATTCAATGCTCTTGGATAGGCCGAGCGAATATAATAAAGATGACAATACTCCCCAAACTAATCTATTTATTTAGTGCTATACCAATCAGACTCCCAAGAAACTATTTCAATGACCTAGAAAAAATAACAACAAAATTCATAGGGAAGAAGAAAAGGTCGAGAATTGCAAGGGAACTAATGAAAAAAAAAAAAAAAACTAAGAGGAAGGTGGTCTAAGTGTACCTGATCTAAAGCTATATTATATAGCATCAGTCACCAAAACCATTTGGTATTGGCTAAGAAATAGACCGGTAGATCAGTGGAACAGATTAGATACAAAGGACAAAAAAGGGTACATCTATAGCAATCTAATCTTTGACAAACCCAAAGATTCCAACATTAGGGATAAAAATTCATTATTCGGAAAAAACTGTTGGGAAAACTGGAAATTAGTATGGCAGAAATTAGATATGGATCCACACTTAACACCATATACCAAGATAAGATCAAAATGGATCCATGATTTAGGCATAAAGAGGGAGATAATAAATAGATTAGAGGAACAGAGGATAATCTACCTCTCAGACTTGTGGAGGAGGAAGGAATTTATGACCAGAGGAGAACTAGAGATCATTATTGATCACAAAATAGAAGATTTTGATTACATCAAACTAAAAAGTTTCTGTACAAATAATACTAATGCAAACAAGATTAGAAGGGAAGTAACAAATTGGGAAAATATTTTTAAAAACAAAGGTTCTGACAAAGGTCTCATTTCCAAAATATATAGAGAACTGACCATAATTTATAAGAAACCGAACCATTCTCCAATTGATAAATGGTCAAAGGATATGAACAGACAATTCTCAGAGGAAGAAATTGAAACTATATCCACTCACATGAAAGAGTGTTCCAAATCACTACTGATCAGAGAAATGCAAATTAAGACCACTCTGAGATACCACTACACACCTGTCAGATTGGCTAAGATGACAGGAACAAATAATGATGAATGTTGGAGGGGATGTGGGGAAATTGGGACACTAATACATTGCTGGTGGAGTTGCGAAAGAATCCAGCTATTCTGGAGAGCAATCTGGAATTATGCCCAAAAAGTTATCAAACTGTGCATACCCTTTGACCCAGCAGCGCTACTACTGGGATTATATCCCAAAGAAATACTAAAGAGCGGAAAGAGACATATATGTGCCAAAATGTTTGTGGCAGCTCTTTTTGTTGTAGCTAGAAACTGGAAGATGAATGGATGTCCATCAGTTGGAGAATGGTTGGGGAAATTGTGGTATATGAAGGTTATGGAATATTATTGCTCTGTAAGAAATGACCAGCAGGAGGAATACAGAGAGGCCTGGAGAGACTTAAATCAACTGATGCTGAGTGAAATGAGCAGAACCAGAAGATCACTGTACACTTCAACAACAATATTGTATGAGGATGTATTCTGATGGAAGTGGAAATCTTCAACATAAAGAAGATCCAACTCACTTCCAGTTGATCAATGATGGACAGAGGTAGCTACACCCAGAGAAGAAACACTGGGAAGTGAATGTAAATTGTTAGCACTAATATCTGTCTGCCCAGGTTGCATGTACCTTCGGATTCTAATGTTTATTGTGCAACAAGAAAATGATATTCACACACATGTATTGTACCTAGACTATATTGTAACACATGTAAAATGTATGGGATTGCCTGTCATCGGGGGGAAGGAATAGAGGGAGGGGGGGTAATTTGGAAAAATGAATACAAGGGATAATATTATAAAAATATATATATATATATAATAAAAAAAATTAAAAAAAAATCCATGGGCAATTATGCAATAGCCAGGTTATTTTTAATGGAGACCAGTCTGAAATATTTAGAGCTGTGGCCAATAAAATTTGACACTCTGGGATGGCTTCACAGCATACATTATTTTGTTCATTGCTATAAAAGGCATATATCTTGTCAGGTCTTATCCCAAAATATTGTAAAGCTTGTTTAATGACTTTTAATAAAACCCAGCAAGAAATGGGTAAGAAGTAAGGCTTTGTTCTGGTTCTGCTGTGATGGAGAACTCTATCACCTTGTCTCTTTGATGAAAGACTGCTGTGAGTGCCTTTTGTGTCAAAACTGATATTTCCAAGGGTTTTTGAGTGACTCTTTCAACCACATTGGACAAAGCCAGTTCAACTTGTCTCAGAGCTTCTTGAACTTCTTTTGTAAGCTGGCATGGCTAGTTTAAAGCATTGTCTCCCCTTAAAATGCCATATAATGGTTGCAATTGATAAGTAGTCAAGCTTAACACTGGACTCATCCATTGGATATCTCCTATCAGATTCTGAAAGTAATTTAGCATGTTTAGCTTCTTTGTTCTTAAGCACCTTAAGGTATACTTCATAACCTAAATATTGAAAAGGAGCATTTCTTTGAATTTTTTCTGGAGGTATATGCAATTTGTAGTTACTTAATGTTTCTATGGTCTTTTGTAGACATACTATAACATTTATTCCTCAGATGCACATCCCAATATATCATCCATTTAATGTAATAACTTTTGGAAATGCTTTTGTTACTGGAGTAAGAGCAGCAGCAACATTCATTTGACACATGGCAGGGCTGTTTTTCATTCCCTGTGGCAAAACTGCCCATTTATATATTTTATAAGGCTCTACTAAGTTAACACTGGGCACTGAAAAGGCAAATCTTTTCCTATCCTCCTTATCTAGAGGGATAGAATCAAAACAATCCTTAATGTCTATAACCCAAAGAGGGCATTCTCTAGGCAATTTAGTGGGAGATGGCAATCTAGGCTGAAGATTTGCCATAGTTTCCATCTGTTCATTTATTTTTCTTAAGTCAGTCAACATGCACCATTTTCCAGATTTCTTTCTTACAACAAAATACAGGGAAAATCCAAGGAATAAGCAAAGGTTATAACTGTCCTTGGTCAAGTTGATCCTGTACTATATATAACAAGGCCTGAATTTTATCTTTGGCTAAAGGTCACTGTTCTATCCACACTAGTGTATCAGTTTTCCAGTGAATAGTAACAGGTGAGAGTGTTGGCAGGTCTTTAACAGCAATTCTGCCTAAAAAACTGAGGTATTCACTTGTAATCTTTATTGTTATAAAATGTCTCTTCCTCACAAATTGATGGGCGTTTTTTCAATTATAAAACATGTAAAAACTCCTGTTTTGCCTTCAAAAGTCCATCTGAAAGGGGTAGCACTAACTTCAGCTACTATTGTTCTTCCTACATCAGACATATGGTGTCTGACTTAATCTTTGGTCAGTGACTGGGCCAGTTGGAACCTTTAATGACTGTCTTCACCTGTGTCTACTAATCCTTCTAATGGTATGCCATTTATATAAATAGTGAGCACAAGACAGTCAGCTGTTACAACTGCTGTCCAGAAGATTCCTGGATTCTGTTGCTTGGAGTCATCATCTGGGCAACTATCACCAGATTGCTTATTAGGAGTCTGTATCAGTAAACCAGATGCTACTACTTCTCTTGGTTGATAAGTCACGCATTGTCTACTTGTATTAGTGACTGGAATATTATCTACACATTCCCCAGTTTCCCACATAAGTGTATGGATGAACACTATTTTGTAAGTAGTCTCAAAAAAGTGAACTGGTCAAGCTTACTGTGCCTGGAGGCAAGGGATCCATAGGCTGGAGAGGAACAGATTTCACCTCTCCAGGGGGTGTCTCAGTTGTCGCAGCTGCCTACAACTCGATTTTACTCAATTTTAATCCCTTTGACCCATCAGGTTGTTTCCTGACTATAATACCTTTCTCCCATCACATTGCTTCCTGGCTTATTTGTTATATCTGGGTACTGAACTTCTAAAGGCCCTTTGGGTGTGGCATCAGCTGCCATCATGCCCCAAGTATTTTTTTTTTCTTTTGGGTCCTGGGGCTGGGCCCCTCATCCCGTTTCCCTGAATCAGTCTACCTTCTGATGCCCAGTGGAAGCTTCTGTTGCAATTTGGCCATGGAGTTTTGGTTCTTGTTCTCCCACCCTGTTTTCTTACTCTGTCTCTATGCCAACATTGAGCCTTCAGATGCTCTACTTTACCACATTGAAAGCATTGACGAGTATCTCTGGAAGTCCCTTGCTGAAAGGGACCTTGTCCTCCCATCCTCTAATCTTGGGAAGTCTGCATCATAGCCTGGCTATAAAAGGTATTTGTGCCCACTGTGGCACAGAGTCTTATGATCTCCTCCAAAGGAGCATCCTTGTGTAGTCTTAGTATAATTCTTTTACAAACCTCATTATTATTTTCTTTAGCAAATTGCCATATCATAATTTCTGTTGCTGCATTTTTACCAATAGTTTGTAAGACAGCTGTAGACATCCCCCCAAATTAGCAAAGAGTTCATTTGGCCCTGTGTTATTTTTATGAAGGCCACTCCTCTGTCCTGTTTACCTAGGATAAAACTCCTGCTTTGATAGCAGCAGCAGCAATTTGCTCACATGCGGCTATGGGGTAATTAATCTGTACTGAAATGTCTGCATAAGAACCTACACACATTAGTTGGTCATAGGTAATTGGAATATTAACTACATTATGACTAAAGGTATAATTAAAAAAAAAGAAAATAAATTGAATCAGGAACATTATCATTGTAATATTCATATAATTGATGGTTTACTGGTTTCCAATTATCTGCCTCTATTTCTTCTTCCTTGAAGAACCAATGGGACGTGCATTCTAATATATCCACAAGTCCATCAATATGCTCCCAAGTTATAATCAAACCCTGTATCTTTATTAGTCTGAGTATGCCTCCTTAATATCTCCCTTGGGATGGGGTTGGGGGTGGGGGAGAATCTTTTCCTAATATCTGTTAGAATTCTTACAAGGAACTAAGGCAGTGGAATTCATAAAGACAAGTTGTTTAGCAGGGTGCTTAACAATTCTCTTGATTTACTTAGTACTTACTATAATTCCACAATATTCACACCTTTAAGAGAGTATGTATAAGCTAGGAGCCTCAACCAGGATGCACTTCCGGAGATTCAGAGCCAGGATTCAGTGGAGGAGATTTAGAAGTCAGGAAGAACAAAAGAAGACAGAGAAGTAGTGGCAGGCTGTCCTGTGGATAACACTGAAACCAAGATCTGGAAGGCCTTCAGAAAACTAGCTGAGCCCCAAGTGAAGGAGATAAGATTTGGAAAGGATTTGGACTTTTAATCCCTAGATTCATTTGAGGTGATTATTGCATTGAACTGAAAGGAAGGCTGCTCCCAGAAACCCCCCAAGAAACCTGCTCCTATATTTTAGAGAAGAACATTACAAATATCTGCCCCATTTCAGCTAGAAAATGAGAGTTATTATCTCTTAACAAAATAAGTTCTCTGTTTGTCTCTTAAAATCCTCACCCTATTTCCTGGTCAGAGGGACTTATTCAGTGAAATTAGGGACCCTAGTCTATGTTGGGTGCCAAAATGTTACATCCAGGCTAGCTCCCTGGAGGCCTCAGGTTCAGCCAGAGCCAGGATAAGTAAAAGTCCTTGTTTTTAGGGGGAGAAGTGATTTCCTAGTCCAAAGTCACCAACTTCTCTGCTCCTGGTCCTGCCCCAAAATGACTCTTGCTTGTCTCACCCCACCTTCTAATCCTTGCCTACAGTTATCTTAACATTAAACTTTGAGTAAGCACCAAACAGTGAAAAGTGTCATTTGTTCAAAACATATGCAAATAGAATCATTGTCTCACATCAAATAGGTAATTAGCCTTAAGTGCTCTATTGTCTGACTAAAATACACCTTTTCATGCTTCAGCCCTTTACAAATCCCATTTATTTCTAATGAAAAAAACAGAGCTAAACAAACATTTTGACCTGCAAATACAGGACTCAAGAGAAGTATAAAAAGACAAAAATACCTCTTGAGAACTGTATTTCTATAATGAGTATACATAAAGACTACATATATAATTTGGTTTTAGTGTTATAATTTTAAAAAGGGTCTAGAAATAGAAAGGAAATTGCAGAAAAAGGAAAAAGGTAGAAATACTATATCTCACAAAGAAGCAAAGGAAACCTGTTAGGTTATTACTAAATGCTAATGAGATAATGAGATATTAGGTTTTTACTAAGTGCTAAGTCCATACTTAGCAATTCTCTAGTCCAGGCCTTTACTGGGAGTTTTACTTCTGTGACCTCCTGGGGAGGAACTTGCATACTTAGGAGGAGCAAGTTCATTGCTTGAAGTAATTTTCCCTAGAAGCCATTGCATTATCCCACGCCCATTCTCTGGGAGGATAAAAAAGGGCAGCACTCAAGAGACAGAGTCTTGGCTGGACCAGAGAATCTCAGTGAAAGAAGGCAGGGGATGAACTTAGTGTGAATTTAAGCTCATCAGAAATGGGCCAAAGAGACAACATTACACTTAATTTTTTTTACAGAGAAACTTCTCCCACCTTACTGAAAAGTGGGAGGGTAAAATCAAAAAGGGAAGGAGTAGGCTAAGTGGAAAAGAATACAGAAATTGTAAGGGAAGAGTTTTAAAAAATGGAGGGGGGAACTCTAAACAGAAGGGAGGGATCCTAAAAAGGAATGGCTGTGTGAGGCAAGTGGTGCTCATAGGTTTAATACTGGAGAGGGCAGTAAGGGAGAAAGAAAAGAGAAAAGCATAATCTCAGGTTAACAATATGGCAGGAAATACAGAATTAGAAATTTTAGCCGTAAATCTGAATAGGATAAGTCCACCATAAAGCAGAGGCAGATAGCAAACTGGATTAAAAGCCAGAATCCTACAACATGCTGTTTACAGGAAACATACTTGAAGCAGGGAAATACATACAGAGCAAAGGTAAAAGGCTGGAGCAGAGTCTAGTATGCTTCAGGTGAAGTCAAAAAAGCAGTGGTAGCCATCCTGATCTTAGATCAAGCAAAAGCAAAAATTGATCTAATTAAAAGACATAAGGAAGGACACTATATCTTTCTAAAGGTTAGCATAGATAATGAAGCAATATCAATACTAAGTTGTATAGCATCTAAATTCCTAAAGGAGAAGTTAAGAGAACTGCAAGAAGAATAGACAGCAAATATATAATAGTGAGAGATCTCAAACTTGCACTCGTAGGACTAGATAAATCAAACCACAAAATAAAGAAGAAAAAAGTTAAATAGGTAAATAGAATACTAAAAAAAGTTAGGTATGATAGATCTTAGGAGAAAACCAAATAGAGACAGAAAGAAGTACATTTTCTTCTTGGCATTTCATGGATCCTATTCAGAAATTGACCATATATTAGGACAGAAAGACCTCAAATTCAAATGCAGAAAGGCAGAAACATAAATGCATCCTTTTCATATCATGATGCATTAAAAATTACATTTCTTAAAAAGCTAGAGGATAATATACCAAAAAATAATTGGAAACTAAATAATCTCATCCTAAAGAATAATTGGGTGAAACAGGAAATCATAGACACACTAATTTCACCAGAGAGAATGACAATAATGAGGCGACATACCAACATATGTGGGATACAGCCAATGTGGTAATAAAAGGAAATTTTATACCTCTAGAGGCTTCTTTGCAGAAAATAGAAAAAGAGAAAAATCAATAAATTAGGCTTGCAACTAAAGAAGCTAGAAAAAGAGAAAAATTAACCCCCCAATCAAACACTAAATTTGAATTGTAAAAAAGGAGAGATTAATAAAAGTGAAAGTAAAAAAAAATATTGAATTAATAAATAAAAAAAAGAACTGCTGCTATGAAAAACCAATAAAATAATAAATCCCTGGTAAATTTGCTTGAAAAAGGAAAGAATTAAATCAAATTGTTCATTTTAAAAATGAAAAGCAACAACTTGCCAATAATGAAGAGGAAATTATCACAATAATGAAGAGTTATTTTGCCCAACTCTATGCCAATAAATTTGACAAATGAAATAGACGAATACCACGTGAAATATTGGTTGCCCAGATTAGCAGAGGAAGAAGTAAATTGGTTAAGTAATTCTATTTTAGAAAAAGAAATAGAACAAGCTATTAATCAACTCCCTAAGAAAAAATCCCCAGGACCAGATGTATTTATATGTGAATTCTTCCAAACATTTAAAGAACAATTAACTCCAATTTTATATAAACTATTTGAAAAAATAGGAATTGAAGGAGTCCTACCAAATTACTTTTATGACACAGACATGGTACTGATACCTAAACCAGGTTGGAAAGAAAATCGAGAAAGAAAATTATACAGCAATCTCCCTAATGAATATTTTATTCACCTTTTACCCTTTCATGACTCTTACTTTTTTTTTTTTCTCCTCCTGAATTTAGGGTTCTGAAGACTATTCAATCCTGAACACTATTAATATAAAGGAGATTTTGGCTTAGAATTTAAGACCTTATGATACTTAAATTATCTGTTTCATGCAAATTACACTCATTTGTAGTCTAGATTATTCCAAATATAAACATAAGCAAAATTATTTTTAACACCCAAACTCAAGATACCTTTTACATATAAAAGGAGAGGTTCCCTTCTCTTTCCTCTTTACATAGGGAAGGAAAGGAAATTTTAAAAAATGTTTTTAAAATAATTGAAAGTTTTATGAAGATTTATCTATCTTGAGAGATGAAAATGTGCAAAAATATGAACAGGCAATTTTTCAATGAATATTAAATAGGTAGATGTTTGCAAAAAGCAGTATCAACAAGAATGACATCCCAAAAAGGATAGCTTCAAATGCAAAAAAAATTTCCCAAGAGAAACTAAGATAATAATCCATTTAAGCTGTTACTGTATGGAAATTAGAATTTATTCTTTAAGCTTTCATAAGCTTTCATAATAAAGAAGTTTTTCAATAGCTTAATAATGCGTTCCTTGTTATACATCAAACAAGTCAAGTAGTAAGTTGTTAAAGATGTAAACTTCAGGTGAGGAGTAGCTGAAGGGAATTGGTTTGTAAATATATATTTAATGATGGATGACTTTTGAGTGTTAGCTAAAAATCATATAGTCGCTTTATGATTAAAAATTCATTAGATCTTGCAAAGCCTGGATAACATTTAGTAAATAGAAGCAGCATGTGAGAAATTTGAATGAGCATAAGGGCTTAATGGAATAATCAGGGCTGGAACTACTGCATCCCAAAATAACAATACATTATCAGCACTTAACTTCTTTCTATCAATTATGTGCCATAATCTAAAAGGTTCCTAAAACATAAAGGCATACCTACTGTATATCTCAAATAGAATAATGAAGATCTGTGTGAGAAATAGTAGTAGCCTAGTTCATGTATGAATTGGAAACATGCTTATAAATTTTTCTCCATTTAAAAAAAACCTAAAATAATTGTGCTAAAGATACGCAGCTACAATAACTTTGCTTGTAAGTGCTCTGATTTGTGAGATGCTTAATGAAATCCTTTACCTACCCAAAGAGGAATTTTTTAACCTCCTAATTTAAAATATGCAAAATAAGGCATTCTTCTGAGGACAAAATCCTTTTCAAATTATTAAAAAAACAAACAAAAACAAACAAACAAACAAAAAAAAAACAAAAAAAAAAAAAAACAGGGAAATTCACACCAATGTGCCAAATACTTTGGAATGTTTTAACAAGCTAAAGGGGTGGATTTTCTAGTATTCACATTTATATTGTGAGAAACAACAAAATCCCTATTTTTCCTGATATATTCTTATAAAACATTTCTTCCTCTTGGATCTAAAGTTTGTTTTGTACACAATAAATGCTTAATGCATGTTGTATAAATGAAATAAAAAAAAATCTTGTTACATCTAATACAATATCACTGATTTGAAAGACTGACATTTTAAGTACATTTACTCTGATTTCCATGAAGAAAAAAAGTTCATAGGGTTCTTTTTCATCTATCAGTGCTATAATATTCCCCTTTACTTAGAATTTACTTATTACCTTATTAATGGGGGTACATTGACTTTTTGGTTTTAGTTTTCCACTTTACATTCATAACTTGTTTTTCTGTTTTTTGTTGTTGTTGTTTGTTTGTTTGTTTTTTGGGGGGTTGGCCTTAATTTCCCTTATGCTTTTGCTTTTGCTAGTTCCCCCTCCCTATACCCCATACCTCACTTTTGTTTAGGGCTCTTTTACATCTTGCTTTGCTGTATCCAAACAGTGGTTAGTCATTATTATTTTAAAATATAATTGGTGCTAATCAGCATATAATTAAAAGGGTTTTTATAATTTCCCAGAGTCATGGTGTCACATTGAAAACTGACCATTGGAATTTTCCTTGGGTGGGTGGTCATCTGTAGTCCCAGAAAATGATGATGTTGTACTTTGGTTTTCAGTGAATGAGCTCAATAGTCTAATGACAATCACTGCCAGGCAAGACATCAAGCAGACAATTGACATGGACCTCTGAGAAAACTTAATCACTTGTGATCTTTTTGCCTTGAATAAAGTGATACCTTCAGTCATGTGTATTGCCTTGGAAAAGAAATTAGGATTCCTTCCCACAGATGAGTGCCACTGAACAATGAAGATTCTGAGGAAATTGAAGCTTATGTGAGTATGAGTTAACAGGAATCTGAGTTACAAAATTGCTTTGAATAAACTTGTTCTTCTTGAACATTTTCACAAGGATATTTTATCCTTACCTTAAAAACAAAACCCCAAAAGAAACTGTAGAATGAGAATGAAAAGTGATTCATGGCAACTATTTGAACACAGTGTCTTTTGTGATGTAGATTTGTTGTTTTAAATATGATCTAAAGTTTCTATATTAATCTGTAAATTCATTTACTGTACACAAAAACTAAAACCACCTGTAGTCTTATTTTGTTCCTCACTTATGCTTCACTTACCATTTTAAGTATTCCATTAAAGGGAATCGCTTAAGGTTCTCACTGGTATTCTAGAAAAATAATATATTATCTCCTATTGATATGATTGCACAACTATAATAATCCAACTTACTCCTTTATGTTTAAAGTTTTAAAATATTAGCAGGTAGATAGAGCACAAAACATCTGATTGCCATATCACGGACCAAGGAGTCTAACACGCTCGTGAGTCAGGGGCTCGCACAAAAGCCATCTGTGGCGCAATGAAGGTGAAGGCCGGCTTCCGCTGGCCGAAGTGGGATCCCAAGGCCTTGGTCCTTCTTCCCGTCCTGCCGAGGGTGCACCACAGGCCCGTCTCGCCCGCCCCGCCGGGGAGGTGGAGCATGAGCGTGCGTGTTAGGACCCGAAAGATGGTGAACTATGCCTGGGCAGGGCGAAGCCAGAGGAAACTCTGGTGGAGGTCCATAGCGGTCCTGACGTGCAAATCGGTCGTCCGACCTGGGTATAGGGGCAAAAGACTAATCGAACCATCTAGTAGCTGGTTCCCTCCGAAGTTTCCCTCAGGATAGCTGGCGCTTTCGCAGTGGTCGGGCGGGCAGGGCTGTTTTCCCCCTCCTCACGCTTGTGCCCTTCCTCCAGGGAGGGTGGTGGTTGGGGGGGGCGGGGCGCCCCTGGCACCCGCCGGGCACGCAGTTTTATTCGGTCAAGCGAATGATTAGAGGTCTTGGGGCCGAAATGATCTCAACCTATTCTCAAACTTTCAATGGGTAAGAAGCCCGGCTCGCTGGCTTGGAGCCGGGCGTGGAATGCAAGTGCCTAGTGGGCCACTTTTGGTAAGCAGAACTGGCGCTGCGGGATGAACCGAACAGTTAACTTGATGAATAATTTCAGGTATGACAGTAATACCTTTGATGATGTTTTCTTCAAAATTAGGAAAAAATATCTTTCTATATTTTAGTTGTAAAATGCTAAATATTTTAATGTATATTTATTATGTTCACTGCCTAAAGAAATTTTACTAAATAAAGAGAAATATAATTTTGATATGATTTTTTTCAAATTATGTTATTATCCAGTCATCATTATCATATTACCAGATTTTTACTAAATTATTTTTATTGTTCTGGAACATTATAACTAAATTCAAATAAAGCAACATAGCTTGATGAAGAAAACCATTATTTCTAATAATGCATGCTATAAAAATGTTATTTAAAATGTGTTCAAATGAATTACACCATATTTTTCAAAGTTGTTTTACATGTTTAACTTAAATTGTGATATCAATTGCTGGAGAATTCAATCCACATTATACTTTTTTCATAGTTTTGTGTCTATATTTTCTTCCCTAGGTAAAACCCTCAGTTCTATTGCTTTTGCACCACTGTAAAAGTTTTTTCAGTTGGCTCTTGAGAGGCCTGGTACTATAATTATATGTTTTTGTGTCCGTTGTAAATTTGTAAATAATTTTGTAATTTATTTTTCTTTTATTTATTTACTTATTTATTTATTTATTTGTTTTTGTATTTTTAATTTATTTTTTTATTCATTCACTTACTTGTTTGTTTATTCATTCATTCATTATTTATTTATTTGTTTGTTTGTTTATTTGTTTTATTTTGGTTTGGTTTGGTTTGGAATTGCATGAGTTTTTAGTTCTGGAACATAATAGCTCTGGGAATGATGAAATAATGAAAACAAGTGGGCAGTTGTCAGTGGGAACTGTATAACTTTCTCCAAGACTTTAGGAATGAGTAGAATGAGGTGGAAAGGTCCTGCCTATGGGGGAAGAGCCAACATGGTAAAGAACACACACATTTCTTTCTAAACTGATCTGTTCTGACCCTCAGACTAATTAACAAATTCAGCATCTAAATCAGTTCTGGATTGGCAGAATATACTAATATTAGGAGTCCAACAAATTACTGGCAGAAGAGAATTTCAAAAACCTTTCCAGAAAACTTCTGTTTCAATCAGCCATAAAGGGAGATGGCTAAGCTCAATCAGGCTTACCACAGATGCCAGTGCAGCACTGCAGACCCTGGTGATGGAAAGTCCATGTAATGGAGAATCTACAAAGAGGAATCTACAGCAGTATTGGCTACACTGTCCTGGTTGCAAATCAGTAGATCAGCAGAAAAAAAAAAAGAAAGAAAGAAAGATATATCCAACACAAACACAAAACATAAATAGTGAACTCTAAAACCCAGAATCTCATGGGACCTGGCCATACCTACCAAGCACCAGGAGCTCTGCTTCTGCTGATAGTAGAGGAAGCTTGGATCACCTCCCCTGCCTCAAAAACAGACCTTAACATTTTTGTTAAAATGAATAAAAAAGCAACACGATCTCGAACTACAGATAGTTTTTATGGTGAAAGAGAAAAACATTTCTTTTTCTTTTTTTTTTTTTTTTTTTTTTTGAGGATATAATTCTTTTTTTTTTTTAATTTTTTTATTCATTTTTCCAAATTATCCCCTCCCTCCCTCCACTCCCTCCCGCCAATGACAGGCAATCCCATACATTTTACATGTGTTACAATATAACCTACATACAATATATGTGTGTAAATACCATTTTCTTATTGCACATTAATTATTAGCTTCCAAAGGTATAAGTAACCTGGGTAGATAGACAGTAGTGCTAACAATTTACATTCACTTCGCAGTGTTCCTTCTCTGGGTGTAGTTATTGCTGTCCATCATTGATCAACTGGAAGTGAGTTGGATCTCCTTTATGTTGACGATTTCCACTTCCATCAGAATACATCCTCATACAGTATTGTTGTTGAAGTGTATAGTGATCTTCTGGTTCTGCTCATTTCACTCAGCAACAGTTGATGTAAGTCTCTCCAAGCCTTCCTGTATTCCTCCTGCTGGTCATTTCTTACAGAGCAATAATATTCCATAACCTTCATATACCACAATGTACCCAACCATTCTCCAATTGATGGACATCCATTCATCTTCCACTTTCTAGCCACTATGAAAAGGGCTGCCACAAACATTTTGGCACATACAGGTCCCTTTCCGCTCTTTAGTATTTCTTTGGGATATAAGCCCAATAGCAGCAATGCTGGATCAAAGGGTATGCACAGTTTGATAACTTTTTGGGCATAGTTCCAAAGTGCTCTCCAGAATGGTTGGATTGTTTCACAGCTCCACCAACAATGTATTAGTGTCCCAGTTTCCCCACATCCCCTCCAACATTCATCATTATTTGTTCCTGTCATCTTAGCCAATCTGACAGGTGTGTAGTGGTATCTGAGTTGTCTTAATTTGCATTTCTCTGATCAGTAGTGATTTGGAACACTCTTTCATATGAGTGGAAATAGTTTCAATTTCATCATCTGAGAATTGTCTGCTCATATCCCTTGACCATTTATCAATAGGAGAATGGTTTGGTTTCCTATAAATCAGGGTCAGTTCTCTATATATTTTGGAAATGAGACCTTTGTCAGACCTTTACTTTTAAAAATATTTTCCCAATTTGTTACTTCCCTTCTAATCTTGTTTGCATTAGTATTGTTTGTACAGAAACTTTTTAGTTTGATATAATCAAAATCTTCTATTTTGTGATCAATAATGATCTGTAGTTCTCCTCTGGTCATAAATTCCTTCCTCCTCCACACTTCTAAGAGGTAGACTATTCTCTGTTTCTCTAATCTATTTATGATCTTATTCTTTATGCCTAAATCATGGACCCATTTTGATCTTATCTTGGTATGTGGTATTAAGTGTGGATCCATATCTAATTTCTGCCATACTAATTTCCAGTTTTCCCAACAGTTTCTTCCGAATAATGAATTTTTGTCCCTAATGTTGGTATCTTTGGGTTTGTCAAAGATTAGATTGCTATAGATGTACCCTTTTTTGTCCTTTGTATCTAATCTGTTCCACTGATCTACCGTTCTATTTCTTAGCCAGTACCAAATGGTTTTGGTGACTGCTGCTATATAATATAGCTTTAGATCAGGTACACTTAGACCACCTTCCTCTGACTTTTTTTTCATTAGTTCCCTTGCAATTCTCGACCTTTTCTTCTTCCATATGAATTTTGTTGTTATTTTTCCTAGGTCATTAAAATAGTTTCTTGGGAGTGTGATTGGTATAGCACTAAATAAATAGATTAGTTTGGGGAGTATTGTCATCTTTATTATATTCGTTCGGCCTATCCAAGAGCACTCAATGTCTTTCCAATTATTTAAATCTGACTTTATTTTTGTGGCAAATGTATTGTAATTTTTCTCATATAATTCCTGACCATTCTTTGGTAGATGGATTCCCAAATACTTTATACTCTCAACATTTGTTTGGAATGGAATTTCTCTTTGTATCTCTTGCTGTTGCATTTTGTTGGTGATATATAAGAATGCTGAGGATTTATGTGGATTTATTTTGTATCCTGCCACTTTGATAAAATACTGAATTATTTCTAATAGCTTTTTAGCAGTCTTTGGGGTTCTCTAAGTATATCATCATGTCATCTGCAAAGAGTGATAGTTTGATTTCCTCATTTCCTCATTCAAGATTCCTTGAATCTCTTTCTCGGCTCTTATTGCCGAGGCTAGCGTTTCTAGTACTATATTGAATAGTAATGGTGATAGTGGCCAACCTTGTTTCACTCCTGATCTTACTGGGAAAGTTGCAGTTTATTTCTATTGCATATGATGTTTACTGACGGTCTTAAATATATGCTCCTGATTATTCTAAGGAATAATCCATTTATTCCTATACTCTCAAGAGTTTTTAGTAGGAATGGATGTTGGATTTTGTCAAATGCATTTTCTGCATCTATTGAGATGATCATATGGTTTTTATTAATTTGATTATTAATATGGTCAATTATACAATAGTTTTCCTAATATTAAACCAGCCCTGCATTCCTGGTATGAATCCTACTTGATCATAGTGTATTATCCTGGGGATGATTTTCTGAAGTCTTTTTGCTAATATCTTATTTAAGATTTTAGCATGAACATTCATTAAGGAAATTGGTCTATAATTTTCTTTCTCAGTTTTCGATCGACCTGGTTTAGGTATCAGTACCATGTCTGTGTCATAAAAGGAGTTTGGTAGAACTCCTTCATTCCCTATTTTTTCAAATAGTTTATATAGCATTGGGGCTAATTTTTCTTTAAATGTTTGGTAGAATTCACATGTAAATCCATCTGTTCCTGGGGATTTTTTCCTGGGGAGTTGATTAATAGCTTGTTCTATTGCTTTTTTCTGAAATGGGACTATTTAAGTAATTTATTTCCTCCTCTGTTAATCTAGGAAGCCTATATTTTTGGAGGAAGTCATCCATTTCACTAAAGTTATCAAATTTATTGGCATAAAGTTGGGCAAAGTAACTCCTTATTATTTCTCTAATTTCCTCTTCATTGGTGGAAAGATCCCCCTTTTCATTTGTAAGACTAACAATTTGATTTTCCTTTTTCTTTTTTCTGATAAGATTTACCAAAGGTTTATCTATTTTATTGGCTTTTTCATAAAACCAACTCTTGGTTTTATTTATTAATTCAATAGTTTTTTTTTTTTTTTACTTTCAATATTATTGATTTCTCGTTTTAATTTTTATATTTCAAGTTTAATTTTTGGTTGGGGGTTTTTAATTTGGTCTTTTTCTAGCCTTTTAAGTTGCAAGCCCAATTCGTTAATCTTCTCTTTCTTTTTTTCTTCAAATAAGCCTCTAAAGATATGAAATTTCCCCTTATTACTGCTTTAGCTGCATCCCACAGATTTTGGTATGATGTCTCATCATTGTCATTATCTTGGGTGAAATTATTAATTTTTTCTAAAGTTTGCTCTTTCACCCAGTCATTTATTAAGATGAGATTATTCAGTTTCCAATTACTTTTTGGTCTATTTATCCCTAACTTTTTACTGAATGTAGCTTTTATTGCATTTTGTTCTGAGAAGAAGGCATTTATTATTTCTGCCTTCCTACATTTAATTTTGAGATCTTTATGTCCTAATATATGGTCAATTTTTGTATAGGATCCATGGACTGCTGAGAAGAAAGTATATTCCTTTCTATTGCCATTAAGTTTTCTCCAAAGGTCTATCATACTTAGTTTTTCTAATGTTCTATTTACTTTTTTAATTTCTTTCTTGTTTGTTTTGCAGTTTGATTTGTCTAAATCTGAGAGTGCAAGGTTGAGATCTCCCACTATTATAGTTTTACTGTCTATTTCTTCTTGCAACTCTCTTAACTTTTCCTTTAGAAAGTTAGATGCTATACCACTTGGTGCATATATGTTTAGTATCGATATGGCTTCATTATTTATGCTACCTTTCAGCAGGATATAGTTTCCTTCCTTATCTCTTTTAATTAGATCAACTTCTGCTTTTGCTTGATCTGAGGTAAGGATAGCTACCCCTGCTTTTTTGGCTTTACCTGAAGCATAATAGATTCTGCTCCAGCCTTTTACCTTTACTCTATATGTATCTCCCTGCTTTAAGTGTGTTTCCTGTAAACAACATATTGTAGGGTTCTGATTTTTGATCCAGTCTGCTATCCATCTCCATTTGATGGGAGCGTTCATCCCATTCACATTTACAGTTAAAATTACTAATTCTGTATTTCCTGCCATCATATTATCCCCATATTATGCTTTTTCCCTTGACCCCCCTGAACCCCTTCCCCAATATTTAATTTATAGACCCCCCTTGTGACGCACAGCCCTCCCTTTTTTTTTTTTTAGTATCCTTCCCCCCTCCCTCCATGTCCCTTCCCTTATTCTCCTTTTCCTTTTCCCTTTTCCTCTCCCCCCTTTTAATGAGGTGAGAGAGAATTCTCTGAAAAACAAATATGACAATTATTTACTCTTTGAGACTCTTCTGATGAGAGTAAGATTTACACAATGATTCTCCCCCTCTCTAAATTCCCTCAGGTATGATGTATTTCTGTGCCTCTTCTGGGATGTAGTTTTCCTCTTTTTATCACACCATTACCTTTTTCTGATACTACCCCCTTCCCTTTACTACACCCCCTCCTTTTTTTCTTTTTTATCAGTAAAATCAAATTATACATGCGTACTTTCTATATACCCACAACAGAGATATAGTTCTCAATGGTTCTGTGTACCTTTTTCTGTTTCTCTTCAGTCTTGTGTATGTAGATCAAATTTTTTGCTTAAGTCTGGTTTTTTTCTTAGAAACATATGAAATTCCTCTATTTCATTGAATGACCATCTTCTTTCATGGAAAAAGATGCTAAACTTAGCTGGGTAGTTTATTCTTGGTTGCAGTCCTTGATCTTTTGCCTTTTGGAATATCAGGTTCCAGGCCCTTCTATCTTTTAATGTGGAGGCAACCAGATCTTGTGTGATCCTTATTGTGGCACCTTGGTATTTAAATTGTTTTTATCTAGCTGCTTGCAGGATTTTCTCCTTTGTGTGGTAATTCTGCAGCTTAGCCACAATATTCCGTGGTGTTCTTTTTTTAGGGTCTATTTTAGAAGGAGTTCGATGAATTCTTTCAATATCTACTTTCCCCTCTGTTTCTATTATCTCTGGACAGTTCTCTTTGATAATTTCCTGTAAAATAGAATCTAGGCTCTTTTTTTGGTCATAGTTTTCAGGAAGTCCAATGATCCGCAGATTATCTCTCCTAGATCTATTTTCCAGGTCTATAGATTTTCCCAGTAAATATTTGACGTTATTCTCCAGCTTTTCATTTTTTTTTTGTTTTGTTTGACTGATTCTTGGGTTCTCTGTGAATCATTCATTTCTATTTGTTCCATCCTGACTTTCACAGTTTTTAGTTCTTTTTGTAAATGCCCAATTTCGTTTTTAAATGAGTTATTTTGCTCTATTGAATTTTTTTCCATTTCCCTAATTTTTTTTTAAGAATTATTTTCTTTTTCCAATTCAGAAATTCTATTTTCTTGAGACTTTTTTATCTTTTCCAATTCAGAAATCATACTTTCTTGTGTTTTTTTAACCTTTTCTAATTCACTAATTTTGTTTCCCTGCATCTCCCGTGAATTCTTTATTTTTTCCAACTACAATTTTGGAACGTTGTTATTCTCTATCATAGCTTCGCTTTCCTTTCCCCATTTTTCTTCAAGCTCTCTTAACTTTTTAATAGTCTCTTCAAGGAGAGAGTTATGTGATGGGGGGCAGAAATCTTTCCCTTTAGGTTGTTATCTGCTGACTCTCTGCTGTTAACTTCCTCGGGGTTGGATACCCGCTCTTTCTCTGTGTAGAAGGAATCTATAGTTTTTTTGGGCTTTTTGCTCATACTTTAAAAATCTTTTGGGGTCTGTCCCTGGGGTAGGAATTTATTTATTTATTTCTTTACCAGCTTCCTCCCAGATCTGATGGATGCAGCGGCCCCTGCGCCTGAGCTAAGAGAGAGCTCTGGGAGAGAGTTCCCCACCCCCTCCCTGGAAGTGCCTCAGAGGTGACTAGCACTGCTATGCTTTGAGGGTGCTGTGTTTTAGCGGCTTCCCTGAGGTTTGAGATTGAACAGTAAAGGTGACTCAAAGCCTAGCCTATGTGTCCCGGTGGGGCGTGGATGTCTGCAGCAGGTGACGTGAAAAGTCCCCGCGCTCAAACTGTAATTGTCTGCAAGAAACTGCGGTCCCTAGTTCAAAGGTTCCGCTTCTCTGGGACTTCCGTTCCACAGCCTCCAGCTGAGCCAGGCACTATGAGTTACCGCCCTGCCCACTTTTCAGTCTCTTAACTACTCACAGGTGAGACCCTGGGTTGCCTATGTCGGCCACACCCCTGGTGCCGAGATCTGCTGAGTCACCCCTGGGATCCAGGAAGATCCAATCTGGTTTTAAATTTTAAAGTTGCTTAGATTTCTCTTCTGAACTGCTGTACTATAAGCAGAGAAGAGCTAACAGCCTGTGCCAGATTCTTTTATCTCAGTGGCTTCTCTGATCCCAGAGCCCTCCCCAGCACGACTGGCGCAGTGTGCCACTACCCCACCGTCTGTGCTGGCCTCTCTTCTTCCTCCCCTGGGAGCTGACCTTTCCTGTTGAAACACCAGATTCCCTTCAGCTGGTAAGTCGTGCTTCCAGTCCTTGTGGATTCTATCAGTCCAGTGCTATTTCTGAGGCTGATTAGTTGGTTGTGAGGGAAGAAAGGAGCTTATACAGTCGCGTGTATCTTCTTTAACTCTTTAAAATATAGATTTGACAAAATGGACAAAAATAAAACAACTCATAGAAAAAAAAGAATTTATGAAATGGAAAAAAATAAAATAACTCTTTAAAAAAAAACAGAATTTGTAAAATGGAAAAAAATCCATAAAATAAAGCAACTTATTTAAAACTTCAATACGACAAATACAAAAAGAAGTAAAAAAAAAATCAGACCTGAATAACTGGAAATGAACGATTCAATAAGACATCAAGAATCAGTCAAGAAAAACTAAAAAAAATGGGGGAAAAATAGACAAAATATAAAATATCTATTTGGGAAAACAACTGATCTGGAAAATAGATCTAGGAGAAACAATCTAAGGATTATTAGACTTCCAGAAAACCATGATGAAAAAAAGAGCCTAGATAAATTTTTTTTTTTAGGAAATCATCAAAGAGAACTGTCTGGATGTCATAGAAATATTAGGTTAAATAGACTTTGAAAGAATTCACTGTACACCTCCTGAAAGAGACCCCAGAATTAAAACTCCAAGAAATATCGTGGCTAAATGTGAGAATTATTGGATCAAGGAAAAATATTAAAGCAGCCAGAAACAATTCAAAGAGCTACAATAAGGATTACCCACCCAGGATCTAGCAGCTTCCACCTGAAAAGATTGAAGGGCCTGAAATCTGATACTCTGAAAAGCAAAGGAACTTGGAATGCAGCCAGGAATAAATCACTCTCACCAACCTGAGGTGTGTTTGTTTGTTTGTTTGTTTGTTTTCCCCCAGGGAAGAAGATGGACATTTAATGAAACAGATGAATTCTGTTCATTTCTAATGAACAAGCCAGAGATAAACAAAATTTTTGACCTCAGTTTAGAACTCAAGAGAAGCATAAAAAGATAAAAAAGAAAAGAACTCTTGAGAAGTGTATATCTGTTTTGGGTATACATAGAAAGTTCATATTGATTTTACTGTTATAATATTAAAAAAAAACCTAGATGTTGAAAGGGAATTGTACTGGAAAAAGGGGAAACTGGAGGTAAAATGAGGGAAATTACATCTAATGAAGAGGCAAAGAAAACCTATTATATTTGAGGGGAAAAAATAAACATTGTGTAAATCTCATTAAATTGGGCTAAAATATAAAATACTAAACAAAGTTTAACCAGGAAACTTTGCTCACCTTATAGAAAAAGTAGAAGGGGAATGGAGAAAAGGGAAGGGGTAGGATACATAGAATAGAAAAAAAGAAATAATAGAGGAAGGGTATAAGAAAAAGAGAGGGACTCTAAATGGGGAGAGCTGCTTGAGGAAAGTAGGGCTCACAAAATACTGAAAAGGTGGGAAAGGGGAAAAGGAAAGAGAAAAGTATAATCTGGGCTTAATAATATGGCAGGAAATACACAATAAGTAGTTTTAATCATAAATGTGAATGGGTGAACTCTCCCATAAAGCAGGAGCAGATAGCAGAGTAGATTAAAAGCCAGAATCCTACAATATGTTGTTTACAAGAAATACATTTAAAGCAGAGCAATACATTAAGAGTAAATGTAAAAGACTGGAGCAGAGTCAATTATACATGAAGTGAAGTTAAGAAAAAAAAAAAAAACAAAAAAACAGGCAGGGTAGTCATCCTGACATCAGATCAAGCAAAAGCAAAAAGTGTTCTAATGAAAAGACATAAGAGGAGAACCTATATCCTACTAAAGGGGATCATAGATAATGATTCATTATATAAAGGGAAAACGATGAAGCAAAACATTATATGCACTAAGTAGTACAGCATCTAAATTATGAAAGGAGAAGTTAAGAGAGTTACAAGAAGAAATAGACAGCAAATCTATAATAGTAGGTGATCTTAACCTTGCTCTGTCAGAATCAGAACATTCTCTCTCAGAGAGAACTCTTAGAACTCAGAACATTCAAACCACAAAAAGAAATTAAGGAGTTAAATAGAATACTAGAAATGTTAGGTATGATAGAATTTCAGAGAAAATTCAATGGAGACAGAAAGGAGTACAGTTTCTTCTCGACAGTTCATGGAAACTATACAAAAACTGACCATATATTAGGACATAAAGACCTCAAAATTAAATGCAGAAAGGCAGAAATAATAAGTGCATTTTTTTTCAGATCACGATTCAATAAAATATACATTCAACAAAAAGTTAGGAGTAAATAGACCAAAAAAGTAAGTAGAAACTAAATAATCTCATCCTAAAGAATTAATGGGTAAAACAGCAAATCATAGACACAATTAATAATTTGCCCCAAGAACAACAATGAGACAACATACCGAAATTTATGGGATGCACCCAAAGTGGTAATAAGGGAAAATTTTACATCTCTAGAAGCTTACTTGAATAAAATAGAGAAAGAGAAGATCAATGAATTGGGCTTGCAACTTAAAAATCTAGAAAAGGATCAAATTTAAAAACCCCAATCAAATACTAAACTTGAAATTCTGAAATTAAAAGGAGAAATTAATAAAATTGAAAGTAAAAAAAAAAAACTATTGAATTAGTAAACAAAACTAAGAGTTGGTTTTATTAAAAAAAAAAACAACACTATAGATAAACCTTTGTTAAATATGATTAGAAAAAGGAAAGAGGAAAAGCAAAATTTTAGCCTTAAAAATGAAAAGGGAGAACTTTCCACCAAAGAAGAGGGATTTAGAGCAATAATTAGGAGTTACTTTGCCCAATTTTATGCCAATAAATTTGATAACCTATGTGAAATGATTTATTACCTTCAAAAATATAGGCTATCCAGATTGAGATGCGGAAGTAAATTGTTAAAATAGTCACATTTCAGAAGAAAAAAAAAAAAAAAGTACAGCAAGCTATAATCAACTCCCTAAGAAAAAAAAATTCCCAGGATCAGATGGATACATGTGAATTCTACAAAACATTTAAAGAACAACTAATTCCAATGTTATATAAACTATTTGAAAAAATAGAGAATGAAGGAATCCTACCAAATTCCTTTTATGACACAGATATGGTACCGATACCTAAATCAGGTAGGTTGAAAACAGAGAAAGAAAATTATAGACCAAGATACTTAATGAATATTGATGCAAAAACCTTAAATAAAATATTACCAAAATCATTACAGAAAATCATCCCCACATAATACACCATGACTAAGTAGGATTTATACCAGGAATGCAGGGCTGGTTCAATATTAGCAAAACTATTAGAATAATTTACTATATCAATACAAAATTAACAAAAAAAAAAAAAAAAAAACATATGATCATGTCAATAGATGCAGAAAAAGCATTTGATAACATTCAACATCTATTCCTATTAAAAAGACTTGAGAGTATAGAAATAAATGCACTTTACCTTAAAATAATCAGTAGCATTTACTTAAAACATCACTAAGCGTCATGTGAAATGGGAATAAATTGGAATCATTCCCAATAAGATCAGGAGTGAAACAAAGTTGTTCACTATAAACCATTACTATTCAATATTGTATTAGAAATGCTAACTTTAGCAATGAGTTGAGAAAGATATTAAAGGCATTAGAGTAGGTAATGAGGAAACCAAATTATCACTGGTGCTATGATGGTATACTTAGAGAACCTCAGAGATTCTACTAAAAAGGTATTAGAAATAATCCACACCTTTACCAAAGTTGCAGGATTCAAAATAAACCCACATAACTCATCATCATTTTTATATATCACTAACAAAACCCAACAGTTAAAGTTACAAAGAGAAATTCCATTTAAAGTATCTACTGATAGTATAAAATATTTGGGAATCTGTCTGTTAAGGGAAAGTCAGGAACTTTGTGAGCAAAACTACAAAACACTGTCCACACAAATTAAGTCAGATATAACCAATTGGAAAAATATTAAGTGCTCTTGGATAGGCCAAGCAAATATAAGAAAGATGACAATACTACCTAAACTAATCTATTTATTTCATATTATATCAATCAGACTTCTAAAAAACCATTTCAATGACATAGAAAAAATAACAAAATTCATCTGAAAGAACAAAAGTTCAAGACTTTCAAGGGAACTAATGAAAAAAATCAAATGAAGGTGGCCTAGCTGTACCAACTCTAAATCTATATTATAAAATAGCGGTCACCAAAATCATTTGATATTGGCTAAGAAATAGACTAGTTGATCAGTGGAATAGGTTAGGTTTACAGGACAAAAGAGTCAATAACTTTAATAATCTAGAGTTTGACAAAATCAAAGACCCCAGCTTTTGGGATAAGCATTCATTATTTGACAAAAACTGCTGGGAAAATTGGAAATTTGTTTGGCAGAAAAAAGGCATTGACCTACACTTAACACCTTACAGCAAGATAAGGGCAAAATGCGTTCATGATCTATGTATAAAGAAGGAGATTATAAATAAATTAGAAGAACATAGGCTAGTTAACCTCTCAGACATCTGGAGGAGGAAAGAATTTGTGACCAAAGAAGTAGAGATCATTATTGTTCACAAAGTAGAAAATTTTGATTATATGAAATTTAAAAAGCTTTTATACAAACAAAACTATTACAGACAACATTAGAAAAGAAGCAATAAACTGGGAAAAAATTGTTATAGTCAAAGGTTCTGATAAAGGCCTCATTTCCAAAAGATATAGAGAATTGATTAATTTATAAGAAATCAAGCCATTCTCCAATTGACAAATGATCAAATGATATGAACTGACAATTTTTGAGATGAAGAAATTGAAACTATTTTTAGCCATATGAAAAGATGCTCCAAATCACTATTTATCAGAGAAATGCAAATTAAGACACCTCTGAGATACCACTACACACCTGTCAGATTGCCTAGAATGACAGGAAAAGATCATGCTGAAAGTTGGAGAGGATGTGGGAAAACTGGGACATTGATGTGTTGTTGATGGAATTGTGAATGCATTGAAGCATTCTGGAGACCAATTTGGAACTATGCTCAAAAAGTTATCAAACTGTACATACCCTTTGATCCAGCAATGTTACATCTGGGCTTATATCTCAAAGAGATCATAAAGAAGGGAAAGGCACCTGTATGTCCAAAAAATGTTTATGGCTAGAAAGTGGAAATTGAATGGATGTCCATCAATTGGAGAATGGCTGAATAAGTTTTGGTATATGAATATTATAGAATATTATTGTTCTGGAAGAAGTGACTAGCAGGATGATTTCAGAAAGACCTGGAGGGACTTACAGGTACTGATACTGAATGAAATGAGCAGGACCAGGAGATCATTATATACTTCAATAACAATACTATATAATGATCATTTTTGATGGACATGAATCTCTTCAACAATGAGATGACCCAAATCAGTTCCATTTGTTCAACAATGAGGAGAACCAGATACACCCAGCAAAAGAACTATTGAGAAATGAGTGTGAACCACAATTTAACATTTCTACTCCACTTTTTTTTGTCTGCTTGCATTTTTTATTTCCTTCTTAGGTTATTTTTGCCTCCTTTCTAAGTTTGATTTTTCTTGTGCAGAAAAATAACTCTATAGATATGTATACATATATTGTATTTATCATATACTTTAACCTATTAAATATGTATTGCTTTTCCTGCCATCTAGGGGAGTGGATGGGGGAAAGGAAGGGAAAAGTTGGAACAGAATGTTTTTCAAGGGACAATGCTGAAAAATTACCCATGCACATATCTTGCAAATAAAAAAGCTATAATAAAAATAAATTTAAAAATAGAATTGATTGTCATATAATATTGCTTTTGCCATATGGTGATCTCCTGGAGCTGCACATGTCACTTAGCATCAGTTCATGTAGGTCTCTTCAAGCCTCTCTAAAATGCTTCTCCCCTCATTTCTAATATACCAACAATATTCCATAATATTCATATACGATAATTTATTCAGCCATTCTCCAACTGATGGGAATCTACTTTGTTTCCAGTTTCTTGCCCATATGAAAAGGACTGACATAACCACTTTTGATCATCTGGGATCCTATCCCACCTCTAAGATGTCTTCAGGATATATGTCCAGAAGAAACACTGCTGGCTCAAAGTGTATGCACAGTTTCATAACTTTTTGAGCATTGTTTTTAATCGCTTTCCAGAATGGCAGGATCCATTCACAATTTACCAACAAAGTATTAAGTATCCCGTGTTTCCTACATTCATTCCAACATTCATCCATATCTTTTCTTGGGAGTTGATTAATAGTGTGTTGTTCTATCACTTTTTCTAAAATGGGACTATTTAAATAATTTATTTCCTCTTCTGTTAATTTGAGCAGTTTACAATTTTGAAGATATTCCTCCAGTTTCCTTAGTGTAACAAATTTATTGACATATCCTTGTGAAAAAAAACACCTAATTCTTGCTCTAGTTTCCTTTTCAGTGGTGGAAAGTTCTCCCTTCTCATTTTTGAGGCTAAGAATTTGATGTTAGTCTTTCCGTTTTCTAATCTAACTAAAAGTTTATTTATTTTGTTTTTTTTTTTTCTTCATAAAACCAACTGTATAGTATCATTTATTAATTCAAAAGCTTCCTTATTTTTAATTTTATTAATCTCAATTTTTAATTTCATAATTTCAAATTTGATATTTAATTAGGGGTCTTTAATTTGTTATTTTCCTAATTTTTGCAAGCCTAATTCAATGATTTTCTCTTTCTCTGTTTTATGCAAATAAGTTTCTAGAGATATAAAACTTCTCCTAATAATTCTTTAGTATTAGATTATTTAGCTTCCAGTTAATTTTTTTCTATTTTCCTACGGCCTTTGATTGCATGTGAATTTTGTTGCACCATGATTTTAAAAATGCATTTATGATTTCTGACTTCCGGTATTTGATTTTGAGGTTTTTATGTTCCTGGTCAAATTTTGTATATGTTCCATGGATCACTGGGGGGGAAAATTGTATGCTCATTTCTGTCTCTATTCAATTTTCTTCAAAGATTTATCAAACCTAACTTTTCTAATTGTTTTTAAACCTCTTAACTTCTTTCTTATTTATTTTGTGGTTCTATTTATTTAGTTCTGAGAGAACAGCTGTATATTTTTTCTTGCATATCTCTTAACTTTTCCTTTAGGAATCTGGAAGTAATACCACTTGTGTATATGTTTAGTATTGATATTACTTCATTATCTATGGTAATCTTTAGCAAGATGTACTTTTGTTCCTTATCTCGTTTAATATCTATCTTTGCTTTTACTTGTTCTGCTTTTTTACTTGCTTTTTATTTTTATTTCACCTGCTCCAGCCCTTTATCTACACTCTTTATGTATCACTCTGTTATACATCTGTTTCTTGTAAACAACATATTGTAGGATACTGGCTTTTACTCCTATCTACTATGCTCTACTGTTTCATGGAAGAGTTCATTCCATTCACATTCACAGATAAAATAACTAATTCTGTATTTCCTTCCATCTTATTTTTCCCAAGTTATGCTTTTTTTCTTTCCTTTTCCCCTTACCTCCACTCTATTATTTTGCTTCTGATTATGACCTCTCTTAAAACAGTCCTTCCCTTTGTGTGCCCCTCCCCCTTTCTTACACTTTTCCCCTTTCTATTAGCTTTCCCCTTTCCTTTTCCCTTTCCCCTCTCTCTTTCCTATAAGTTAAGAGAAGTTTCTCTATGAAATAACATATGTCTCATACTCTCTCTTTTGAGCAAAATGTGATGAGTGTAAAATTCACACAATGCTCACCCCCCCCTTCATTCCCTCAATTACAATAGATCTTCTTTTCCTCTTCATGAGATGTAATTTGCCTTATTTGATATTTTCCCTTTTTTTACAATATAGTCCCCTTTTCCACCTCTAGTTCATTTTCATATTATCAATAAAATCAAATTATACATGCTCTCTCTATGTATACCCATAAAAGTGATACAGTTCTCATGACTTTACTTTTTACCTTTTTATGCTTCTCTTGAGTTTGGAGGATACATTTTTTATTCAGATCTACTCTTTTCATCAGAAATAGATGAAATTCACCTGTAAAATTAAATGCATATTTTCTTCCTTGAAAGGTAATGCTCATTTTATCTGCTTATTTTCGCAATAATCCAAGTTCCTTTGCCTTTCAGAACATGAGATTCCAGGCCTTTCAATCCTTTAAGGTGGAAGCTGATAGTCTTGGGTAATTGTGGCTCCTCAGAATTTATTTTTTTTTCCTTCCTAGCTGTTTCCTTTGGTCTGATAATTCTGAAATTTAGCCATGATATTCTTTGGAGGTTTCATTTAGGGATCTCTTTCAGGAGACGTTTAGTGAATTCTTTCAATGACTTATTTTACATTCTGATTCTAGGACATCAAGGCAATTCTATTTGATGATTTCCTGAAAAATATTGTCTAGGCTCTTTTTTTCATCATTGTAAAATCTGGGTTAGCTCCCTGGAGTCCTCAGGATCAGCCAGAGTCAGTATAAGTAAAAGTTCTTGGTCTTTAGGTGGAGAAGTGAAAGAGACAAAATTACCAGGAGTTTTGCCAAAGATCTCTTCAGGAATTCTGGAGTCCAAAATCTCCACACCTTTCTCCTCCTAGTTCTGAGGCCAAGTGAGCTTTTGTTTCTGTCACTCCACCCACTAATGCTAGCCTAATATTATCCTTCAAAGTCTGGTCTCCTTTCCTGGGGCCTGATTAGCTTTCTTAGAGCCCTGTCTCTCTCCTTGGTTCTCTCATGCCTCCTGTTCTGCCCTCTGAATCTCTCCAAATCCAAAGGTTTGTATGTCAGCCTATAGCCACCACAAAGGTGGACAATGGAATGAATCTGTCTCAGCCTCTGAGAGCTTCTAGTGTGCTTGTCTTTTTTTGGCCCTGAGAGCTTCCAACTTATATGGTCCACAGTTAGTATACACCAATCATTATATAACTAGAAAACCATTATTTTTGTAGGATTAAATCAATGCTAAACTAGATTTAACCATTGTCTCCTGAATTCCACTTATACCTTGTTTCAAGTTCTGGTCCATAAGGAAGAGAGATGAAAAATACCAAAGAGAAGTGGAGAGTCAAGCCAGATAATGCTATCAGGTTTCTGGGCTGAAGGGTCTTACTAGAAACGGGTATGTGTAAACCCATCAGCATGGGAGGTGTTACATAAGCTTAGCAATAAAGCAGAGGCTAGCAGTGCAGTGATGACTCTCCCCACAGCCGGTGCAGGCTCAATGTGGTGTAACAAATATGAATTGTACATGCAAGTAGTAATATAACAAACCATATGAATCAACACAGTATTGTGAAAGATTGCCAGAAATCCTAGAAGGAGGGTATGGAAATAAAAATCACACATACACCTTCTTTAGCAACCAAGAGATAGTTCAAAACCAATCTATTGTCCATTACTTCACATGTGAGGGAATCCAATGATCCCTGCAAGTTTTTGAAATCCTACAACAATCTTTTTTATGTGTTAGGAAATCCAATAATACATGCAGTCTTTGAAGTCCTACAACAGTCTTATCATGTCTCAGAAAATCTAATGATTCCTGAGGATTTGAAGTCCAACAATTTTTGATGTCCATGAGTCAATCGACATAACTACCAAGCTCTTTCAGTGAAGGGCTCAATCAGTGATGGAACTACCCGATGTTTCTTGGGTCTTCTCCTTCATTTCAAGGGTCTGCTCCATCTCTCTCCAATTCACAAGGCAAATATGGCTCATTGGCACCTATCTGATTTCTTCTCCATCTGTAGAGACACAAACAAACCCACTCCCCCAAACAGTTAACCAATCTGGTCCCTTCCATTCACCACTTTCTGGTTCTCTATACAACACCGGGTGATTATCTAAAGATAGTGGAGCTGCTTGCACTGGACACTGCCCTACTAGTATGTTATAAAACCTGTCTACCACAGCCAGGGCATCTTTGTCAAAAATCAAGAAGTTAATAGTATAGGGAGCTAAATTTAGAAGTTCTCTAGGGTTACCTGTGGTTCCCCCTTTCTTTGGTTTTGGAGGAGCCTCTGTTTCTCCTCTCTACTATTGACTGTCCTTGAGGATTAAAGGGTATGCCAGTGGTTTATAAAATCTTATACTGTCCACAAAAGTGTGCAAAATGTTTAGAAGTATATGCAGGTCCATTGTCTGTTTTTATTGCTTGTAGCACACTCATAATTGCAACTGTTTGTGTAAGGAATTCAGTGACCACTTGGGCTGTCTCTTTTGCTTCTGGTATTGCAAAAGTAAATCTTGAAAAAGTGTCTCCCACAACATGGATGAAAGACAGATGATCAATAGATTTATAATGGGTCACATCCATTTGCCAAATTTCATTAGGTCTCAAGCCACGAGAATTCTTCCCTGGAGGGAGTGGAGGAATGTGGAAAGGCATGCAAGCTGTACAGGCTTTTACTATGCTCCTAGCTTCCACAAATTGTAAACATAAAGCTCAAGCAGCCTGATGATATTTCTAATGAGATTCTTGGGCTTCATGAAATAAAGTAGTCTTGGCCAATATGGTTAGAAATTCCTTTGAATTTCCTTAAAAAATAGGACCTGGACATCAACTATGAGAGTGGACATGCAAGATGTAAATCTTACCTGGATGCTTTCTTACTTGCTTTTGAAGTTCCTTAAAGAGCTGATATATATTGGAAGCTACCAAGTTTATTTGGGCTGTGGCAATTTTTTGTACCAAGGCTACTGAATAATCCAAAACAGATATTATATTTATATCTCCTGGATAATAAATAAGAACTAGAATGATTGGATACAATTTATTCTGCTGAGTGGACTGAAAAGGAGTTCTGGCTACTCTCTTTATAGTTAAATCATGAGAATATACAGCACAAATTTTATATTTGAAAGCATCTGTCCTTTAAGAGGAACTTTAGAAACGTTTACTTCAAGAATCCATTGCCAATTGTGTAATAGTCAGGTTATCTTTAATGGAGACCTGTGTGTAAAATTTGGAGCTGTGGCCAATAAAATTTTCCATTCTGGGATGGCTCCATAGCATACATTATTAATTTGTGCATTAGTATAAAAGGGCTATTTCTTGTCAGGTCTTATCCCAGATAATTTTACTACTTGCTTAATGGCCTTTAAAAATATTCTAGCCACAAGCACTGTGTAAGGAGTAAGGCTTTGTTCTGGTTGTGCTGGGAGTTTCACCCACTCTACCACACTGTCTCCTTGATGAAGGACTGCTGTGGGTGCCTCTTTTGTAGCAAAAACTGATATTTCCAAGGGTTTTTGAGTGACTCTTTCAAGCACATTGGATAAAGACATTTCAACTTCTCTCAAAGCCTCTTGAACTGAGAACAATTCTCCAGAGTAAAAATGGTCATTAATTAAAACAAAAGATTTCCAAACATTCATGATGAAAAGATCAGCCCATAATGGAACATTTGATTTTCAAATATAAGACTGCAGAGAAGCATAAGGAAGTAATCAGGAAAGTAGTATTATAAGGAAGGATGATTCTTGTAATTTTGGAAAGTTTTCCTTATTATGGCAGTTGCAAACTGTATATATACACAGAGAATACAGGTGTGAGTTGAATATGAAGAAATACTATCTTTTTAAATGAAAAATTTGAAATTAAGGAGTGGAAGTAATGTACCGGGAGAAAGAGAATGGGAGAAGTGGAATTGTGCAAATTACCTGCCATAAAAAGAGAGGCAAGCAAAAAGCTTTTTCAGTAGAAGATAGAAGGGGGAGGAGAAGGAAAGTGAGTAAATCTTACTCTCATCAGGATTGGCTCAAAGAAGAAATAACATACTTATTCAATAGGGATGTAGAAATTTATTTTATCACACAGGAAAATAGGAGAATGGAATATATGAAATGGGGGAGGATGATACAAGAGTCGGCATATTGGGGGAGGGAATGCTCAGTATCAAAATACTGAAGGACAGACAAGGTGAAAGGAAAGAGAAAAAATGAAGGGAAATGCAATTAGCAATAGTAATTATAAAATAAAATTTTCAAACATAAAGGGAACTGTGTCAAATTTGTAAAACATAAGAGTCATCCCCTATTTGATAAATGATCAAAAGATATGATCTGTACACAAAGGGCTGAAAATTCCTACATATCATTTGATCTAACAAGAACACTACTAGCCTTAAATACCAAAAGAGATTCAGAAAAGGAAAAAGAAAAAAAAAAAGAGAGAAATGGTCCATATGTACAAAAATATTCATTGCAGCTCTCTCCTCACAACAAAAAGAAAATAGAAATACATGGGATGCCCATCAATTGTAGAATTTCTCAATAAACTGTGGTGTGTGTTTACAATGTAATACTTTTTTTTTTTTTTTTTTTTTGGGGGGGAAATGATGAGCCGGATGCTCTCATAAAAAAAACAAAAAAGAAAAAACCAACCAACTAGGAAAGTCTTCCATGAACAAAGCGAAATATACTATATACAAAGTAATAACAATATTCTGAGATGATCAACTGTAAATTACTTTGTTATTTTCAGTAGTATAGTCATTCAAAACTAATCTGAAGAATTTATGGTGAAAAATCTTATTCATACACAGAGAAAGTACTGCTTGTGCCGAAATACTGATTGTAGCATTCTCTTTTTCTATCTAACTTAATTTTTTCTTGAGAGTTTATATTTTCATGAAGATGGAAGATCTATATTTTCTTTCACAACCTTTCTATCTTCTTATACAGACATTATTATATGATTGTAGCACTGAACTTTTTAGTCCCTTACTTTTCTAAAGTTTTTCTTTTTGACCTCCATACAATTTCCTACTTTCTTCCCTCTAAAGCCTATTCCTATTCAAAAGCTTCAATTTTCCATGTGAAGAACTTTAAAACCCAGTTAAAAATTAATCCTTAAAGTAGTTGCCTTAAACTTTAGCTTCTATGAGAGATTGCCTTGGGTCACTACAGCTACTGATTACATGAGAAGAGTCCAGGAGGGACATCATCAGACTATTGCATAGCACAGGTCTTCATTTTTTTCCTTTTCCCCTGTTTTTGGTTCCTATATCTTTTAAAAGATTAGATCATCTTAAACTCAGACTTAGACTGTGATCCTACCTTGTCGAAACAACAATAATATCACGACATCTTACCCAAATGTGTCATGTGGTGAAAGATTGCAAAAAAGAAAAAAGAAAAGCTATCCTCAGTAGTAGACTGCTTTCCCTATTTTTATATTTCCACTGATGTTCTGTCAACCCTGTCTCATCAAGATTATTTTTCTTATGTGCTAAAGAAGGAAACATTCTAGCATTGCAGCTTCCTTTCAACCTCTGCCCCTTTTCGCATAGCTTAATTTATGTATCCTTTCTCTTTTGCTATCATGTAGGAAACTAGTTCCCAAGAACTAGCAACTGAAGTAACCCTTCTCTTTTTTTCTCATGCTTTGCTAAATATGTCAGCTCATCGATAGTTCAATCAGAATATTAAATGGGTCACTAATTGTAATGACCACCTTAGTACCCTGGATACCTTAGAATCAGTCGGAGTCAGGATAAGCAAAAGTCTTTATTCTTGGTCTTTTCTGGTCAATGTCAGGGGAATAGATATAGGAATCTCCACACCTCCTTTCTCTCTCTCCACCTCCAAAGAATGATCCTGCTTGTCCTACTCCACCCTCAGATGCCTCCTCTCATTCACTGTAAACACTTACAGATTGAGCTAGCTCAGGATGGTGGGCAGGTTATTCTCTAAACATATGCTAATAGAGTATTGTCCAATTGGCAATTAGCCTCAAGTGCTTGGACTCAGTGCAACTCAGTTTTCAGCCCTTTACAGCTAATCAAGTTGCTCCATGTTACCATTCTTTCAGTCTCTGTCTCTGTCTCTTCCCCTCTCCGTTTCTCTCCCTCTGTCTGTCTGTCTCTCTTACACACACACACACACACACACACACACACACACACACACACACACACACGTGCGCGTGCACGCATAGTCACATACACACATACTCCCTCTCACTAGTTAATTTTAATTAAAAAAAGTTCTGCCATGCATATATATATATATACATATATATATGCAAATAATTCTAAATTCAAACCTGAATATATTTCAGTTTTTCCTTATTATTGGTGATGTTCAGTTAAGAATTAATAGCTTCAAAGGAGAATATTTTCTATGAGTATGTTTGTTTATATGTACGTGGCTAATTTACCCATCAGATATTTGGAAAAGTGCGGAATTTTTTGCCAAAGAACTACAGAACATTATGAAATGTGAAACAGACAACTTTGATTAAATCAAATTAAATATTTTTGTATAAACAAAATCAACACCAACAAGATTAAAAGGAAAATCCAAAGCTGGGAAATATTTTACAATCAGTATTTCTGATAAAAGCCTTATTACTAAAATATGTTAATAACGGTGTCGAATCTATAATAATATAAACCATTCCTCAATTGGTAGTCAAAGGATATGAAGTCAATTTTAATATGAACAAGTTAAAACTAACTATAGCTATATTTAAAATGCTCTAAATTACTTTTGATTAGAGAAATTCAAATTAAAACAAATGTGAGGTACCACCTGACATCTCTCAGATAAGCTAATAGGGAAAAGTAATGATAGATGTTGAAGGGGATGTGGGAAAAGTGGAACACTAATGCATTTGTTATTGGAGTTGTGATCTGATCCAACCATTCTGGAGAGCAATTTAGAGAAATGCCAAAAAGACTATAAAACTTTGCATATCCTTTGATTCAGCAGTGCCACTACTCCATCTGTGTTCCAAGGAAGTATAAAGGAAGGAAAAGGATCTAGGTATGCAAAAAAGCAGTTATTTTTGTGGAGGGAAAGAATTTGAAAATGAGCAGATGCCCATCAATTGAAGAATGCTTAATAAGTTGTATTTGAAAGTAATGGAATATTATTGTTCTAAAAATGATGAACAAGCTGATTTTAGAAAAACCTAGAAAATTTTTCATAAATTGATGTTGAGTGAAGCAAGCAGAACTAGTAACATATTGTACACAGTAACAGTAGGATGTTCAATGATCAGCTATGAAAGACTTGGTTACTCTCAGTGATTTAAGGCAATCCCAATAAACTTTGAATAGAAAATACCATTTGCATCCAGAGATAGAGAAGCATGGAGACTGAATGTAAATACAATGTATAAATAGATAAAAAATAAAACAATTAAAAAATTAGACTAATGGGAATCAAGACTTTTTTCCTGTCTGAACTGTTTTATGTAGATCCATTTTCTTTCACTTCAAGTTGTGATAGAACAGTTATAGTATGATTATGGGTATTCTTGAAAATGAGTTGTAAAGGAGAGCAATAATATAACAGTCATCATTTAATGCTAAATAATTCAGGATGAGTTTACTGTGGCAAATTCTGAAGGGCCTTCCAGTTTGGTCAGATTTTGAGCTTACATAAGTAAACCTAAGTGCTGTTGGATATTTTATCCAATCTTATTTTAATGTCTAGGTTTTTTCCTTTAACATTTTCTGGATAGCTCAGATAACACGATGTCTACTGTGCATGTTCTGTTGTGCAGCCAGTGTATTTTCCAAGGTGAAATGATTTGTATTATAAGATGTGTCCTCCTATCTGATTTTGTGATCAGTGAACCTACAAAACAGTCATAATCACTGTGTAGCTCTTCAGTCTTGCTCTTCTGTCAGTGATGTGTAGGATAACTTTTTTAGCATGATAACGTAAGAGCATGAGTCAGCTCCCTGAAAATATTTCATTGCTTTGTGAGACAGTAGCATCAACTATTCTATATGGAAATGCTTCTATATAGTCTTTAAAATATGTATACCATACCAAAGACAAACATCCACTTTTCTATGGGGAATTTCCATTTATTCTATTTAGATGTTTAAATAAAAATCTTCAAGGTAGGGGATAATTTATTGGTAGTCTTATTTGTAATTCCTTGTTAGTGTAACATACAAATAGGACACTGTTGACAAATTAATTTAGCTACTTGAATGTCATCCATCTTTGGTTCTCATGAAGCATGAGTAGATAGCTCAGCTAGGAGTAAAGAAAATCATGGGAGAATCATGAGGTAGTCTTTTTAGAAAAATGAATGTCAGTGTCATTGGGGCCAAAGTTAGCTTTCTCTAAACTCAGTCTCTGGAACTCAGTCTCTGAAACAATTGCTTGGGTTGTCATTAAATACCCCCAGAGATTAGAGGGAGAGACAGTAGAAATGGGGAACTAAAATGAGAAGCAGTCAAAGGCTGCACCATTCAACAGCTACATTCTCTAGGCTGACAAAGTTAGCTGAGGACATATGAGATTGCAACCTAAAAAAAGCCAAAGATGAAAATAGCTATATTCCCTGAAGAAGGAGTCAACATATGCAGCATTACAAATAAAAGTTCCATATGCCACTAAAATTTTCCTGAGTTTCTAGATCTGGCTAAAATCATATATTACACCAAAGACATATATACTATATATACTATATAGTATAAATAATAGCAATCTATCCTTGAGTAAATGAAATGAATAGGCCCATGAATAGTCAAATAGAAAAACTAAAACCAGTACAACTAGTGGGGAAGCAAACAGCAAATCATAGCTTAGAAGTATCAATATACAGGATTTTACCTGTTACCAAGCATAACATTCAAGAATTGTACTGTAGTGGAGATCAGGAGGCAAGGAGGAGACTTTCTTATGAAGTCATGATTAGCAAACATGACATTGGGGTCTGGAAAGACTGAGAGAAGAGTCCTAGGGTTGAGAACAGGGTATCAGGAAAGACCAAGGTACCAAAAGTAACAACTCATTATTGGCTTATCAGGTGTTACTAAAGTGTTAATGGTAAAAGTTTTCAATCTTTCTAACAATGAAGCTGTACTGTAAGGAAGTATCCTTTTAGTTAAGATGGATCCTTCTCTATCAAAGCCATTTCCAGGAGACAAACAGAGAGTCCCTAGGTCATGGGGTTAAGATGTAGACTACAAGGCAACAATTTCTGCATAACCTTAAATTAGGGACCCTGAACCAAATACTTCCTCTTCATGACAAAAGAGTATGTAAAACTTATAATTAAGGAACTCTAAAGCACAAACATCAAGAAAGAAATTATAGAATCTATTCAGTAGCTCCTGTACCTTTGGAGAGGATGGGATCAGATAATCCGATATGTCTATTTCCTACAGCCATACAAAGGTTATGTAATCAGGGATCCATAGGCTGCCGTATCCAGACATTCTAAAAGGGGCCCAAAATTCTTTCTTGGGCAGAGGATGATCTAAACTGAGAAAGATTTGATCTCAATCTAGCAAGAGATCTTACTCTTTCTTCAAAATAGCAAAGTATAAATAATGAAGTAAGGATAGGTTGCCTAAACATGGCATTAAGACAATCTAGGAAACTAAATTCTCAGGATAAACAATTTAGCATTTTCAGAAAAAGGGAGCAAATAATTCTGATTTCAGGATTCACATCAGAATCCTTGAAAGGTTCACTCATCTAGGGAAAGCAGAATAAAAGGACAGGGAGATTTCTTATTTTAAGTTTCAAACCCACCTCAATATAATGAATATGGCAACCCCATTAGCAAAAGGCTGTTGAGGCCAACTTCCTGTTTGTGACAAAAAAGAATGAAGAACTTATCATAATCAAGGAAGATTATATTAATTACATTAATATATTAATTAATTAAGGCACAAGCAGCCAGAAATTAATTTTAGAGGCCAATGAGTAGCTCCTATACCTCTGGGAACCATGAGATCAAATAATCTAGTATGTTTTTAGTGGTTAATTTTTCCAAGGTCTATACAATGATGAAATAATCAGGTATCCATAGGTTGTAGTAGCCAGCATGTTTCTGGGCTCAAAAGAAATTCTACCTCTTCCTCCAAATCCAAAAGGGAAATATTCAAGAGTTCAGAGACAGGATGCAGGATGACTGACCCCTAGCTCTAACAACTGAGAAGAATCATGGGAAATTGATGTGACAGGGAAATTAAACATATAAACATAGACCTGCTAGCACAGGTAGGTTTTCCTTTAACAATAACAATAAGTTTGGTAAGATATGAGAAGATAGACCGTGAAAAATATCTACATGGCCCTTGTTGTATCAATGCTTTTTCTTAAATTTTGGAGGTGGTCTGTTATCCATTTTCCACAAAGGATGGCAACACAGATTAATAGGAAGGCAGTGAGTATAGCTAAAAAATTATTGCTGTTGAGGGATAAAGCACCTCAACAATGTTTGGGGGTCCCCAGGTTGGTGTCACAAGTATGATGAAAGAATTTGCAGACTCAGTCTCCAAGTTAAGGGGTAAAAGATTTATTACACTAACAACAGCTCCAGAGGGATTAACAAACTGCTAAGAGAGAGAAGACACGGGGGGCGGAGCCAATAGGGCGGAGAAGATTCACACGACTGTGTAAGCTCCTTTCTTCCCTCACAACCAACTAGATTTAATCAGCCTCAGAAATAGCGTTGGACTGATAGAATCCACAAGGACTGGAAGCACGACTTACCAGCTGAAGAGAATCTGGAGTTTCAGCAGGAAAGGTCAGTTCCCAGGGGAGGAAGAAGAGAGGCCAGCACAGACGGTGGGATGGTGGCACACTGCCCCTGTCGCGCTGGGGAGGGTTCTGGGATCAGAGAATCCACTGACATAAAAGAAAATGGCACAGGCTGTTAGCACTTCTCTGCTTATAAAACAGCAGTTCAGAGGAGAAATATAAGCCACTTTAAAATTTAAAACTAGATTGGATCTTCCCAGATCCCAGGGGTGACTCAGCAGATCTCTGCACCAGGGGTGTGGCCAACATAGGCAACCCAGGCTTTCCCCTCGGGGTATTTAAGAGATTGAAGAGTGGGCGGGGCGGTAACTCATAGTGCCTGGCTCATCTGGAGGCTGTGGAAGGGAAGTCCCAGAGAAGCAGAACCTTTGAACTAGGGACCACAGTTTCTGGCAGACACTTCCAGTTTGAGCACAGGGACTTTTCACTTCACCTGCTGCAGACATCCACGCCCCACCGGGATGCATAGGCCGGGCTTTGAGTCGCCTTTACTGTTCAGTCTCAACCTCAGGGAAGCCTCTAAAACACAGCGCCCTCAGGACACAGCAGTGCTGATCACCTCTGAGGCACTTGGGGGGGGGGGGAACTCTCTCCCAGAGCTCTCTCTTAGCTCAGGCGCAGGGGCCGCTGCATCCATCCAGTCTGGGAGGAAGCTGGTAAAGAAATAAATAAATAATTTCCTACCCCAGGGACAGACCCCAAAAGATTTTTTAAATATGAGCAAGAAGCCCAAAAAAACCATAGATTCCTTCTACACAGAGAAAGAGCAGATATACAACACCGAGGAAGCTAACAGCAGAGAGTCAGCAGATAACAACCTAAAGGGGAATGATTCCTGCCCCCCATCACATAACTCTCTCCATGCTCTTCATGGAGACTATTAACTATTAAAAAGTTAAGAGAGTTCGAAGAAAAATGGGGAAAGGAAAGGGAAGCTATGATAGAGAATAACAACATCCTGAAATTGGAGTAGGAAAAAATAAAGAATTCAAAGGAGATGCAGGGAAACAAAATTAGTGAATTAGAAAAGGTAAAAAAAAATCACAGGAAAATAGGATTTCTGAATTGGAGAAGATAAAAAAGTCTCAAGAAAATAGGATTTCTGAATTGGAAAAAGAAAATAATTCTCAAAAAAAAACATTAGGGAAATTTAAAAACAAAATTGGGCATTTACAAAAAGAACTAAAAACTGTGAAAGAAGAAAATAACTCCTTAAAAGTCAGGATGGAACAAATAGAAATGAATGATTCACAGAGAACCCAAGAATCAGTCAAACAAAACAAAAAAAATGAGAAGTTGGAGAACAACGTCAAATACTTACTGGGAAAATCTATAGACCTGGAAAATAGATCTGGGAGAGATAATCTGCCGATCATTGGACTTCCTGAAAACTATGACCAAAAAAAGAGGCTAGATTCTATTTTACAGGACATTATCAAAGAGAACTGTCCAGAGATAATAGAAACAGAGGGGAAAGTAGATGTTGAAAGAATTCATCGAACTCCTTCTAAAATAGACCCTAAAAAAAGAACACCACGGAATATTGTGGCTAAGCTGCAGAATTACCACACAAAGGAGAAAATCCTGCAAGAAGCTAGAAAAAAAAACAATTTAAATACCAAGGTGCCACAATAAGGGTCACACAAGATCTGGCTGCCTCCACATTAAAAGATAGAAGGGCCTGGAACCTGATATTCCGAAAGGTAAAAGATCAAGGATTGCAAACAAGAATAAACTACCCAGCTAAGTTTAGCATCATTTTCCATGGAAGAAGATGGTCATTCAATGAAATAGAGGAATTCCATATGTTTCTAAGAAAAAAACCAGACTTAAACAAAAAATTTGATCTACATCCACAAGACTGAAGAGAAACAGAAAAAGGTACACAGAAACCTTGAGAACTGTAACTCTATTGTGCGTATATAGAAAGTACGCATGGATAATTTGATTTTACTGATATAAAAGAAAAAAAAAAAGGAGGAGGTGTAGTAAAGGGAAGGGGGTAGTATCAGAAAAAGGTAATGGTGTGATAAAAAGAGGGAAACTACATCCCAGGAAGAGGCATAGTAAATACACCATATCTGAGGGAATTTAGAGAGGGGGAGAATCATTGTGTAAATCTTACTCTCATCAGAAGAGGCTCAAAGAGTAAATAATTGTCATATTTGTTTTTCAGAGAATTCTGTCTCACCTCATTAAAAGGGGGGAGAGGAAAAGGGAAAAGGAAAAGGAGAATAAGGGAAGGGACGTGGAGGGAGGTGGGAGGGATACTAAAAAAAGAGGGAGGGGTGTGCGTCACAAGGGGGGTCTATAAATTAAATATTGGGGAAGGGGTTCAGGGGGTCAAGGGAAAAAGCATAATATGGGGATAATATGATGGCAGGAAATACAGAATTAGTAATTTTAACTGTAAATGTGAATGGGATGAACGCTCCCATCAAACAGAGATGGATAGCAGACTGGATCAAAAATCAGAACCCTACAATATGTTGTTTACAGGAAACACACTTAAAGCAGGGAGATACATATAGAGTAAAGGTAAAAGGTTGGAGCAGAATCTATTATACTTCAGGTAAAGCCAAAAAAGCAGGGGTAGCTATCCTTATCTCAGATCAAGCAAAAGCAGAAGTTGATCTAATTAAAAGAGATAAGGAAGGAAACTATATCCTGCTGAAAGGTAGCATAAATAATGAAGCCATATCAATACTAAACATTTATGCACCAAGTGGTATAGCATCTAACTTTCTAAAGTAAAAGTTAAGAAAGAGAGTTGCAAGAAGAAATAGACAGTAAAACTATAATAGTGGGAGATCTCAACATTGCACTCTCAGATTTAGACAAATCAAACTGCCAAACAAACAAGAAAGAAATTTAAAAAGTAAATAGAACATTAGAAAAACTAAGTATGATAGACCTTTGGAGAAAACTTAATGGCAATAGAAAGGAATATACTTTCTTCTCAGCAGTCCATGGATCCTATACAAAAATTGACCATATATTAGGACATAAAGATCTCAAAATTAAATGTAGGAAGGCAGAAATAATAAATGCCTTCTTCTCAGACCACAATGCAATAAAAGCTACATTCAGTAAAAAGTTAGGGGTAAATAGACCAAAAAGTAATTGGAAACTGAATAATCTCATCTTAAAGAATGACTGGGTGAAAGAGCAAATTATAGAAACAATTAATAATTTCACCCAAGATAATCACAATGATGAGACATCATACCAAAATCTGTGGGATGCAGCTAAAGCAGTAATAAGGGGAAATTTTATATCTTTAGAGGCTTATTTGAAGAAAATAGAGAAAGAGAAGATTAAAGAATTGGGCTTGCAACTTAAAAGGCTAGAAAAAGACCAAATTAAAAATCCCCAACCAAAAATTAAACTTGAAATACAAAAATTAAAACGAGAAATCAATAATATTGAAAGTAAAAACAAACTATTGAATTAATAAATAAAACCAATAGTTGGTTTTATGAAAAAGCCAATAAAATAGATAAACCTTTGGTAAATCTGATCAGAAAAAAAGAAAGAGGAAAATCAAATTGTTAGTCTTACAAATGAAAAGGGGGATCTTTCCACCAATGAAGAGGAAATTAGAGAAATAATAAGGAGTTACTTTGCCCAACTTTATGCCAATAAATTTGATAACTTTAGTGAAATGGATGACTTCCTCCAAAAATATAGGCTTCCTAGATTAACAGAGGAGGAAATAAATTGCTTAAATAGTCCCATTTCAGAAAAAAGCAATAGAACAAGCTATTAATCAACTCCCCAGGAAAAAATCCCCAGGACCAGATGGATTTACATGTGAATTCTACCAAACATTTAAAGAACAATTAGCCCCAATGCTATATAAACTATTTGAAAAAATAGGGAATGAAGGTGTCCTACCAAACTCCTTTTATGACACAGACATGGTACTGATACCTAAACCAGGTCGATCGAAAACTGAGAAAGAAAATTATAGACCAATTTCTTTAATGAATATTGATGCTAAAATCTTAAATAAGATATTAGCAAAAAGACTTCAGAAAATCATCCCCAGGATAATACACTATGATCAAGCAGGATTCATACCAGGAATGCAGGGCTGGTTTAATATTAGGAAAACTATTAGTAAAATTGACCATATTAATAAACAAATTAATAAGAACCATATGATCATCTCAATAGATGCAGAAAAAGCATTTGACAAAATCCAACATCCATTCCTACTAAAAACTCTTGAGAGTATAGGAATAAATGGATTATTCCTTAGAATAATCAGGAGCATATATTTAAGACCGTCAGTAAACATCATATGCAATAGAAATAAACTGCAACCTTTCCCAGTAAGATTAGGAGTGAAACAAGGTTGGCCACTATCACCATTACTATTCAATATAGTACTAGAAACGCTAGCCTCGGCAATAAGAGCCGAGAAAGAGATTCAAGGAATTAGAGTAGGAAATGAGGAAATTAAACTGTCACTTTTTGCAGATGACATGATGGTATACTTAGAGAACCCCAAAGACTCTGCTAAAAAGCTACTAGAAATAATTCAAAATTTCAGCAAAGTGGCAGGATACAAAATAAATCCACATAAATCCTCGGCATTTTTATATATCACTAACAAAATGCAACAGCAAGAGACACAAAGAGAAATTCCATTCCAAACAAATGTTGAGAGTATAAAGTATTTGGGAATCCATCTACCAAAGAATAGTCATGAATTATATGAGAAAAATTACAAAACACTTGCCAAAAAAATAAAGTGAGATTTAAATAATTGGAAAGACATTCAGTGCTCTTGGATAGGCCGAGCGAATATAATAAAGATGACAATACTCCCCAATCTAATCTATTTATTTAGTGCTATACCAATCAGACTCCCAAGAAACTATTTTAATGACCTAGAAAACATAACAAAAAAATTCATATGGAAGAATAAAAGGTCGAGAATTGCAAGGGAACTAATGAAAAAAAAGTCAGAGGAAGGTGGTCTAAGTGTACCTCATCTAAAGCTATATTATATAGCAGCAGTCACCAAAATCATTTGGTACTGGCTAAGAAATAGAATGGTAGATCAGTGGAACAGATTAGATATAAAGGACAAAAAAGGGTACATCTATAGCAATCTAATCTTTGACAAACCCAAAGATACCAACATTAGGGACAAAAATTCATTATTCGGAAGAAACTGTTGGGAAAACTGGAAATTAGAATGGCAGAAATTAGATATGGATCCACACTTAACACCACATACCAAGATAAGATCAAAATGGGTCCATGATTTAGGCATAAAGAATAAGATCATAAATAGATTAGAGAAACAGAGAATAGTCTACCTCTTAGAAGTGTGGAGGAGGAAGGAATTTATGACCAGAGGAGAACTCGAGATCATTATTGATCACAAAATAGAAGATTTTGATTACATCAAACTAAAAAGTTTCTGTGCAAACAATGCTAATGCAAACAAGATTAGAAGGGAAGTAACAAATTGGGAAAATATTTTTAAAAGTAAAGGTTCTGACAAAGGTCTCATTTCCAAAATATATAGAGAACTGACCCTGATTTATAGGAAACCAAACCATTGTCCAATTGATAAATGGTCAAGGGATATGAACAGACAATTCTCAGATGATGAAATTGAAACTATTTCCACTCATATGAAAGAGTGTTCCAAATCGCTGGATCAGAGAAATGCAAATTAAGACAGCTCTGAAATACTACTACACACCTGTCAGATTGACTAAGATGACAGGAACAAATAATGATGAATATTGGAGGGGATGTGGGAAAACTGGGACACTGATACATTGTTGGTGGAGTTGTGAAAGAATCCAGCCATTCTGGAGAGCAATTTGGAACTATGCCCAAAAAGTTGTCAAACTGTGCATACCCTTTTACCCAGCATTGCTGTTATTGTGATTATATCCCAAAGAAATACTAAAGAGCGGAAAGGGACCTGTATGTGCCAAAATGTTTGTGGCAGCTCTTTTTGTTGTAGCTAGAAATTGGAAGTTGAATGGATGTCCATCAATTGGAGAATGGTTGGGTAAATTGTGGTATATGAAGGTTATGGAATATTATTGCTCTGTAAGAAATGACCAGCAGGAGGAATACAGAGAGACTTGGAGAGACTTAAATCAACTGTTGCTGAGTGAAATGAGCAGAACCAGATGATCACTATATACTTCAACAACAATACTGTATGAGGATGTATTCTGATGGAAGTGGAAATCTTCAACATAAAGAAGATCCAACTCATTTCCAGTTGATCAATGATGGACAGAAATAACTACACCCAGAGAAGGAACACTGGGAAGTGAATGTAAATTGTTAGCACTACTGTCTATGTACCCAGGTTATTTATACCTTCGGAAGCTAATAATTAATGTGCAACAAGAAAATGGTATTTACACACATATATTGTATCTAGGTTATATTGTAACACATGTAAAATATATGGGATTACCTGCCATCAAGGGGAGGGAGTGGAGGGAGGGAGGGGATAATTTGGAAAAATGAATTAAAAAAAAAAGAGAGAGAGAGAAGACACTTTATTATTGATATGCTAAAGGCAAGGCTAGGGGGTGGTCTTCTTGAATTTGGTTATCTTTGATCAATAGATTATCTATCTGACAGTCAGCAATGAACTGAAGAATGGTCTATTCACTATTGTCTCAGGAAGTGTATTTGTGGGACTATTCTGAGGCTAGAAGATAATGAGATAGATGATTAGAACAATAGTAGAGTCACTGACAGATTGTTAGAACAGAAGCCCTCTAAGGTCAGGGAATCTCAAAAGCATTGCTGTCTCCCTAAAAGATACATTATATAACTTTTCTCCCCTCCAGCATTTGGATCCCAAATTTATTTGATACAAAAGGATGGATTTCATGTTCTGGAGCTGCTTCATGCTGTTTAAGAGTATAGAGCTGTTCATGCCTAATGGGGTCCAGACTTGGGGGGAGGGGGAAGGGAAGAAAACAGTACATGATTTGAAGATGCCAACAGAGACATCTAGGACTGTTGAGTGTCCAAATCAGTCAGCCATGACACTCAGATTGAATGAATATTTAGAAGTTCATAGCTTGGAGCTTACAGGAAACAAATCTCATAAATAGGTTAAAAATGCAGGGACCAAATATGAGCAAAAAAAATATTTAAAAGTGGAGTTAGTATGGATAATACCAATCCAGTGGAACAATTAGGGGGTGAGATGAGATTTCCATGAATGTCTTGCATCCAGCCAGCTATTTCTAGGATTCTTTCAGTATAAAGTTCAGCCTTCTCTGAGTTGGTGATATACATACAGCAGGTATTTACAAGGGCATTAGAAATCTCCAGTGGAAACAAGAAGATAATCCAAGGTCAGTCTATTATATAAAATCATGTTAGATAGAGAGAAGTTTCTTTCAGCAAATATTTTGATATCTTCTAAGCCTTTTCAGTCTTGTAAGGGAAGGCTTCCACACAATTAGTAAATATGTCAACAAAGAACAAAAGCAACTTGAAGCCTCTGCAAGGGGGTATATGTGTAAAACCTACTAGCCAATGTTTTCCTGGGTATGTGTCCCTCCTCTGAATGGGCTTTGGCCAGGGTTGGGAAGGGGAACTTAAAAGCTTCTTCACGATTTACTTGGGCATAAATTGGGCAAATCTAACAGATCTAACATTTTCTCCCAGGTTTGACTAATAAAAATACATGTCACAAAAGATTGGAGGGCATTTTTTCTCCAAGAGTGTAACTTGGTGTAAGCCAAAACCAAGTTTCCACTGACTTGTCTCTGGGACTAAAAGCTGGCATGAGGGTGTTTGAAACTATCCAGGAGAAAAGGGATATCCATTTTCTTCTGCCACAGTTGGCTCCTGTGAGCTATATGAAGGGGTGTAACAGTCCGAGAGCTGGGGAATTAAAGGTTCCATAGTCAGGGGCAAATAGACAGCAGCACAAGCAGCTGAATCTGCAAGCCTCTTCCCCTTGGCCTGAAGTGAAGCTCCCTTCTTATATGCTTTACAAAATATGACAGAAACCTCTTTTGGTTCATGGACAGCTTATGATAGTGGTGGAATTTCCCTGGCATATTTAATAAGAAACATTTTGCTGTCAAAAGTCTGCTTCCTTTCCAAAAAGCTCCAAAAGGTTGCAAAATATGAAAGCCATATTTGGAGGTCTCTCTCATTGACTTCCTCATTACAAAGCTCTAGTAAGGGCAATGATTTCAGTTTTTAGGAAAGAAGTCCCGGGGGGGGGGGGGTGAGGTTTAGCCTCCAAGGCGCAATTGAAGAGTCACTACAGCCTGCCTTCCTTTCCCCATTTCCTTTTTTTCATATAATTTATTTTTTTTATTAAAGCTCTTTATTTTTTCAAAACATATGCATGAACAATTCTTCAACATTGGCCCTTGCAAAACCTTGTGTTCCACATTTTCCCTGCCTTCCCTAACCTGCTCCCGTAGATGGCAATAGTCCAATATATGTTAAAGATGGTAAAATATATGTTAAATCCATTATGTGCATACATATTTATGCAATTATCTAACTACGAAAGTGAAACCAAATCAAACAAAAAATTTGTTGTAAAAAAGAAATCTGGAAAATGGAGGATGTTGACTGATTGAAGAAAGGTAAATGAACAGATGGAAACTATGGGAACTCTTCAACCTGGACTTCCATCTCCTACTCAATTGCCTAGAGAATGGCCTCTTCGAGTTATAGACATTAAGGATTGTTTCTATTCTAGCCCTCTAGATAAGGAGGATATGAAAAGATTTGCCTTCTCAGTGCCCAGCGTGAACTTAGCTGAGCCTTATAAAAGATATGAATGGACAGTTTTGCCACAGGGAATGAAAAACAGACCTACTATGTGTCAAATGTATGTTGCTGCTGCTCTTAGTCCAGTAAGAAAAGCATTTCCAAAAGTAATGTTATTACATTACATGGATGATATATTGGGATGTGCACCTGAGGAACTAATGTTAGAAGTATGTCTATAAAAAAGCATAGAAACACTAAATTGCACATAGCTCCAGAAAAAATTCAAAGACATGCTCCTTTTCAATATTTAGGATATGAAGTATATCCTAAGGTGCTTACAGTACAAAAACTCTCCTTAAGAACAGAGAAGCTAAACACCTTAAATGACTTCCAGAAATTGATAGGAGATATCCAATGGATGTGTCCCATGTTAGACTTGACTACCTGTCAATTGCAACCATCATATGACATTTTAAGGGGAGACAGTGCTTTAAATTCACCACGCCAGCTTAAAAAAGAAGCTCAACAGGCTTTGAGACAAGTTGAACTGGCTTTATCCAATGTGGTTGAAAGAGTCACTCAAAAACCCTTGGAAATATCAGTTTTTGCTACACAAGAGGCACCCACAGCAGTCCTTCATCAAGGAGACAGTGTGATAAGAGTGGGTGAACCTCCCAGCACAACCAGAACAAAGCCTTACTCCTTACCCAGTGTTTGTGGCTAGAATTTCATTAAAGACCATTAAGCTAGCATACAATTATCTGGGATAAGACAGGACAAGATATACACCTTTTATACTAATGCACAAGTTAATGTGTGCTGTGAAACCATCCCAGTGGCAAGTTTTATTAGCCATGGCTCCAAATTTTACACACAGGTCTCCATTAAAGATAACAAGATTGTTATATAATTGGTGATGGATTATGGAAGAAAAGGTTTCTAAAGTTCCTCTTAAAGGACCAAATATCTTTACAGATGCATCCAAACATAATATTTGTGCTGTATACTCTTGTGACATAAGTATAAAGAGAGTAGTCAGAAGTCCTTTTCAGCCCACTCAGCAGAATGAATTGTATGCAATCATTCTAGCTCTTTCTTATTATTCCGGAGACATAAATATAATATGTGATTCGGCATATTCAGTAGATGTGGTACAAAGAATTGCCACAGCCCAAATAAAAATTTTTAGCCTCCAATATATATATATATATATATATATATATATGTGTGTGTGTGTGTGTGTGTGTGTGTGTGTGTGTGTATATATGCATATATATATATACATATATATATATATATATATATATATATATATATATATATATATATATATATATATATATATATACATATATATATATATATATATATATATATATATATATATATATATATATATATATATATATGTACGTATGTATGTATATATATCTCAACTCTTTAAGGAACTTTAAGGAACTTTAAGGAACTTCAAGAGCATCCAGGTAAGATTTATATCTTGCATGTCTGCTCTCATAGTGGACTTCCAGGTCCTATTTATGATGGTAATTCAAAGGCAGATAGCCTTATAACTATGTTAGCCAATACTTCTTTATTTCAAGAAGCCCAAGAATCTCATTCTAAATATCACCATGCTGCCTGAGCTTTACATTTACAATTTGGAATAACAAGAGAAGGAGCTAGGAGCATAGTAAAAGCTTATACAGCTTGCCTTCCTTTCCATGCTCCTATACTTTCTCCAGGGAAGAACCCTCGTGATTTGAGACCTAATGAAATTTGGCAAATGGATGTGACCCATTATAAATCTTTTGGTCATCTATCTTTTATCCACATCATAGTAGACATCTTTTCAGGATCCACTTTTGCAATCCCAGCAGCAAAAGAGACAGTCTGAGTGGTCACTGAATTTCTTATACAAGCATTTGCAATTATGGGTGTGCCACAAGCAATAAAAACAGACAATGGACCTGCATATACTTCTGAATATTTTGCACACTTTTGTGCAGAGTATAAGATTTTACATACCACTGGCATACCTTTTAATCCTCAATGTCAGGCAATAATAGAGAGAAGAAATAGAGATATTAAGATACTCCTCCAAAAACAAAAGAAAGGGGGAGCCATGGGTAACTGTAGAGAACTTCTAAATTTAGTTCTCTATACCATTAATTTTTTAAATTTTTGACAACGATGCACTGGCTCTGGCAGACAGGTTTTATAACCCACCCAAAAGACAGTGCCCAGTGTGAGCAGCTCTACTGTCTTTAGATAATCACCAGGTCATGTGGAGAGACCCAGAAAATGGTGAATGGAAGGGATCAGATAGGTTAACTGCTTGGGGGAGAGGGTTTGCTTGTATCTCTACAGATGGAGAAAGAATCATATGGGTGGCAATGAGCCGTGTTCACCTTGTCCATTGGAGAGAGATGGAGTAGACCCTTGAAACGAAGGAGAAACATCGGTTGGTTCCGTTGCTGACTCTGCCCACCACTGAAAGAGCCTGGCAGTTATGGCGTTTAACTCATGGAAATCAAAAATTGGGACTCAGGAATCATTGGACTCTCTGAGACATGATAAGACTATTATAGGACTTGAAAGCCCTCAGGAATCTTTGGATTCTTTAAGGCATAAGACTGTTGCAGCACTTCAAAACCTGTAGGAATCATTGGATTCCCTAACATATAAAAAGACTGTTGCAGGACTTCAAAAACTTGTAGGTATCATTGGATTACCTTACACGTGAAAGAATGAACAATAGATTGGTTGCTGAAGAAGGCGTGTATGTGTGACTGTAGTTTACATACCCTTATTCTAGGACTTCTGGAAATCTTTTACAAGACCGTGTCAATTTATATTATTTGTTATATCACTACTTGCATGTACAATTCATGTTTGTTACACCACATCGAGCCTGCACTGACTGTGGGGAGAATCATTAATAATAGCCTGTGCGTTATTACTATGTGCTTGTGTAATACCTCCATGCTGATGGATTTGTGCATACTTGTCTCTAATAAGACCCTTCAGCCCGGAAACCCGTTAACAATGCCCACTTAACAATCCCCACTTCCCTTTGGTACTTTTCTTGTCCCTTCCTGATATGTCAGGGAGGGCATGATTATCTCCTGTTTAATGCTTTCATATCCCTTCCTGAGAAGTCAGGGGTGGGGCATGATCACCTCCTTTTTGGGGTTCTCACCTCTCTCAGAAGTCAGGGATGGTGTGACCACCTGTGTTTTAAACAAAAAAAAAAAAAAAGTGGGAAATGTAAAGGGCTAGAACTGAGAAGATGTATTTAAACTAGATGCAAGGTAATCTAGCACTTGAGGCTAATCACCAATTGGACAATTCTTTATTAATATGTTTGGAGGATGATGTTACTTAACTATTCTATGCTAGCTGGATTGGTAGGTGCTGGAACTCTTATCTTCCCAGAAATCAGGAGTCAGGACCACTAAATGTCTTTATTCTAGATCTTTTCCGTCCCCTCCATCGCCAGGTCACAAGTGCAAGTGAGCGTGAGTTCCACCACCCAAGTTTCTCCCACTCCTCCCACACAAGTCACTTCCCCCTCTTTGTCCCACCAATCAAGTCAGCACAGAACAGCTGGGGAGGGTCAACCTTCAAACAAGTTAATAGGGAACCGTCCAATTGGCAATTAGTCTCACGTGCTTCATTATCCAAGTGCATTGCTCAGTTCTAGCCCTTTACATCTCCCGCTTTCTTTTGTTTTAGAACACAGGAGGTCACGCCATCCCTGACTTTTCAGGGAGATGAGAACCCCAAAAAGGAGGTGATCACGCCCCCCCTGACTTCTCAGGAGGGGAGATGAAAGCACTATAAAGGTGATAATCACGCCCTCCCTGACATCTCAGAAAGGGAAATGAAAAGCACCAAAGAGAAGTGGGGATTTGCTAGTGGGTTTCTGGATTGAAGGGCCTTATTAGAGACAAGTATGCACAAACCCATCAACATGGGAGTTATTACACAAGCACATAGCAATAACGCAGAGGCTATTAGTGGTGACTCTCCCCACAGTCAGTGCAGAGTCGATGTGGTGTAACAAACAGGAATTGTACATGCAAGTAGTGATATAACAAACAATATAAATCAACATGGTATTGTAAGAGATTTCCAGAAGTCCTAGAAGGAGGGTATGTAAACACCAGACACACATACCCCTTCTTCAGCAACCAAGAGATAGTCCAAAACCAATCTATTGTCCATTGCTTCACTGTTAGGGAATCCAATGATCCCCACAAGTTTTTGAAATCCCACATCAGTCTTTTTATATGTTAGGGAATCCAATGATACCCACAAGGTTTTGAAGTCCAGCAACAGTCTTATGATGCCTCAGAGAATCCAATGATTCCTGAGGACTTTCAGTCCTACAATAGTCTTATGATGTCTCAGAGAATCCAATGATTCCTGAGGATTTCAGTCCTACAATAGTCTTATGATGTCTCAGAGAATCCAATGATTCCTGAGGATTTTCAAGTCCAACAGTTTTTGATGTCCATGGGTCAAATGCCATAACTGCCAGGTTCTTTCAGTGGTGGGCACAGTCAGCAACGGAACCACCCGATGTTTCTTGGGTCTTCTCCTTCGTTTCAAGGGTCTGCTCTGTCTCTCTCCGATGGACAAGGCGAATACGGCTCGTTGGCACCCTTCTCCATCTGTAGAGATACAAGCAAACCCTCTCCCCCAAGCAGTTAACCTATCTGGTCCCTTCCATTCACCACTTTCTGGGTCTCTCCACATCACTTGGCGATTATCTAAAGACAGTGGAGCTGCTCGCACTGGACACTGCTCTTCCGGTGGGTTATAAAACCTGTCTGATAGAGCTAGTGCATCTTTGTCAAAAATTTAAAAATTAATGGTATAGAGAACTAAATTTAGAAGTTCTCTAGGGTTACCCGTGGCTCCCCCTTTCTTTTGTTTTTGGAGGAGTGTCTTAATATCTGTGTTTCTTCTCTCTACTATTGCCTGCCCTTGAGGATTAAAGGGTATGCCCGTGGTGTGTAAATCTTATACTGTGCACAAAAGTGTGTAAAATGTTTAGAAGTATATGCAGGTCCATTGTCTGTTTTTATTGCTTGTGGCACACCCATAATTGCAAATGCTTGTATAAGGAATTCAGTTACCACTCAGACTGTCTCTTTTGCTGCTGGCATTGCAAATGTGAATCCTGAAAAGGTGTCTACCACGACATGGATAAAAGATAGACGACCAAAAGATTTATAATGGGTCACATCCATTTGCCAAATTTCATTAGGTCTCAAACCACGAGGGTTCTTCCCTGGAGGGAGTGTAGGAACATGGAAAGGAAGGCAAGCTCTACAGGCTTTTACTATGCTCCTAGCTTCTTCTCTTGTTATTCCAAACTGCAAACGTAAAGCTTAGTCAGCCTGATGATATTTAGAATGAGACTCTTGTGCTTCTTGAAATAAAGGAGTACTGGCCAGCATGGTTAGAAGGCTATCTGCCTTTGAATTACCATCAAAAATAGGACCTGGAAGTCCACTATGGGAGTGGACATGCAAAATATAAATCTTACCTGGATGCTTTCTCACTTGCTCTTGAAGCTCTTTAAAGAGCTGATATATATTGGAGGCTACAAATTTTATTTGGGCTGTGGCAATTCTTTGTACCACACCTACTGAATAGGCCGAATCAGATATTATATTTATGTCTCCGGAATAATAAGAAAGAGCTAGAATGATTGCATACAATTCATTCTGCTGAGTGGACTGAAAAGGAGTTCTGATTACTCTCTTTTTAGTTAAGTCACGAGAATACACAGCGCAAATATTATGTTTGGATGCATTTGTAAAGATATTTGGTCCTTTAAGAGGAACTTTAGAAACCTTTACTTCAAGAATCCATTGCCAATTATGTAGCAGTCTGGTTATCTTTAATGGAGACCCGTGTGCAAAATTTGGAGCCATGGTTAATAAAATTTGCCACTCTGGGATGGTTTCGCAGCACACATTAACTTGTGCATTAGTATAAAAGGTGTATATCTTGTCAGGTCTTGTCCCAGATAATTGTATGCTAGCTTAATGGTCTTTAATGAAATTCTAGCCACAAACACTGGGTAAGGAGTAAGGCTTTGTTCTGGTTGTGCTGGGAGGTTCACCCACTCTTATCACACTGTCTCCTTGATGAAGGACTGCTGTGGGTGCCTCTTGTGTAGCAAAAACTGATATTTCCAAGGGTTTTTGAGTGACTCTTTCAACCACATTGGATAAAGCCAGTTCAACTTGTCTCAAAGCCTGTTGAGCTTCTTTTTTAAGCTGGCGTGGTGAATTTAAAGCACTGCCTCCCCTTAAAATGTCATATAATGGTTGCATTTGACAGGTAGTCAAGTCTAACATGGGACACATCCATTGGATATCTCCTATCAATTTCTGGAAGTCGTTTAAGGTGTTTAGCTTCTCTGTTCTTAAGGAGAGTTTTTGTAATGTAAGCACCTTAGGATATACTTCATATCCTAAATATTGAAAAGGAGCATGTCTTTGAATCTTTTCTGAAGCTATGTGCAATTTATAATTCCTTAGTGTTTCTTTGTTTTTTTGTAAACATGCTTCTAACATTTGTTCCTCAGGTGCACATCCCAATATATCATCCATATAATGTAATAACATTACTTTTGGAAATGCTTTTCTTACTGGACTAAGAGCAGCAGCAACATACATTTGACACATAGTAGGGCTGTTTTTCATTCCCTGTGGCAAAACTATCCATTCATATCTTTTATAAGGCTCAGCTAAGTTAATGCTGGGCACTGAAAAGGCAAATCTTTTCATATCCTCCTTATCTAGAAGGCTAGAATAGAAACAATCCTTAATGTCTCTAACCCAAAGAGGCCATTCTCTAGGCAATTTAGTGGGAGATGGGAGTCCAGGTTGAAGAGTTCTCATAGTTTCCATCTGTTCATTTACTTTTCTTAAATCAGTCAACATTCTCCATTTTCCAGATTTCTTTTTTACAATAAATACTGGGGAATTCCAAGGACTTAGAGAAGGTTGTAATTGTCCTTGGTCAAGTTGTTCCTGTACTATATCTAGTAAGGCCTGAATTTTATTGTTACCTAAGGGCCACTGTTCTATCCACACTGGTGTATCAGTTTTCCACTGGATAGGAACAGGTGAAAGTGTTGGCAGGCCTTCAACAGCAGCCCTGCCTAAAAAACCGAAGTACTCATTTTTAACCCTAATTGTTGTAAAATGTCTCTTCCTCATAGATTGATGGGGATTTTTTCAACTATAAAAGGAGTAAAAACTCCTGTTTCACCTTCAAATACCCATCTCAAAGGGGTAGCACTAACTTCAGCTGCTATTGATCCTCCTACCCCAGACATGTAGGTGTCTGCCTTTTTCTTTGGCCAGTGACTGGGCCAGTTGGCACCTCTAATGACTGTGCGATCTGCACCTGTGTCCACCAGTCTTTTTAATGCTATGCCATTTATATAGATGGTGAGCATAGGTCGGTCAGCTGTCACAGCTGCTGTCCAGTATATTCCTGGGTTTTTCTGCTTGGAGTCCGAATATCGGTGACTGTCACCAGGAGTCTGTATCAATAAACCTGATGCTACTACTTCCCCTGGTTGATAAGTCACACATTGTCTCCCTGTGTTAGTGACTGGGATATTATCTACACATTCCCCAGTTTCCCACATCAGTGTATGAATGAACACTGTCTTGTAAGTACTCTCAGGAGGTGAAATGGTCAAGCCTACTGTGCCTGGAGGCAAGGGATCCATAGGTTGGAGAGGAACAGATTTCACCTCTCCAGGGGGTATCTCATGTCCCAGCTGCATACAACTCTATCTTCCATAATTGTAGTCCCTTTCTCCCATCATGTTCTTCCTGGCTGACTGATTTGTAATCCCTTTCTCCCCTCAGATGGCTTCCTGGCTGATTGGTCATGTCTGGATATTGGACTTGGAGGCACTCTCTGGGTGTGGCATTGGCTGCCATCATGCCCCAAGTGTTTTTTGCCTGGGGCCCTGGAGCTGGGCCCCTCATCCCGTTTCCCTGAATTAGTCTACACACTGAGGCCCAATGGAGTCCTCTGTTGCATTTTGGACATGGGGTTTTGGTCTTGTTCTCCCAGCTTGTCTTCTCACTCTGTCTCTATGCCAACATTGAGCTTTCAGATGGCCTACTTTACCGCATTGAAAGCATTGACGAGTCTCTCTGGAAACCCCTTGCCAAAAGGGATCCTGTCTCCCCATGTTGGGATCTTGGGAAGTCTGAATCATAGCCTGGTATAAAAGGTATTTGTGCCCATTGTGGCACAGAACCTTATGATCTCCTCTAAAGGAGCATCCCTACGTAGTCCTAGTATAATCCTTCTACAAACCTCATTGGCATTGTCTCTAGCAAGTTGCCTCACCAAAGTGTCTGTTACTTCATTTTCACCATTAGTCTGTATGACAGCTGTCTGCAAACATGCCACAAAATCAGCAAAAGGTTCATTTGGTCCCTGTACAACTTTTGTGTAGGTCTCACCCTTGTAGTTTTTACTGGGGAGAGAAGCCCATGCTTTGATAGCAGCAGCAGAAATTTGCTCAAATGCTGTTATGGAGTAATTAATCTGTACCGAAGCATCTGCATAAGAACCTACACCTATTAGTAGGTCATAGATGATGGAAGTATTAACTGCACTTTGACTATTTTGTTGGGCTTGAATCCTACAGAGCTCAGTAAATTCAGAAAACCACAACAAATTTTGTCCAGGTTCTAAGCACATTTTTGCAATGACTTTCCAGTCACTAGGGGTTAAGGTTTCATAAGCCAAATTGTGTATTAACATCTTAACATAATTTGATGTAGCCCCAAAGACAGTGCAAGATTTTTTCAGGTTTTTAAGGACATCCATATTAAAAGGAGCTTATCTTCTACTCTCTTGACCTGCAGAATTATGCTGTTGAATCACGGGAAAAATTTGAAGTTTGAAATCATTATCTACTTCTTTTCCATTTTCAATTGCTTCAATAAGCCCTCTTTCTAATCTAGTTACAGGAGTGGGCAGTTTTTTTTTGGGGAGGTGTGGGAGAAGGGGGGGTGTGCTGATGATGTCACCGCCTCTCCCACTACTCCTCCTCCCTCTGTCCCTGAAGGTGGAGTTGATGTGGGTTGATCAATAATCTGCTCTCTAGGTGGGGTTGAAATTTCTTCCTGACAATCAGAGTCTATACACTCAGATTCCTCATTCAAATCCCCTTGCCCTCTGGCAATGTCCTGAGTTTGCCTATCTTCTATCTTTTGTTACTCACTCTTCCTTCTCTGTGCCTTTTTAGAACTCTTCCTTCTTCTAAACTCTTCTCCATAGCTTAAGTCTAATAGAATCAAGTTGTATAGTTAAAATACCTCTGGGAAAATTTGACAAACCCCATTTTTTGAGTAAAATTCTTTCATTTCAAGTCCCACTAGCTTCCATTTATCTATACGTAGTTTTTCTTCATTTAAGAACTAAGGGGACTTGCAACTCAATGAGTGTAAGAGATTATTCATTTGTGGGATGGGAACAAGTAAACTTTTCTCATCAATTATCTTAATTATATCCTCTATAGCATTGCTAGATGAGGCAGGGGCTGGGGTTGGAGCAGGGTCATCTGAGGCCCAGGATTTACCTAACATCTGCCCCATCTCAGTTACTAGAGATTGCTGATTTAGTCCTTAACAAGGTAAGTTCCTTATTTCTATTAGAATACTCACCTAATCTCCTGGTCACCGGAGGACTTCAGTGGAAGTAGGGTGCCAGCCACACGTTGGTGTCCAAATGCTAGAACTCTTATCTTCCCAGAAATCAGCAGGAGTCAGGACCACTAAATGTCTTTATTCTAGATCTTTTCCATCCCCTCCAATGCCAGGTCACAAGTGCAAGTGAGTGTGAGTTCCACCACCCAAGTTTCTCTTACTCCTCCCACACAAGTCACTTCCCCCTCTTTGTCCCACCAATCAAGTCAGCACAGAACAGCTGGGGAGGGTCAACCTTCAAACAAGTTAATAGGGAACCGTCCAATTGGCAATTAGTCTCACGTGCTTCATTATCCAAGTGCATTGCTCAGTTCTAGCCCTTTACAGGTAGGTGTGGACAAAGAAGGGGAAGTGAGATCAGTGGGTGGAGTAGGAGGAGATTCATTCTCTTGGCTGTGGAGAGAGAGGAAGGAAGTGTGGAGATTTGTTAGATATAATCCCGGGATGGCAACCCCAAAAGACCAGGAATAAAGACTTTTGCTTATCATGACTCCAGCTGATTCTAAGATATCCAGGGTCACAACAGATTCTGACTTTTAATCCAGTCTGCTAGCTGCTTCCCAATTTATGGGAGAGTTCATCCTATTCATATTCATAGTTAAAATAACTAACTTTGTATTTCTTGCAATTTTATTTACCCCAAGTTATGCTTTTCTCTGTCCTTTCACCTTTTCCTCCTCCCTAGTATTTTCCTTATGATTAGCACCTCCCTCAAATAGCCCTCCCTCAAATAGCCCTCTCCCTTTACAGCCCCTCTCTCTTTCTTCCATCTTTCCTCTGTTTTTCCTTCTATTAGCCTTTCCCTTTCTTGACTCCTTTTCCCTCCCAATTCCCTATAAAGTGACACAAGTTTCCCTTTGAAACCAAATGTTTGATATTCTCTCTTTGAGCCAAATCTGATGAGAGTAAGATTTACAAAATGTTCATCCTGCCCCCAACCCTCATTTCCCTCAATTATAATAGGTCTTCCTTCAGAAAATCATCTCCAAGATAATACACTATGATCAAGTAGGATTTATTCCAGGAATGCAGGGCTGGTTTAATATTAGGAAAACTATTAATATAATTGACCATATTAATAATCAAATTAATAAGAACCATATGATCATCTCAATCAATAGATGCAGAAAAAGCATTTGACAAAATCCAACATCCATTCCTCCTAAAAACTCTTGAGAGTATAGGAATAAATGGACTATTCCTTAGAATAATCAGGAGCATATATTTAAGACCTTCTGTAAGCATAATATGCAATAGAAATAAACTGCTACCTTTCCCAGTAAGATCAGGAGTGAAACAAGGTTGCCCACTATCACCATTACTATTCAATATAGTACTAGAAACGCTAGCCTCAGGAATAAGAGCCGAGAAAGAGATTCAAGGAATTAGAGTAGGAAATGAGGAAATTAAACTATCACTTTTTGCAGATGACATGATGGTATACTTAGAGAACCCCAAAGACTCTGCTAAAAAGCTACTAGAAATAATTCAAAATTTCAGCAAAGTGGCAGGATACAAAATAAATCCACATAAATCCTCGGCATTTTTATATATCACTAACAAAATGCAACAGCAAGAGATACAAAGAGAAATTCCATTCCAAACAAATGTTGAGAGTATAAAATATTTGGGAATCCATCTACCAAAGAAAAGTCAGGAATTATATGAGAAAAATTACAAAACACTTGCCACAAAAATAAAATCAGATTTAAATAATTGGAAAGACATTGAGTGCTCTTGGATAGGCCGAGCGAATATAATAAAGATGACAATACTCCCCAAACTAATCTATTTATTTAGTGCTATACCAATCAGACTCCCAAGAAACTATTTCAATGACCTAGAAAAAATAACAACAAAATTCATATGGAAGAATAAAAGGTCAAGAATTGCAAGGGAACTAATGAAAAAAAACTCAGAGGAAGGTGGTCTAAGTGTACCTGATCTAAAGCTATATTATATAGCAGCAGCCACCAAAACCATTTGGTATTGGCTAAGAAATAGACCGGTAGATCAGTGGAACAGATTAGATACAAAGGACAAAAAAGGGTACATCTATAGCAATCTAATCTTTGACAAACCCAAAGATTCCAACATTAGGGATAAAAATTCATTATTCGGAAAAAACTGTTGGGAAAACTGGAAATTAGTATGGCAGAAATTAGATATGGATCCACACTTAACACCATATACCAAGATAAGATCAAAATGGATCCATGATTTAGGCATAAAGAGGGAGATAATAAATAGATTAGAGGAACAGAGGATAATCTACCTCTCAGACTTGTGGAGGAGGAAGCAATTTATGACCAGAGGAGAACTAGAGATCATTATTGATCACAAAATAGAAGATTTTGATTACATCAAACTAAAAAGTTTCTGTACAAATACTAATGCAAACAAGATTAGAAGGGAAGTAACAAATTGGGAAAATATTTTTAAAAACAAAGGTTCTGACAAAGGTCTCATTTCCAAAATATATAGAGAACTGACCATAATTTATAAGAAACCGAACCATTCTCCAATTGATAAATGGTCAAAGGATATGAACAGACAATTCTCAGAGGAAGAAATTGAAACTATATCCACTCACATGAAAGAGTGTTCCAAATCACTACTGATCAGAGAAATGCAAATTAAGACCACTCTGAGATACCACTACACACCTGTCAGATTGGCTAAGATGACAGGAACAAATAATGATAAATGTTGGAGGGGATGTGGGGAAATTGGGACACTAATACATTGCTGGTGGAGTTGCGAAAGAATCCAGCCATTCTGGAGAGCAATCTGGAATTATGCCCAAAAAGTTATCAAACTGTGCATACCCTTTGACCCAGCAGCGCTACTACTGGGATTATATCCCAAAGAAATACTAAAGAGCGGAAAGAGACATATATGTGCCAAAATGTTTGTGGCAGCTCTTTTTGTTGTAGCTAGAAACTGGAAGATGAATGGATGTCCATCAGTTGGAGAATGGTTGGGGAAATTGTGGTATATGAAGGTTATGAAATATTATTGCTCTGTAAGAAATGACCAGCAGGAGGAATACAGAGAGGCCTGGAGAGACTTAAATCAACTGATGCTGAGTGAAATGAGCAGAACCAGAAGATCACTGTACACTTCAACAACAATACTGTATGAGGATGTATTCTGATGGAAGTGGAAATCTTCAACATAAAGAAGATCCAACTCACTTCCAGTTGATCAATGATGGACAGAGGTAGCTACACCCAGAGAAGAAACACTGGGAAGTGAATGTAAATTGTTAGCACTAATATCTGTCTGCCCAGGTTACATGTACCTTCGGATTCTAATGTTTATTGTGCAACAAGAAAATGATATTCACACACATGTATTGTACCTAGACTATATTGTAACACATGTAAAATGTATGGGATTGCCTGTCATCGGGGGGAGGGAATAGAGGGAGGGGGGGTAATTTGGAAAAATGAATACAAGGGATAATATTATAAAAAAATATATATATATAATAAAAAAAATTAAAAAAAATTATAATAGGTCTTCTTTAATTAATCATGAGATGTAATTACCCTTGTTTATGTCCATTTCCCTCTTTTTCCAGTACAATTCCCTTACTACTTCTAGTTTCTTTTTCATATTATCATAATAAAATCAAAATATACTCACACTCTCTATGTATACTCATAACAGAAATATAGTTCTCAAGAGTTCTTTCCTTTTAACCTTTTTATACTTCACTTGAGTTTATGTTTGGAGATCAGATATTTTTGTTATATTCTGGTCTTTTCATGAGAAATAAATAAAATTCACCTGTTTCATTGTATGCCCATCTTTTCCCCTGAAGGATAATGCTCATTTTATCTGAATAGCTTATTCTTGGTTGTAATCCAAGTTCCTTTTTGTTTTCAAAATATCAGATTCTAGGCCAAATTGGAAGCTGTTAGGTCCTGGGTAAACGTGATTGTTGTTCCTCAGTATTTGAATTTTTTTCTTTCTGGCTGTTTGCAATTTTTTTTTCCTTTGTCCCATAGTTCTGAAATTTAGTCATGATATTCCTTGGAGTTTTATTTTGGGGTCTTTTTTAGAAAGTGATCAGTGAATTCTTTCAATGGCTATTTTATCTCCTGCTTCTAGCATATCAGGGCAATTTTTCTTGATTATTTCCTGAAAAATAATGTCTAGACTATTTTTTTTTCCATCATGGCTTTCAGAAAGTCCAATAATTCTTAAATCTAATTTCCACATCAATGGTTATCCTAGGTGATATTTCATATTTTCTTCCATTTTTTCATTTTTTTGTTCTGTTTGACTAATTCTTGAAGACTTACTGAATCATTCTGTTCCACTTATTCAATTCAAAATTTTAGTGTGTTGTTTTCTTCAGTTACCTATTTTAGTTCTTTTTGTATTTAGCCAACTGAATTGTTTTGTTCATTGCATTTTTTTCCAATGCACAAAATCTTTTTTTTTTTTTTTCAACAAATTGATGTTTTTGGTATACTGAGAACTGTATCTTTGTAAGGGATATACTCAGACTATGTAGGTATAATCTGAGTTATTGTGATGATATAAAAAGGAACTAGAGGTAGAAAGGGATTGTACTTGAAGAAGGTAACATAGGGTAAATTACATAGCTTGAAGAGACAAAAATGGCCTATTAAAATTGAGGGAAATAAAGGAGAAGAAGATTTTGTAGTGATGTAGCTCAAAGTAAAAATGTAAGACATGTTTATCTTAAGATAGAAACATGTCTAACTTTATATGGAGAAGGGGAAAGAAAAAAGGGAGGCTAAAATAAAGTAGGACAGAAGTGGAAGAAAAATGGGATAAAGTGACAATGATGAGACATCATACCAAAATCTGTGGGATGCAGCTAAAGTGGTAATAAGGGGAAATTATATATCTTTAGAGGCTTATTTGAAGAAAATAGAGAAAGAGAAGATTAACGAATTGGGCCTGCAATTTAAGAAGCTACAAAAAGACAAAATTAAAACCCCCCAACCAAAATTAAACTTGAAATACAAAAATTAAAAGGAGAAATCAATAATATTGAAAGCAAAAAAAACTATTGAATTAATAAATAAAACCAAGAGTTGGTTTTATGAAAAAGCCAATAAAATAGATAAACCTTTGGTAAATCTGATCAGAAAAAGGAAAGAGGAAAATCAAATTGTTAGTCTTACAAATGAAAAGGAGGATCTTTCCATCAATGAAGAGGAAATTAGAGAAATAATAAGGAGTTACTTTGCCCAACTTTATGCCAATAAATTTGATAACTTAAGTGAAATGGATGACTACCTCCAAAAATATAGCCTTCCTAGATTAACAGAGGAGGAGACAAATTGCTTAAATAGTCCCATTTCAGAAAAAGAAATAGAACAAGCTATTAATCAACTCCCCAAGAAAAAATCCTCAGGACCAGATGGATTTATATGTGAATTCTACCAAACATTTAAAGAACAATTAGCCCCAATGTTATATAAAGTATTTGAAAAAATAGGGGATGAAGGAGTCCTGCCAAATTCCTTTTATGACACAGACATGGTACTGATATCTAAACCAGGTCAATCGAAAACTGAGAAAGAAAATTATAGGCCAATCTCCTTAATGAATATTGATGCTAAAATCTTAAATAAGATATTAGCAAAAAGACTTCAGAAAATCATCCCCAGGATAATACATTATGATCAAGTAGGATTCATACCAGGAATGCAGGGTTGGTTTAATATTAGGAAAACTATTAGTATAATTGACCATATTAATAATCAAATTAATAAAAACCATATGATCATCTCAATAGATGCAGAAAAAGCATTTGACAAAATCCAACATCCATTCCTCCTAAAAATGCTTGAGAGTATAGGAATAAATGGACCATTCCTTAGAATTATCAGGAGCATATATTTAAGACCTTCTGTAAGCATAATATGCAACAGAAATAAACTGCAACCTTTCCCAGTAAGTTCAGGAGTGAAACAAGGTTGCCCACTATCACCATTACTATTCAATATTGTAATAGAAGTGCTAGCCTCGGCAATAAGAGCTGAGAAAGAGATTCAAGGAATTAGAGTAGGAAATGAGGAAATCAAACTATCACTGTTTGCAGATGACATGATGGTATATACTTAGAGAACCCCAAAGACTCTGCTAAAAAGCTATTAGAAATAATTCAGAATTTTAGCAAAGTGGCAGGATACAAAATAAATCCACATAAAATCTCAGCATTCTTATATATCACCAACAAAATGCAACAGCAAGAGATACAAAGAGAAATTCCATTCCAAACAAATGTTGAGAGTATAAAGAATTTGGGAATCCATCTACCAAAGAATAGTCAGGAATTACATGAGAAACATTACAAAACACTTGCCAAAAAAATAAAGTGAGATTTAAATAATTGGAAAGTCATTCAGTGCTCTTGGATAGGCCGAGCAAATATAATAAAGATGACAATATTCCCCAAACTAATCCATTTATTTAGTGCTATACCAATCAGACTCCCAAGAAACTATTTTAATGACCTAGAAAAAATAACAACAAAATTCATATGGAAGAATAAAAGGTCAAGAATTGCAAGGGAACTAATAAAAAAAGAGTCAGATGAAGGTGGTCTAAGTGTACCTGATTTAAGCTATATTATATATCAGCAGTTACCAAAACCATTTGGTATTGGCTAAGAAATAGGCCGGTCGATCAGTGGAACAGATTAGATACAAAGGACAAAAAAGGGTACATCTATAGCAATCTAGTCTTTGACAAACCCAAAGATACCAACATTAGGGATAAAAATTCATTATTTGGGAAAAAAAAACTATTGGGAAAACTGGAAATTAGTATGGCAGAAATTAGATATGGATCCACACTTAACACCACATACCAATATAAGATTAAAATGGATCCATGACTTAGGCATAAAGAATAAGATAATAAATAGATTAGAGTAACAGAGGATAGTCTACCTCTCAGACCTGTGGAGGAGGAAGGAATTTATGACCAAAGGAGAACTAGAGATCATTATTGATCACAAAACAGAAGATTTTGATTACATCAAACTAAAAAGTTTTTGTACAAACAATACTAATGCAAACAAGATTAGAAGGGAAGTAACAAACTGGGAAAATATTTTTAAAGTTAAAGGTTCTGACAAAGGTCTCATTTCCAAAATATATAGAGAACTGACCCCAATTTATAAGAAATCAAACCATTCTCCAGTTGATAAATCGTCAAAGGATATGAACAGACAATTCTCAGATGATGAAACTGAAACTATATCCACTCATATGAAAGAGTGTTCCAAATCACTACTGATCAGAGAAATGCAAATTAAGACAACTCTGAGATACCACTACACACCTGTCAGATTGGCTAAGATGACAGGAACAAATGATGATGAATGTTGGAGGGAATGTGGGAAAACTGGGACACTGATACATTGTTGGTGGAGTTGTGAAAGAATCCACCCATTCTGGAGAGCAATTTGGAACTATGCCCAAAAAGTTATCAAACTGTGCATAACCTTTGATCCTGCATTGCTGCTATTGGGCTTATATCCCAAAGAAATACTAAAGAGCAGAAAGGGACCTGTATGTGCCAAAATGTTTGTGGCAACTCTTTTTGTAGTAGCTAGAAACTGGAAGACGAATAGATGCCCATCAATTGGAGAATTGTTGGATAAATTATGGTATATGAAGGTTATGGAATATTATTGCTTTGTAAGAAATGACCAGTAGGAGGAATACAGAGAGGCTTGGAGAGACTTACATCAACTGATGCTGAGTGAAATGAATAGAACCAGAAGATCAATGTACACTTCAATTATGTATGAAAATGTATTCTGATGGAAGTGGTTATCTTCAACATAAAGAAGATCCAACTCACTTTCAGTTGTTTGATGATGGACAGAAACAACTACACCCAGAGAAGGAACACTGGGAAATGAATGTAAATTGTTAGCACTACTGTCTATCTACCCAGGTTACTTATACCTTTGAAGCTAATACTTAATGTGCAACAAGAAAGTGGTACTTACACACATATATTGTATCTAGGTTATATTACACACATATATTGTATCTAGGTTACATATGTAAAATGTATGGGATTGCCTGTCATCAAGGGGAGGGAGTGGAGGGAGGGGGGGATAATTTGGAAAAATGAATACAAGAGATACTATCATAAAAAAATTACTCATGCATATATATTGTGAAAAAAAATTTTAAATAACTTTTTTTTAAAAAAAATGGGATAAAGGGGAAGGGACTGTAAAAGGGAAGGGCTGTTTGAGAGAGATGGTGGTCAGAAGCAAAACAGGGAGAAGGGAAAGGAGGAATGGAAAGAGAAAAGGATTACTTGGGGAAAATAGGATGGCAGGAAATACAGAGTGAATGGGAATGGAAGTCATTCTTCCATAAAATTATAGTAGATAGCAGATTGGATTAAGAGCCAGAATCCTACAATATGTTGTTTAAAAGAAGTACATTTAAAATAGAGTAATACATCCAAAGAAAAATAAAAGGCTGGAGCAGAATCTGTTGTGCTTCAGAGGAAGAAAAAAAAAAACAAGTGCTAGTTTCCTGATGTTAGATCTAGTAAAAGCAAAAAATAAATAAAGAAAGAAATAAAATTATTTTTTTTCACTTTTTATTAAAGTTTTTTTTTCTTCAAAACATATACAGAGGTAATTTTTCAATATTGACCTTTACATAATCTTGTGTTCCAAATTTTCCTCTCCCTTTCTCCCACCCTTCTCCAGGAGGCAGATAATCCAGTATATATTAATTGTTAAAATATGTGAGATATATATATATATATATATATATATATATATATATATATCAATACAGAGAGACTTGGAGAGACTTATATCAACTGATGTTGAAAGAAACGAGCAGAAGCAGGAGATCATTATACACTTCAACTATGATATTGAATGAGGATGTATTCTGATGGGAGTAGATATCTTCAACATAGAGAAGGGCTAATCCAATTCCAATTGATCAATGATGGACAGAATCAGGTACATCCAGAAAAGGAACGCTGGGAAATGAGTGTACACTGTGAGCATTGTTTTTTTTTGTTTGTTCGTTTGCGTTTGTTTGTTTTGTTTTGTTTATCTTCCCAGAAAAATTTTTACCTTCTGAATTCAAGCCGTCCTTTGCAACAACAACAAAATTCCATTCTGCACATATATATTGTACCTAGGATATACTATAAGATATTTAATATGTATGGGAATGCCTGCCATCTAGGGGAGGGGGTGGAGGGAAGGAGGGGAAAAACTCGGAACAGAAGGGAGTACAAAAGATAATGTTGTAAGAAAATACCTATGCTTTTGTACTGTCAAAGAAAATGTTATAATTATAAAAATTAATAAAAAAAAGAAAAAGAAAAAAAAAAAGAAAACAACTGAAGTAACAGTTCACACTTTTCAGATTGGCAGGATGACAAGGAAAGATAATGATCAAGGTTGTAGGGGATGTGTTTTATACTTGAGAGCCATTTGGAACTATGCCTAAAGGATTATATAACTGTATGTGCCACTACTAGGTCTGTATCCCAAGGAAATCATGAAAAAGGGAAAATGATGTACATGTGCAAAAATGTTTCTAGCAGTTATTTTTGTGGTAGTAAAAATTAGAAAATATATAAATGTTCATCAGTTGAGGAATGGCTGAATACTTTTTTTTTAATTTTATTTATAATTTTTGACAGTATATATACATGGGTAATTTTTTATAACATTATCCCTTGTATTCATTATCCCATCCCTCCCTCTACTCCCTCCCCTTGGTGACAGGCAATCCCATACATTTTACATATGTTACATTATAACCTAGATACAATATATGTGTGTAAATACCATTTTCTTGCTGCATATTAAGTATTAGATTCCGAAGGTATAAGTAACCTGAGTAGATAGACAGCAGTGCTAACAATTTATTTACATTCACTTCCCAGTGTTCCTTCTCTTGGTGTAGTTGTTTCTGTCCATCATTGATCAACTGGAAGTGAGTTGGATCTTCTTGATGTTGAAGATATCCACTTCCATCAAAATGCATCTTCATAAAACATTTTTTTTTATTTTATTTTATAATTATAACTTTTTTTGACAGTACATATGCATGGGAAATTTTTTACAACATTATCCCTTGCACTTACTTCTGTTCAGATTTTTCCCTTCCTTCCCCAACCCCCTCCACCAGATGGCAGGCAGTCTTATACATGTTAAATATATTATAATATATTCTAGATACAATATATGTGTGTAGAACCGAATTTCTTGTTGCACAGGAAGAATTGGATTCAGAAGGTAAAAATAACAGTTTACACCCATTTCCCAGTGTTCCTTTTCTGCATGTAGCTGATTCTGTCCATCATTGATCAATTGGAATTGGATTAGCTCTTCTCTATGTTGAAGATAAACCACTTCCATCAGAATACATCCTCATACAGTATCATTGCTGAAGTGTACAATGATCTTCATATAATGAACTTCTGGATCTACTCCTTTCACTTAGCATCAGTTTATGTAAGTCTCTCCAAGCCTCTCTGTATTCCTCCTATTGGTCATTTCTTACAGAACAATAATATTCCTTAAAATTCATATAGTATAATTTACCCAACCATTCTCCAATTGATGGACATGCATACATCCATCTTCCAGATTCTAGCCTCTATGAAAAGGGCTGCCACAAACATTTTGGCACATACAGGTCCCTTTCCCTTCTTTAGTATTTCCTTGGGATATAAGCCCAGTAGTAGTATGGCTGGGTCAAAGGGTATGCACATTTTGATAACTTTTTGGGCATAATTCCAAATTGCTCTCCAGAATGGTTGGATTCTTTCACAACTCCACCAACAATGTATCAGTGTCCCAGTTTTCCCACAGCCCCTCCAACATTCATCGTTATTTGTTCCTGTCATTTTAGTCAATCTGACAGGTGTGTAGTGGTATCTCAGAGTTGTCTTAATTTGCATTTCTCTGATCAGTAGTGATTTTGAACACTCTTTCATATGAGTGGAAATAGTTTCAATTTCATCATCTGAAAATTGTCTGTTCATATCCTTTGACCATTTATCAATTGGAGAATGGCTTGATTTCTTATAAATTAAAGACAATTCTCTTTATATTTTGGAGATGAGGTCTTTATCAGAACCTTTAACTGTAAAAATGTTTTCCCAATTTGTTACTTCCTTCTAATTTTGTTTGCATTAGTTTTGTTTGTGCAGAAACTTTTTAATTTGGTGTACTCAAAATTTTCTATTTTGTGATCAATAATGGTCTCTAGTTCTCCCTTGGACACAAACTCCTTCGTCCTCCAGAAGTCTGAGAGGTAAACCATCCCATGTTCCTCCAATTTATTTATGATTTCGTTGTTTATACCTAAATCTTGAACCCATTTTGATCTTATCTTTTGTGGTGTTAAATGTGGGTACATGCCTAGTTTCTGCCATACTAATTTCCAACTTTCCCAGCAGTTTTTGTCAAATAATGAATTCTTATCCCAAAATTTGCGATCTTTGGGTTTGTCAAACACTAGATTGCTATTTTTATTCACTATCTTGCCCTGTGAACCTAACCTATGCCACTGATCAACTAGTCTATTTCTTAGCCAATACCAAATGTTTTGGTTGACTGTTGCTTTAAAATACAGTTCTAGATCAGGTACACTTAGTCCACCTTCACTTAATTTTTTTTTTCATTACTTCCCTTGAAATCCTTGACCTTTTGTTGTTCCATATGAATTCTGTTGTTATTGTTTCTAGGTTATTAAAATAGTTTCTTGGAAGTCTGATTGGTATAGCACTAAATAAATAGATTAATTTAGGGAGCATTGTCATCTTAATTATGTTTGCTCAGCCTATCCAAGAGCACTGAATGTCTTTCCAATTATTTAAATCTGATTTTATTTTTGTGGCAAGTGTTTTGTAATTTTGCTCATATAATTCCTGACTCTCCTTTGGTAGATATATTAACAAATATTTTATACTATCGACCGTTATTTTGAATGGAATTACTTTTTGTATCTCTTGCTGTTGGATTGTGTTGGTAATGTATAAAAATGCTGAGGATTTATATGGATTTATTTTGTATCCTGCAACTTTGGTAAAATTCTGAATTCTTTCTAATAGCTTTTTAGCAGAGTCTTTGGGGTTCTCTAAGTATACCATCATGTCATCTGTGAAAAGTGATAATTTGATTTCCTCATTTCCTACTCTAATTCCTTGAATCTCTTTCTCGGCTCTTATTGCCGAGGCTAGCACTTCTATTACTATATTGAATAGTAATGGTGATAGTGGGCAAACTTGTTTCACTACTGATCTTACATGGAAAGGTTCTAGTTTATCACCATTACATATGATGTTTACTGAAGGTTTTAAATATATGCTCCTTATTATTTTAAGAATAGTCCATTTATTCCTATACTCTCAAGCGTTTTTAGTAGGAATGGATGTTGGATTTTGTCAAATGCTTTTTCTGCATCTATTGAGATGATCATATGGTTTTTATTAATTTGATTATTAATATGGTCAATTATACTAATAGTTTTCCTAATATTAAACCAGCCCTGCATTCCTGGTATAAATCCCACTTGGTCATAGTGTATTATCCTGGGGACGATTTTCTGAAGTCTATTTGCTAATATCTTATTCAAGATTTTAGCATCGATATTCATTAAGTAAATTGTTCTATAGTTTTCTTTCTCAGTTTTTGATCTACCTGGTTTAGGTATCAGTACCTTGTCTGTGTCATAGAAGGAATTTGGTAGGACTCCTTCAATCCCTATTTTTTCAAACAGTTTACATAGCATTGGAGTTAGTTGTTCTTTAAATGTTCTTTAAATGTAAATCCATCTGGTCCTGTGGACTTTTTCTTACGAAGTTGGTTAATAGCTTGTTCTATTTCTTTTTCTGAGATGGGACTATTTAGACTACTTACTGTTAATCTGCCTCTGTTAATCTGGGCAAGCTATATTATTGAAGATATTCTTCCATTTCATTTAAGTTATCAAATTTATCGGCATAAAGTTGAGCAAAGTAGCTCCTAACTATTGTTCTAATATCCTCTTCATTAGTGGTGAGTTCACCCTTTTCATTTTCAAGACTAACAATTTGCTTTTTCTCTTTCCTTTTTTTAATCAGATTTACTAAGGGTTTGTCTATTTTGTTGTTTTTTTTTCATAGAACCATCTCTTAGTTTTATTAATTAATTCAATAGGTTTTTTACTTTCTATTTTTTTAATCTCACCTTTTACTTTTTGAATTTCAAGTTTTGTGTTTGTCTGGGGGTTTTTAATTTGTTCCTTTTCTAGCAATTTTAGTTGTAAGCCCAATTTGTTGGCCCTTATGCAAGTAGGCCTGTAGAGATATAAAACTTCCCCTTATTAATGCTTTGGCTGTATCCCACACATTTTGTTATGATGTCTCATTATTGTCATTTTCTTGGCTGAAATTATTAATTATGTCTATGATTTGCTGTTTTACCCAATCATTCTTTAGTATAAGATTATTTAGTTTCCAATTGTTTTGGTCTATTTTCCCCTGGCTTTTTATTAAATGTAATTTTGATTGCATTGTGGTCTGAAAAGGATGCATTTACTATTTCTGCCTTACTGCATTTGATTTTGAGGTTTTTATGCCTTAGTATATGATCAATTTTTGTATAGGTTCCATGAACTGCTGAGAAGAAATTATACTCCTTTCTGTATCCATTTAGCTTTCGCCAAAGATCTATCATATCAAACTTTTCTACTATTCTATTTACCTCTTTGACTTCTTTCTTATTTATTTTGTGGTTTGATTTATCTAATTCTGAGAGTGCAAGGTTGAGATCTCCCACTATTATAGTTTTGCTATCTATTTCTTCTTGCAGCTCTCTTAATTTCTCTTTTAAGAATTTAGATGCTGCACCACTTGGTGCATATATGTTTAATATTGATACTGCTTCATTATTGATGCTACTCTTTAGCAGGATATAATGCCTTTCCTTATCTCTTTTAATTAGATCAATTTTTGTTTTTGCTTGATCTGAGATCAGGATCTCTACTCCTGCTTTTTTGGTTTTGCATGAAGCATAATAGATTCTGCTCCACTCTTTTACTTTTAGTTTGAATGTCTCACACTGTTTCAGGTGTGTTTCCTGTAAACAACATATAGTAGGATTCTGACTTAATCTAGTCTGCTAACTGCTACCTCTTTATGAGGCAGTTTGCCCCATTCACATTTATGGTAGGAAGGACTAATTCTATATTGCTTGCCATCCTATTAACCCCTGCTTATGGTTTTCCCCTTTCCTTCCCTCTTACCCCCCTAACCAGTATTAAACTGGTGAACATCACTTGCTTTTCACAGCCCTCCCTTTTTAGGATCCCTCCCCCACCTTAAAGTTCCTCCCTTTATTTTACCCCTTTTCCTCACAATTTCTGTATTCCCTTCCCCTCAGCTTACTCCTTCCCTTTCAATTTTCAATGAAATGGAAGAAGTTTCACCATAAATCGAATATGTCTATTGATACACACTATGTTCATCTCCCTCCTTTCTTTCTCTCATATATAATAGGTTACCTTTGCCTCTTCATGAGATGTAGTACCACCACTTTACACATTTTTTATGATATAATTTCCTTTCCACTTCTAGTTTCTAAGACAAATTGTACATATGTTTTTTACATATTTTTTTTGGCAGAAGTATAGTTCTCAAGATTTCTTTTTACCTTTTTAGAAATCTCTTGAGTTCTGTATTTGAAGATCAAACATTTTATGTAGGTCTGGTTTTTTCATCAAAAATAGATGGAATTCATTTATTTAGTTAAATGTCCATCTTCTTTTCTGGAAAACGATGCTCATTCTTGCTGGGTAAGTTATTCTTGGCTGCATACCAAGTTCCTTAGCCTTTTGGAATAGCATATTCCAGGCCCTTTGTTCTTTTAATGTAGAAGCTGCTAGATCCAGGGTTATCCTTATTGTGGCTCCTCCATATCTGAATTGATTTTTTCTAGCAGCTTCCAACATCTTTTCCTTTGTCTGATGGTTCTTGAACTTGGTCACTATATTTCTTGGCGTTTTGATTTTAGGGTCCCTTTCAGTAGGGGATCAATGAATTTTTTCAATGTCTATTTTACCCTCTGTTTCCAAAATGTCTGGGCAGTTCTCTGATAATCTCCTCATAAATAGTTTCCAAGCTCTTTTTTTCCTCCCATTTTTCAGGGAGTCTGATTATTCTCAAATTGTCTCTCCTGGATCTGTTTTCCAGGTCTGTTGTCTTTCTAATAAGGTACTTGACATTCTTTTCAATTGTTTCCTTTCTCTGGTTTTGCTTGACTACCTCTTGGTTTCTCAGTCATTCATTTCTACTTGTTCCCGTCTAATTTTCAATGATGTATTTTCTTTACTCACTTTTTTATATCTTTTTTTGTAATTGTCCAATTGTGTTTTTAAGTTTTTTCTTCTATGGAATTTTTTTCTATTTTATTTTTTAGAGAGCTGATTTCTTTATCTAGCTCATTAATCCTGTTTTCCTTGGAGTTGTTTACCTTTTCCAATTCACTAATCCTGTTTTCCTTGGAGTTGTTTATCTTTTCCAATTTACTAATCCTGTTTTCCTTGGAGTTGTTTGCCTTTTCTAATTGACTAATTTTATTTCTCAATGATTTGATCTCTTTATCCACTCTGGATAACTTCTCCAGGCTCTCTTTCCCAGCTTCCCTTTCCTTTTCCAATTTCTCTTCTAGCTCTCTTGTTGATTTCCTCTATGAGATTGTTTTGTATTGAGGAGCAGCTCATATCCCCCTTGGGGATTCCTTTGGGGACAGTCTGTTTTTAGTCTCCTCAGTATTTGAAGTCTGCTCTCTCTCCATAAAGAAGCTGTCAATGGTTAGAGCCTTTTTCAATTTTTTGTTCATTTTGTCAAGAGGGGAATTGAAGAAAACAAATTGACAAGAGAAATAATAAGTCTATTTTGGGGAAGATGGGGCTGGATGGTGTTAATGGGTTTCCTCTACAGACTGGGGGTAGGACAGCAGAGAGCCACTAACAGGAAAGTGATGGCTGAGCCGAGTCTGCTTTCTGAGGCTCTGAGAACAAGCTGAATAAGTCCAGGTGGGGGTTGGGGGTGGCGGGTTCGGAGAGACACTAGCTTTCCCGGGTTTTAATCTTCACCTCCTGTGTTTATACCCTCTCTGCTGGCTTGCTGCCAAGATGGAACATCCACACTGGGGAAAAGTCTTTTTGCAGAAACAGCAGAGATTGTACCCCTCCCCCTCTGGTCTGAGCTGTGTGAGCTGTCCATCTCACTCTGGCTGCCTGCCCTCAGTCTGCGCCCAGTCTGATTGACCTTCCCCCGAGCAAATACAGACCTTCTCTGGCGAATTTCAAGGATGTTTTTTCTTGGTGATTATTTGTGGGTTTCTTTTATGGTCAAGCATTAACTCTGAGGCTTGTCATGAAGTAAGTCCTGAGAGAAAACAAGGAGCTCAAGCAGCTGTCTGCCTGCACACCCCCATCTTGGCCAGAAGTCATCTTCATACAACATTGAATTGTACAGCGATCTTCTGGTTCTATTCATTTCACACAGCAAAGGATTCCAGTTATCAACAGTATTATTCAATATAGTACTAGAACACTTTTAGTGATAAGAGAAAAAAAGAAATAGAAAGAACTAGAATATACAATGAGGACACAAAAATAACATCCTTTGCAGATGACATGATGGTAAACTTAGAGCATCCTAGAGGACAAACTAAAAAAAAAAAAAAAAATGATTCAAATAATGACTCTAGTAGTTTCAGAATATGAGATAAACCCATGCAAATCAATAGGATCTCTTTATATGACCAACAAAGCCCAGCAGTAAGAAACAAAAAGATAAATTCCATTTAAGATAATAGTAAACAATATAAAACACATAGAAAGCTACCTTTTGAGACAAACCCAGGAACTATATGAACACAAATATAAAACACTTTCCACATTAACAAAAAAATAAACTATTAGAAAAAAATTCAATTGTTTGTGCTTAGGCAGAGCCAGTATAATAAAACTGACAATTCTTGCTAAACCAATTTACTTATTTAGTTCCATGCCATTCAATCTACCAAAAAATTATCTGCGGCAACTCGAAAAAAATAACAAAAAAATTTATCTTGAAGAACAAAAAAATCAAAAATATCGAAGGAATTAATGAAATAAAATACAAAGGATGGTGGCCTAACAACTTCACATCTCAAACTATATTATCAAGCAGTGTTCCTCAAAGATACAGCACATGACCATAAAGGAATATGAGATATGATTGAGAAAATGTGAGAAAATTGTGATACCAATGCACTATTGTTGGAGTTGTGAATTGATTCAAAGGACAACGTTATCCTACTTTTCTTATACTATTATCTCACAGTTTACAATCTCATATGAAAATAATTATTTAAATGTTTTGGTCTCTCTTCATATCCTCATTATTTATGCTCATTATTTAGAACAATGCCTGGCATATAATAAATCTTAATAAGTACTTTACTGACAAGTTAAACAAATATTTGCTACTATCAAAGATGCAATTTTCATGTTTTAATATTTTTATTTTCCTCAGTTATATATAAAACAATTTTTATATTTGTTTTTGAAATTTTAAATGCAAGATATTCTTTCTTCCTTCCCACCCATCCCATTACTGAATTGAGAATGCACATGTAAGGTTATTCAAAATGTTTGCATGAAGATTATATTACAAAAGAAAATATAATTTTCTCATAAACAAAAGAAAAGAAAAGAAAAGAAAAACTTTTGAGGAAAAAGAAATTCAAAAATTAACAGTAAGGCCAGGACCAAACCGTTGTGCCTGTGGAACTGATTAAAGTCCATCTAAGCATTTTCAGTGCTTTGCTTTGGTTAAGCTAAACAAACTAATAAATAGAAAATTTTACAGTTTGTATGCTTTGTCAGTATTAAATTTTTTTGCACTTTTTTTGAATTAAAAAAAACAAACATAAAAAATGAACTAAGTTTTTGGTTTAGAAGATGGAATGCATCTAGTTTTTAGTAATAGACTTGCATAGCTTATATAATATTTTACAGTATCTTATAGTGCTCTGTAGTAGATTATAATATCTTTTGGAATATTTATACTCTATAGAGGTTTATGGTGGTTATAATAATTTATAGTCAGTAGCATTGAATGGTAGCTTGGGTAAGTTTAAGGTAAGCCAGTTACTGTTACATACATGTTAGTACTTATTTCTCTGCAGTATATTCATACCATACTAAAGGCCTATCGTCCGGTTTGGGGGTTTGACGGAAGTGATAAAATTTAGTAAGGGGGGTAGGGGGATTTAGCGGTAAAAAAAAATTATTATAAATTATTCTTATACATCTATACACACACGTACACATACACATACACGTACACCCACACAGATGTCTACACACATACACACACACACACACACACATACACACATACACACATACACTTACACGAGTGCCCAGGCTTGATGGTTTGTTTACAAGTTGTGGAGGGGGGAAGTATAAACACATAGTCTGTTGAGGTTATAGTAATAATAAATATTTATGTCTATTGATCATTGATAATATGTCTATAAATATTTGATTTAAATTATTCCTCTTAATATCCAAACTATATATATATATATATGTATATATATATGTATATATATATATACATATATATATATATATATATATATGTATATATATATATATAAAATAAGTTAAATGAATTAATATTATGTTTTATCATCATTCATTAAACAACACCATTTGGAAATAATCACATGTGCTGCAGTCATCCTCACTTGATGTGTTGAAACGTTATTATCTCTTGTTATGTAAGTCTGCTCAGTTTATTGGTGTCCCCCCAGGCTCCCGCCCTGCTGATAAACCACCCCCAAATTAAAAACTACCTTATGCCATTGTAATCACTGGAGATGCAGCAATATGAGGCCAAACCGCACTGTTACCATCACAAATGCCTTGACGAAAAGCATGGTTGAGCTGAAATAGGAACGAATGGGCCTGAAGTAGCAACCAATAGCCGGTCAGAGGAACTTAGGTTCATCTGCAATTAATTAATGGGCTTGCTCGTGTATCTTCAGATGGCAGGTTGCTGATCTCTCATGAGTAGAGAATAAAGATATTCCTATGATGATGATTTGCTAGAGGAATTAGCTTTGTTGATCCCCCTTCATGGATGTTATGTCTATGGATGCCAACATATTATGTCTTACATAATATATACATATTATGTATTATGTTTCAATGTATATTAAGATACAATCAGTTCTTTCTCTGGGGATGTCATTTTTCATCTTAAGACCTTCAGAAAAGGGTTGGATCATTGCTTTACTGAAAATAGCAAAATCATTTAGAGCCGATTATCCAACAACATTTTTATTACTTTGTTCATAGTACATTTCACTTTGCTTAAACTAATGGAAAAATTTCCAGGTTTTTCTGAGAGATTCTTCCTCATCATTTCTCAAAGAACCATCATGTTTCATCATTATCACATACCACAATTTATTCAACTATTTCCCAATTAATGGGCATCCTCTCATTTCTCAGTTTCTTGCCCTGAGAAAAGATATGCTATAGCTTTGAACATATAGATCCTTTACCTTTTAAAAAATTTATTTTTGGATGCATTCCAAATAGTTGTATTGTTAGGTCAAAGCATATATGTGGGGGCAGCTAGGTGGTGCAGTAGATAAGAGTACCCGCTCTGAAGTCAGGTGGACCCGAGTTCAAATGTGGCCTCAGACACTCAACATTTCCTGGCTGTGTGACCCTAGGCAAGTTTATAGCCCTCTAGGAATAATTCACATATTTGATAATTCATTAATAGGAGAATGGTTCTTTTTTTTTTTAATAAATTTGACTCTCTTAAATATTTTAAAAAGGAGACCTTTAGAGCAAGTTTCTCTTCCCAATTACAAAATTCTTTTCTCAATTACAGAAAATTGCTAACTATATTTCACCTTTTATTCTATTCTCTATTTCTTTTCACCCTGTCCTTGCTCAAAAGTGAGATGCTTCTGAACACTCCCTGTCCCTAAATGCTTTCTTTTCTATCACCCTCCTCTTTTTCCAGATGCTCTTCATCTCTTGCAGCATAAGATGGATATATATATATATATATATATATATATATATGTGTGTGTGTGTGTGTGTGTGTGTGTGTGTGTGTGTGTGTGTGTGTGTGTGTATGTGTGTGTGTGTATTATTGTCTGGACCTGTTTACTGGAGGATTTTGGTAGCAGACCAAATCCTGATCATGGGTGAGGAGTGAAAATGGTAAAATGGTCATGAAAATAGTCAAACAGGAGAAGTTTATTCAAAATTCTTTCAGTGTTATATAACCTAATACACTGCACAAATGAGACCACATAAATAACTTGATATTGTGAGCAGATGTTTCCTTGCCACTTTAGTATAACTCTGCTTTAATCACAACACATATTGTCACAACCCCTGACTATCAAGGAAATTTATAATAATAATAATAAAGAAAAGTATGGTGGCCTAGCAGTACCAGACTTCAAACACTAAAATAAAAGCAACATATATCAAAATCATTTGATAGTGGCTAAGAAAGGGAATGATGGAGCATGGAATAGATTAGACTCAAATTACATAATAATTAATGAACATTGCAATCTAATGTTTGATAAACTCAAACTTCTGGGATGAAAAAAAAAAAACTTTCACAAAAATTACTGGGAAAACTGAAAAATAATGTGTCAGAAACTTGGTATAAATCTACATTTGACACTTCATACCAAAATAATTTCCAAATGGATTCATGATATCAGATATTTGGAGATTTTTTTTTTCCCAATAGCAACAGTATATTAATTATAGACAAATCAACTATGCAAAGTTTTATACATTCTGATCAACACAATGACAAATTATGACTCCAGAATACTTATGAAGAAATTGGCAGCCTACCATCTGATAGATAATCAATTTAGAATAAAAATTATGTCTCCTTTTTTCTTTTTACATTTGCAATGGAAGAATTTCTTTTATCTGATTATTCTATATGAAAAGAGATTTTTCCTCTTGTTTATCCAATTGATCAGAATGAAGAGAATAAGTTGGAGGGAGAAGATTAAAATGAATGTTCAATAAATAAAATACATTAATATTTACTATATTGTGGACTTCTTTTATGGATAGAAAGTAAGAAAAATTTAAAAGTCTCTGACCTCAAGGAGATTACATGTATCTATCCCATACAGAAGTAAATAAATAAAGACATTAAAAATATAATTCAAAATTTCAAGGAGAAGTCACTAATTGTTCTCCACTCAGGGACTCATTAGAATGACATGATTGATAAATTATTAACACTAATTTTTCTGTGATTTTCTGTATGAATTAATAAATTCAAAGCATATGTAACTTTAATATTATTTCTTTACTTCTTAAATAAATTTTGGAAACCAGTGCTAAAGGATTTCCTAGGCTTTTGTTCTTCCTAAGACCATGGTATACATGCTTCAGAATGAAGATATATATTAGAATTTATACTTCTGCTTATTGGAATAACTTCTAAGACAGATATAATCATTGCTTTCTTATTAAGCCACTTGAAACACTCCTTCTGTAATACTTTATTCACTTAGTTCCCTACACACACATTATAGGATCTAATTATTTGTATCTATTGTTTATTTTCAATCTACCAGGCTCCTTTTCTATTATCTAAAGAAATTAGATTAGTCAGACATTTGTTCTTTATGAAGTAATGCAAATTTTTGTACAGTTCCTTGTTTTCATCTCTCTGATTGCAAATTATTTTCAAGATTTGTAGGACCAGGTTTTTTTTTTTTTGTTTGTTTGTTTTTTTTAATAGCATTTTAAGGTTTATGTCATTTGATCTTCACAATAACTCACAAAGGTAGGTGCTATTGTTATCCACTTTTAAAACAAAACAAAACAACAACAACAACAACAACAACAAACAAACAAAAACAAAAACAAAAACAAAACCAAAACAAAATGAAGAAAAATAAGAAGAGTATGTTGCCTAGGGTAATACAGCAAGTAAATATCAACCAATGGATTTGAAATATAGACTTCTTGATTCGAGGTAAAGCTCTCTATCTGCTATTTCATTTAGCTGCCTATTCATATTTTCTGGTTGAATGGAATTGATTAAATTGAATCCCTTATGAGTTCTGGAAAATAATTGCAATTTATCTTGTATTATCAAACAATTCCCTAAGTAATTCAGGATACAAGATAACAAGGTCTTCAGACTAAAACATATTTTAACTTAATATTTGACAATATTAAATAATCCTTGTAAATTAAGCAGTGTTGTTCTTTGTTGCTTCTTGTTGAGGGATTCAAAGCAATTTTTATGGCCTTAAAAATAAATAGTGACATGAAAACCTAATTAATTGAAATAAAATAAGTACAAGCTTTATGTTAGATTTGCATGGCAATTTTTGTGTATGGATAGGAATTAATTCAGCTTTAAATCGATATTTTGTGTCTTTTTCTAAGGACTTGTTATCAGAGTCACGCTGAAGTCCTCCTTAACATAATTTAGGGAAAAAACAATTTTTCAGATTTTCCAAATATTCTTGTTGCAGGAATAAATTAATACTTCTTTTCTCTCCTATCATTTATTTCTTCTCTTCTTCACTAAATTTAGATTAGTCCATCATCAGGGAAGACTTTATCTGTGCCAAAATGTCTTTCTCATGATGGCAGCATGTCTATGACATCTTACAATTTGAAGAAGCATCAGTTGAGCCATATTCACTACAAAACCTGGACCAGATTTTAAGTACATAGACAATTAATTCACTTTCAATTCATTTGGATTCAGGTGACTTTAAATTTACTTTTTGTGTTATCTTCACTTTTTCAAATGTAAGCTTCTTGAGGACAAGACGGGCCTTTCTGTTTGCCTGCATTTTTATATTCAGCACTATCTTATATGATAGTGAAAAGAAATCAGGAACCATCTAGTGTTTCTCTGTTAAAATTATATTCAGTTTTTGGTTTTAGGATTGTCTATAACTATGATTTGTGTGATTTTTAACATGAGTACAGAATTTCATTGAAAACTTTTTATACATCTACTAAAAAGAATCATGTAATTTCTGTTTTGTTATTAGTAGAATTTATTGTGCTAGTACTTTCCCTAATGGTTAATGATATTTGTTTTTAATAAACATCAAAAATGGTCATAATACCATGTGTGTGTAGCTACTTTGCTAATATTTCATTTTAAATTTCATCATCAATAATTATCTATATCTAAGTTCTCTTTGCTTTCCGAACTCACTTTTATATCAACATCATATTTATTTCAAAGAAGAGAGTAGTTAAGATAACTTCTTTCTGATGTTTGTGGAGAATATTAAGTATTCTAATCCTTTAAATGTTTTTAATATTAAACTAAAATTAAAATTTTATACATGACATTATTTAACTTTTAGAATATTTTATTTCTTTCTAATTACATGAATAAATATAGTATTCATTTTTTGAAAAGTTTTGAGTTTCAAATTTTCTCCCTTCTTTTCTTTTCTCTCCTCTCTCCAGAATGTTCGAATTAATTTTTATATAATCCAGTGTTGCCAAGTGAATACATCTTCCTCACCCTGTTCACCTTCCCAGTATCATTGTATTGTAGTCAAATTATACCTGTATTCTTTATGTATGTCTGACCTAATAATAAAGTTTTTAAGAGTCCTAAGTATCATCTCATTTTGGAATGTGAACAGGTAATCTGATTGAATCTGTTATGATTTCTCTTTACTGTTTACTATTTTAAAGTTTTTTCTAGAATTTTATATTTGAAAGTCATATTTTCTGTAGATATAATAATTTTATTAGGTATGCTTTCAATTCTCTATTTTATTAAATAATCATGTCACTCCAAAAAATCTGTGTGTGTGTGTGTGTGTGTGTGTGTGTGTGTGTGTGTGTGTGGTGTGTGTGTGTGTGTGTGTGTGTGTGTGTATTTCTGGACAGTTTATTTGATAGTAAAAATTACATTATTATTGCTTTCAATTGTACCTCCATTGTTCTCTAGAAAATTATATTCTAAGCCTTCTATGCTTTTAATGTGAAAACTGCTAAATCTTGTTATCATAGGTTTGGTTCCACAATACTTTCTTTGACTGTGAGCTCTTTTCAATATTTTCTCCTAAACTTCAGAGTTCTGAGATTTTGCTTTGGTATTTCTTGTATTTTTCATTTGGGAATCAGAAGTTCATTGATGTATTATTCAATTTATTTTTATTTTTTTATTATCTCTATCTAAAATATCTGATGATGTTAAGAGACTTGCAAGAAGAAATAGACAGTAAAACTATAATAGTGGGAGATCTCAACCTTGCACTCTCAGATTTAGACAAATCAAACCACAAAACAAATAAGAAAGAAATTTTAAAAATAAATAGAACATTAGAAAAACTAGGTATGATAGACCTTTGGAGAAAACTGAATGGCAATAGAAAGGAATATACTTTCTTCTCAGCAGTTCATGGATCCTATACAAAAATTGACCATATATTAGGACATAAAGATCTCAAAATTAAATGTAGGAAGGCAGAAATAATAAATGCCTTCTTCTCAGACCACAATGCAATAAAAGCTACATTCAGTAAAAAGTTAGGGGTAAATAGACCAAAAAGTAATTGGAAACTGAATAATCTCATCTCAAAGAATGACTGGGTGAAACAGCAAATTATAGAAACAATTAACAATTTCACCCAAAATAATGACAATGATGAGACACCATACCAAAATCTGTGGGATGCAGCTAAAGCAGTAATAAGGGGAAATTTTATATCTTTAGAGGTTTATTTGAAGAAAATAGAGAAAAAGAAGATTAACGAATTGGGCTTGCAACTTAAAAGGCTAGAAAAAGACCAAATTAAAACCCCCAACCAAAAATTAAACTTGAAATATAAAAATTAAAAGGAGAAATCAATAATATTGAAAGCAAAAAAAACTATTGAATTAATAAATAAAACCAGGAGTTGGTTTTATGAAAAAGCCAATAAAATAGATAAACCTTTGGTAAATCTGATCAGAAAAAAGAAAGAGGAAAACCAAATTGATAGTCTTACAAGTGAAAAAGGGGATCTTTCCACCAATGAAGAGGAAATTAAAGAAATAATAAGGATTTACTTTGCCCAACTTTATGCCAATAAATTTGATAACTTAAGTGAAATGGATGACTTCCTCCAAAAATATAGGCTTCCTAGATTAACAGAGGAGGAAATAAATTGCTTAAATAGTCCCATTTCAGAAAAAGAAATAGAACAAAGTATTAATCAACTCCCCAGGAAAAAATTCCCAGGACCAGATGGATTTACATGTGAATTCTACCAAACATTTAAAGAACAATTAGCCCCAATGCTATATAAATTATTTGAAAAAATAGGGGATGAAGGAGTCCTACCAAACTTTTTTTATGACACAGACATGGTACTGATACCTAAACCAGGTCGATTGAAAACTGAGAAAGAAAATTATAGACCAATTTCCTTAATGAATATTGATGCTAAAATCTTAAATAAGATATTAGCAAAAAGACTTCAGAAAATCATCCCCAGGATAATACACTATGATCAAGTAGGATTCATACCAGGAATGCAGGGCTGGTTTAATATTAGGAAAACCATTAGTATAATTGACCATATTAATAATCAAATTAATAAAAACCATATGATCATCTCAATAGATGCAGAAAAAGCATTTGACAAACTCCAACATCCATTCCTACTAAAAATTCTTGAGAGTATAGGAATAAATGGACTATTCCTTAGAATAATCAGGAGCATATATTTAAGACCGTCAGTAAGCATAATATGCAATAGAAATAAACTGCAACCTTTCCCAGTAAGATCAGGAGTGAAACAAGGTTGCCCACTATCACCATTACTATTCAATATAGTACTAGAAACACTAGCCTCGGCAATAAGAGCCGAGAAAGAGATCCAAGGAATTAGAGTAGGAAATGAGGAAATCAAACTATCACTGTTTGCAGATGATATGATGGTATACTTAGAGAACCCCAAAGACTCTGCTAAAAAGCTATTAGAAATAATTCAAAATTTTAGCAAAGTGGCAGGATACAAAATAAATCCACATAAATCCTCAGCATTCTTATATATCACCAACAAAACGCAACAGCAAGAGATACAAAGAGAAATTCCATTCTAAACAAATGTTGAGAGTATAAAGTATTTGGGAATCCATCTACCAAAGAATAGTCAGGAATTATATGAGAAAAATTACAAAACACTTGCCAAAAAAATAAAGTGAGATTTAAATAATTGGAAAGACATTCAGTGCTCTTGGATAGGCCGAGCGAATATAATAAAGATGACAATACTCCCCAAACTAATCTATTTATTTAGTGCTATACCAATCAGACTCCCAAGAAACTATTTTAATGACCTAGAAAACATAACAACAAAATTCATATGGAAGAAGAAAAGGTCGAGAATTGCAAGGGAACTAATAAAAAAAAGTCAGAAGAAGGTGGTCTAAGTGTACCTGATCTAAAGCTATATTATATAGCAGCAGTCACCAAAATCATTTGGTACTGGCTAAGAAATAGAATGGTAGATCAGTGGAACAGATTAGATACAAAGGACAAAAAAGGGTACATCTATAGCAATCTAATCTTTGACAAACCCAAAGATACCAACATTAGGGACAAAAATTCATTATTTGGAAAAAAACTGTTGGGAAAACTGGAAATTAGAATGGCAGAAATTAGATATGGATCCACACTTAACACCACATACCAAGATAAGATCAAAATGGGTCCATGATTTAGGCATAAAGAATAAGATCATAAATAGATTAGAGAAACAGAGAATAGTCTACCTCTTAGAAGTGTGGAGGAGGAAGGAATTTATGACCAGAGGAGAACTCGAGATCATTATTGATCACAAAATAGAAGATTTTGATTACATCAAACTAAAACGTTTCTGTACAAACAATACTAATGCAAACAAGATTAGAAGGGAAGTAACAAATTGGGAAAATATTTTTAAAAGTAAAGGTTCTGACAAAGGTCTCATTTCCAAAATATATAGAGAACTGACCCTAATTTATAGAAAACCAAACATTCTCCAATTGATAAATGGTCAAGGGATATGAACAGACAATTCTCAGATGATGAAATTGAAACTATTTCCACTCATATGAAAGAGTGTTCCAAATCACTACTGATCAGAGAAATGCAAATTAAGACAACTCTGAGATACCACTACACACCTGTCAGATTGGCTAAGATGACAGGAACAAGTAATGATGAATGTTGGAGGGGATGTGGGAAAACTGGGACACTAATACATTGCTGGTGGAGTTGTGAAAGAATCCAGCCATTCTGGAGAGCAATTTGGAACTATGCCCAAAAAGTTATTAAACTGTGCATACCCTTTGACCCAGCATTTCTGTTGTTGGGATTATATCCCAAAGAAATACTAAAGAGCAGAAAGGGACCTCTATGTGCCCAAATGTTTGTGGCAGCTCTTTTTGTAGTAGCTAGAAACTGGAAGTTGAATGCATGCCCATCAATTAGAGAATGGTTGGGTAAATTATGGTATATGAAGGTTATGGAATATTATTGCTCTGTAAGAAATGACCAGCAGGAGGAATACAGAGAGGCTTGGAGAGACTTACATCAACTGATGGTGAGTGAAAAGAACAGAACCAGAAGATTGCTGTACACTTCAATGCTGTATGAAGAGGTATTCTGATGGAAGTGGAAATCTTCAACATAAAGAAGATCCAACTCACTTCCAGTTGATCAATGATGGACAGAGGTAGCTACACCCAGAGAAGAAACACTGGGAAGTGAATGTAAATTGGTAGCACTACTGTCTATCTACCCAGGTTACTTATACCTTCGGAAGCTAATAAATAATGTGCAACAAGAAAATGGTATTTACACAGATATATTGTATCTAGGTTATATTGTAACACATGTAAAATATATGGGATTACCTGTCATCGGGGGGAGGGAGTGGAGGGAGGGAGGGGATAATTTGGAAAAATGAATAAATAAAAAAAAAATATTTTGCCAACTTTAAAAAATATATCTGATGATGTTTCCTTTATAATTTCTTGAAATATGATGTTTAAATTCTTTTTATCGTAGATTTCAGCGGGTTCAATAAGTGTTAAATGATCTTTCCTCAATCTAGTTTTCTGGTCAATTATTTGTCCAATGATAAATTTCATATTTTATTTTCTTTTTTCATTAATCTGACTTTGTTTTATTGTTTCTTGAAGTCTATGTAGTCCTTAGACTTCATTTATTCAATTCTACTTTTTAAATAATATATTCTTCAATGAACTTTTGTACTTATTTTTTCATTTAGCATATTCTGCTTTTTATGTAGTTTTTTTTTTTTTTTTTTTTTTTTTTTTTTTTAATAAGAAAAATCTTTGTTCCTCTTTTACCATCTGGCCAATCCGATTTTCAAGAAGTTATCTTCTTCAATATTTTTGTGCCTCTTTTGCAAAGCTGTTAATTCATTTTTCATAATTTTCTTGCCTTGATATTTTTTTCAAATTTGTTTCTATCCCTTTTATTTCTTTTTTAAACTCCCCTAAAATCCTATGGAGCTTGTGTCTAGTTAGTATTTGTCTTTGAGACGATACTTATAGCTGTTTTCTCATTGTACTCTTTTGAATTTATTTCCCCATCCTCTTTCCCTATGTATCAGGTCTTTATGGTTAAGTTTTTTTTTTTTTTTAAACACTTGTACATAACATTTTTAAAAATTTTTTTTAAATTTTAGTAGTTTTCATTTACCAGATATATGCATGGGTAATTTTTACAACATTGACAATTGCCAAACCTTTTGTTCTAATTTTTCCCCTCCTTTCCCCCTCCAGATGGCAGGTTGACCAATACATGTTAAATATGTTAAAGTATAAATTAAATACAATATATGTATACATGTCCAAACAGTTGTTTTGCTGTACAAAAAGAATCGGACTTTGAAATAGTGTACAATTAGCCTGTGAAGGAAATCCAAAATGCTGGTGGACAAAAATAGAGGGATTGGTATGCTAAGAAAAGATCAAAATGGGTCCATGATTAGGCATAAATAATGAGATCATAAATCGATTAAGATAGGTTTACCTCTCAGACTTGTAGAGGAAGAAGGAATTTGTGACCAAAGGAGAACTAGACTTATTCGTCCTTTTCACAATTGATAGGCATCTACTTTTTTTTCCAATTTTTTTGATCACAAAGAGAGATACTACAAACACTTTTGCATATATGGGTCCTTTTCTGACTTTTATGATTTTTTTGAGAAACAGATAGTAGTGGCACTGCATCATTTTATAGCCCTTTGGACATAGTTCAAAATTGTTCTTCAGAAATCTTTCACAACTCCATCAACAATGCATTAATGTTCCAGTTTTCTAATATCCCCTCCAACATTTATTATTAACTTTTCCTGTTATCTTAGTCAATCTGAGAAGTGTGAGATGGCACCTCAGAGTTGTTTTAATATGCATTTCTTAATCAATAGTGATTCAAACTTTTTTTCATATGTCTAAAGAGTGCTTAATTTCTTCATCTAAAAATTATCTATAGATAGTCTTTGACCATTTATAAATCGAGGGGTGACTCGTATTTTTATTAATTTGACCCAGTTCTTTATATATTTTAGAAATGAGGCCTTTATCAGAAACACGGGGAATGAAAAAATTCCCCCTCCTCCAATTGCTTCCCTTCTAATTTTTGTTGTTTGTGTGTGTCTGTCTGTGTGTGTGTGTGTCTGTGTGTGTGTGTGTGTGTGCAAAAACATTTTTTTTAATTTAATGTAATCAAAGTGGTCCATTTTGCATTTCACAATGTTAGCTAAATAGTCTTTGGTTATAAATACCCCCTTCTCCAAAGATCTGACAAACAAGCTATTCCTTGCTGTTCTAATTTTCTTATAGTATTACAATTTACCTCTAAAGCATAATCCATTTTTACTTTGTTTTGGAATTGTGTATAAGATAGAGGTATATGCCAAATTTTTAATATAATATTTTCTAGTTTTCCCAACAGTTTTTTAAATAGTGAGTTCTTGTCCCAGAAATAGGGGTTTTGGGGTTTATCGAACACTATATTACTATAGTTGTTCATTATCAAGTCCTGTGTGTGTAACCTATTTCACTGATTCACCACTCTATTTCTTAGCCAGTTCCAAATGGTTTTGATGACCACTGCTTCATAATAGAATTGTAAGTGTGCTACTGCGTCCACTTTCCTTTGTATTTTTTTTTCATTAATTCTCTTGACATTTTGCATCTTTTGTTCTTTCAGACAAATTTTATTATTGTTTTTCCTAGTTTTGTAAAGTAACTTTTTGGCAGTTTGATTAGTATGGCACTGAAAAATTAGACTAATTTAGGTAGAACTGTCATTTTTATTACATTAGTTCAGCCTACCCATGAACAATTGATAATTTTTTTCAAGTTATTTAGATCTGACTTTGTGTGACAAGTGTTTTGTAATTGTGTTCATAGAGTTACTGGGTTTGTCTTAGCAGATAGACACCCAAATATCATATTTTGTCCACAGTTATTTTATTTTTTAAATGAAATTTCTCTTTCTGTCTCTTGATGTTGGAATTCATTAGTCATATACAGAAATACTGATGATTTTTGTGGATGTGTATAACTTTTTTTTTTTTTTTTACCCAGGAATACCACTACTAGGCTGTATCCCAAAGAAATCATAACTAAGGGAAAATAGATGTACATGTGCAAAATATATATACCAATCTTTTTCTTGGTGGCAAAATATTGGAAATGGAGTGGATGCCTACCAACTGGGAAATTCCTGAATGAGCTGCGTTATATGAACACAAGGGAATACTATTGTGCAATAAGAAATGAGGAACAGTAAGTTTTAGAAAAAAATTGGAAAGATTTTTACAAACTGTTTCGAGATGAAATGAGAAAAACCTGTACTACATTGTAGAAAGGATCAGTATACAACATAAAATATAGGAGAGGGGGGAAAGAAAAAAATAAAAAATAATATTTAACACACTATTTGCAAGGAAGGCATAGATCTAAAAAGAAGTAACATCAAATTAAACTCTAGTTGATGAAAACTAGATATTTTGTGCATATTATGTTTAAGCTGTATTTATCTATGAAGATGGAATAATGTTTATGATTATAAACAGCAGCCAGAAATAATATTTAGAAAACTTTCCAATGGAAAAGAAAAACATAAAAAAATTTTTAAAACCCCATCAAATTATAATTCATTATAAGAGAAATGTGTAAATACTTTATTCTTTATTTTAATTACCAAAAGAGGCAAAAATATTATGTGTGATTGGTTTGAGAACTGAGAAAATGATTATGGTATAACTGCTAAAAAAAAAAAAAAAAAAACTTGTTTCTTATCCAGGAAGGTTTATATCATGCAGTTGTGTAAACCATTTAAGCCTCAGGATTATTATTCTAGATATTATTATTCTTATTAAATATTTTTATTTTCAAAACATATACATTTTTTTAAAATTCACTCTTTCAAAACATCGCATACCAATTTTTCCCTCCCTTCAATCACCCTGTCCCATAGATGCAATTCTTCTATACATATTTACACGATTATAATGCTGCACAAGAAAAATCAGATCAGAAAGGAAAAAAAAGTGAAAAAAAATAAAATGCAAGCAAACAACAACAAATGTGAAAATACGATATTGTGATACAGATACACATTCAGGCCTCACAGTACTCTTTCTAGGTGCAGATGGCACTCTTTATCACAAGAGAACTGGCTGGAATCACTTTCCTGTTGAAAAGAGCCATGTCAATTATAATTGATCATCGTATGATCTTTCTATTGCCATGTACATTCCTCTGGTTCTGCGTATTTTAATTAACATCAGTTCATGTAAGATTCTCCAGGCTTCTTTGAAATCACCCTGCTAATGATTTCATATAGAACAATAATATTCCATAACATTCATAAACCATAACTTATTCAGCCATTCCCTAACTGATGGGATTCCACTCACTTTCCAGTTTCTTATCAATACAAAAAGAGCTGTCATAAACATTTTTTGTACATGTGGGTCCTTTTCCATTTTTTTATGATATCTGTGGGATACAAACCCAGGAGAAGCACTATTGGATCAAAGGATATGCCCAGTTTTTAACCCTTTGGGCATAGTTCCATATTACTTTCCAGAATAGTTTTATTAGTTCAAAACTCTATCAATAATGTATTAGTGTCCCACTTTTCCCACATCCCCTCCAACATTCATCATTTTCTTTTTCTGTCATCTTAGCCAATCAGAGAGGTGTGTAGTGGTACTTAAGAGTTTTGTTTTGTTTTGTTTTGTTTTGTTTGCCTTTTCTTGATCAATAGTGATTTAGAGAACTTTTCATATAACTAAAATGGTTTTATTTCATCATCTGAAAATTGTTCATATCCTTTGACCCATTTATACGTTGGAGACTTATTTGAAGTCATATATACATTTGAGTGAATCATCTATACATTTCAGAAATGAGATCTTTATCAGAATCCTTGAATGAAAAATGTTTTCCCAGTTTGTTGCTTCCCTTCTAATGTTCTGTATTGATTTTGTTTGTATACATTTTAACTTAATATAACCAGAATTATCCATTTTGTATTCCATAATATTTTCTAGTTTTTTTCTTTTCCAACATTTCTTTCCTTCTCCACAGATCTGAAAAGTAGACTATCCTTTGTCCTTCTAATTTGCTTACAGTATTTTGACCTTATCTTCTTATAGGATGGTAGGTATAATTTCTAGTTTCTGTCATACTAATTTCCAATTTCCCCAGCCATTTTTATCAAATACTAAGATTTTATTCCAGAGGCTAGAGTTATTGTGTTTATTAAACACTAGATTATTATAGTCATTTACTATTGTGTCTTATGTACATAACCTATTTCACTCATTGACACTCACTGACAAATGGTTGTGATTACCACTACTTTATAATACACTTTATGTCTGGCACAGCCAGACTAATTTTATTTGCATTTTTTCATTAATTCTCTTGCAATTCTTTTTTTTTCTTCTTTTCTTCTTTTTTATTATAGCTTTTTATTTACAAATTATGTGCATGGGTAATTTGACAATTGCAAAACCTTTTGTTCCAATTTTTCCCCTCCTCCCCACCTCCTCCCCCCAGATGGCAGGTTAACCAATACATGTTAAATATGTTAAAGTATAAGTCAAATACAATATATGTATACATAAAACTATTATTCTTTAAGATTATATGGTGGCATATTTACAGAGTACTAGATAATCAACTAAAAACTTGTTGAAATAATTTACAATTTCAGCAAACTTATAGGATATAAAATAAACCTACCTAAATCATTAGCACGCATGTGTGTGTGTGTGTGTGTGTGTGTGTGTGTGTGTGTGTGTGTGTGTGACTAACAAAGTACAATATGAAGAGATAAAGAAATTCCATTTAAATTTACTGCAGACAATATAAAATGCTTGGGAGTTTACCTGCCAAGAGAAACCCAGGAACTATATGAACACAGTTACATATACATACTTTTCATACAAATAAAGTCATATCTAAACAATTGTAGAAACATTAATTGTTTATGAGTTGATCAAGCCATATATAATAAATATGAATAAATATAAAAAGCCATATAATGAAAATGACAATTCTGATTACTTAGTGCCATACCAATCAAAATACTAAAGAAATATTTTATTGAATTAAAGAAAATAACAAAGGGTTAAGAATATCAAAGCAATCTATGAAAAGAAAAGTAAAGAGATGTCTTAGAAGGACCAAATCTAAAACTATATTACAAAGCAATAATCACCAAGAAAATATGGTACTAGCTAAGAATTAGAGTGGTAGATCACTGAAACAGTTTAGTACATAACATTCTGTATTAAAAGACCATAGTAATGAAATGTTGGCAGACCCCCAGGTGAAAAAAGAAAGTGGGAAAGAAGGGAAAAAGGAAAGAACGAAGGAAGGCTGGAAAAAGGAAATAAGAGAAGAAGGAAGAGAGGAAGGGAGAAAACGAGGGAGGGAGGAAGGGAGAGAATTAGGGAGGGAGAAAGAAGCTGTGTTGCCCAAGTAGGACTGGCCAATTGGATCCCCAGTGGAGTTGTTACTACTCTCAAGTTGTTATTTATTTTTCATTCTTGAAGAGAACCATGGTATCTAGAAGATGATACTATGACTTTCAAGTGAATTGGATTTAAGTGACAGAGGGCAAAGCAAAGTCACCAGCTTTACTCTCTCCTCTGGAGCTGTCTAAGTCCAGTAGCAGTATTATACTCTTCATACCTGTGAGTGCTCTACCCTAAGTGAATAGCAGTATACTTTCAAAAAGTCCTGGGAAGACTTACATGAACTGATTCAAAATAATATGAGCAGAACCAGGAGAAAAATCATACTTAGTAACAGCCATATTATGTGATGAATAATAGTAAATCATTTAGCAGTTCTCAACAATACAATGATCTAAGAAAATTCCAAAGGACTTTTGATGAAAACTGTTTTCCATTTCCAGAGAAATAACTGATTCAGTCTTACTAGAGATTGAAGCATAACATCATAAAGATTGAAGAATAATAACATATATTGTTCTTGGGTTTTTTGGTCTGGATTTTCTTTTGCAACATAGCTAATATGAAAATATTTTGTATGACTGCATTTATATGATATGTATTGATTTCTTAACTTCTCAAAGAAGGGAAAGGGAAATAAAGAACTCAAAATTGGAAAAAAGCTAACACTTTATACACACACACACACACACACACACACACACACATATATATATATATATATATATGTATAAATAATCAGGAAAAATGATTTAAGAAATTAAGTGCACCTCGCAAATCTATTTAAATAGCATGTTGATAAATTTTAAGAAAAATTAACTTCAGAGAATCAAGAGCAAAAAAATAATCCCAGAATTATCCAATTTTTAAAAAATAAAATCTCAACTTTTCTCCAAATTCTAGAAGAGAAAACATGACAGTTGTGTTGAAATTGCTTCTCATTTGCTTCAGGAATAATTCAGTGATTCTTAGCAATTGTGATTTATTTTCAGGGCATTATATTTATACTGTAATAAGGGAATGTTCTGGGCAATAGTGGGTGAGAAGTTCCTTATACAGTTCAAATTATTCTTGACATAATTGATCAGGAGAATAGAAGTTCCACTATCACAGTCTTGAGCTTTTAAACCTATGCTTACTTACTGTTCTCACTTACTGTATTTACTCACTGCAAGTGATAAGCTGAGATAAAGTAGAATACTCTTCAGGTATGTCAAATAAGATAAATTTATATTCTCAACTGAGCTCTTCAAGGCAGGAATTTTATTTCCCCTATCTCTAACCCTAGTTTTCTTTATTATGCCTTATAATATAATTATGATAGCAGAGTATTCAAGTAATACTTAAACTATGGGAATAAGACTAAAGAAATTTTTTAAAAATATCAAACATTTATTTTTCCCTTTCTATCTAAAAAAAGGAAAAAACAAACTTCATGTGACAAATATGTATAACCAATCAAAACAATTTCCTATGTTGACCAAATCTAAAAATATGCATCTTGTTCTGAATATTTCATTCATTAGCTTTATGATTGAGGGTAGGTAGTATTGTCCATCTTTAATTCTCTAAAATCATGGTTGATCATTTCATTAATCAGAGTTCTTAAGTTTTACAAAACTGTTTATTTATACATTGTTATTGATATACTTTAAATTGTTCTACTGGTTCTGCTTACTTCACTATGCATCAGTTCATATAAGTTTTCCCAAATTTCTTTGAAAGTCTCTTTCATCATTTCTTATATGAGCAACAATGAGAATTTATGTATATATTAAAAATTCCTTGCTTTGTAATAATTTTTTAAATTAATAATATTTTATTATATATATATATATATATATATATATATATATATATATATAGTATTATCCCTTGTATTCATTTTTCCAAATTATCCCCCCTCCCTCTATTCCCTCCCCCCGATGACAGGCAATCCCATACATTTTACATGTGTTACAATATAGTCTAGATACAATACATGTGTGTGAATATCATTTTCTTGTTGCACAATAAACTTTAGATTCCAAAGGTACATGTAACCTGGGCAGACAGATATTAGTGCTAACAATTTAAATTCACTTCCCAGTGTTTCTTCTCTGGGTGTAGCTACCTCTGTCCATCATTGATCAACTGGAAGTGAGTTGGCTCTTCTTTATGATGAAGATTTCCACTTCCAACAGAATACATCCTCATACAGTATTGTTGTTGAAGTGTACAGTGATCTTCTTGTTCTGCTCATTTCACTCAGCATCAGTTGATTTAAGTCTCTCCAGGCCTCTCTGTATTCCTCCTGCTGGTCATTTCTTACAGAACAATAATATTCCAAAACCTTCATATACCACAATTTACCCAACCATTCTCCAACTGATGGACATCCATTCATCTTCCAGTTTCTAGCTACTACAAAAAGAGCTGCCACAAACATTTTGGCACATATATGTCTCTTTCCGCTCTTTAGTATTTCTTTGGGATATAAGCCCAGTAGTAGTACTGCTGGGTCAAAGGGTATGCACAGTTTGATAACTTTTTGGGCATAAATCCAGATTGCTCTCCAGAATGGCTGGATTCTTTCGCAACTCCACCAGCAATGTATTAGTGTTCCAGTTTCCCCACATTCCCTCCAACATTCATCATTATTTGTTCCTGTCATCTTAGCCAATCTGACAGGTGTGTAGTGGTATCTCAGAGTTGTCTTAATTTGCATTTCTCTGATCAATAGTGATTTGGAACACTCTTTCATGTGAGTGGATATAGTTTCAATTTCTTCCTCTGAGAATTGTCTGTTCATATCCTTTGACCATTTATCAATTGGAAAATGGTTCGGTTTCTTATAAATTAGGGTCAGTTTTCTATATATTTTGGAAATGAGACCTTTGTAAGAACCTTTGTTTTTAAAAATATTTTCCCAATTTGTTACTTCCCTTCTAATCTTGTTTGCATTAGTATTATTTGTACAGAAACTTTTTAGTTTGATGTAATCAAAATCTTCTATTTTGTGATCAATAATGATCTCTAGTTCTCCTCTGGTCATAAATTCCTTCCTCCTCCACAAGTCTGAGAGGTAGATTATCCTCTCTTCCTCTAATCTATTTATTATCTCCCTCTTTATGCCTAAATCATGGACCCATTTTGATCTTATCTTGGTATATGGTGTTAAGTGTGGATCCATATCTAATTTCTGCCATACTAATTTCCAGTTTTCCCAACATTTTTTTCCGAATAATGAATTTTTATCCCTAATGTTGGAATCTTTGGGTTTGTCAAAGATTAGATTGCTATAGATGTACCCTTTTTTGTCCTTTGTATCTAATCTGTTCCACTGATCTACCGGTCTATTTCTTAGCCAATACCAAATGGTTTTGGTGACTGCTGCTATATAATATAGCTTTGGATCAGGTACACTTAGACCACCTTCTTCTGACTTTTTTTTTTTCATTAGTTCCCTTGCAATTCTCGACCTTTATTCTTCCATATGAATTTTGTTGTTATTTTTTCTAGGTCATTGAAATAGTTTCTTGGGAGTCTGATTGGTATAGCACTAAATAAATAGATTAGTTTGGGGAGTATTGTCATCTTTATTATATTGGCTCGGCCTATCCAAGAGCACTGAATGTCTTTCCAATTATTTAAATCTGATTTTATTTTTGTGGCAAGTGTTTTATAATTTTTCTCATATAATTCCTGACTATTCTTTGGTAGATGGATTCCCAAATACTTTATACTCTCAACATTTGTTTGGAATGGAATTTCTCTTTGTATCTCTTGCTGTTGCATTTTGTTAGTGATATATAAAAATGCCGAGGATTTATGTGGATTTATTTTGTATCCTGCCACTTTGCTGAAATTTTGAATTATTTCTAGTAGCTTTTTAGCAGAGTCTTTGGGGTTCTCTAAGTATACCATCATGTCATCTGCAAAAAGTGACAGTTTAATTTCCTCATTTCCTACTCTAATTCCTTGGATCTATTTCTCGGCTCTTATTGCCGAGGCTAGCGTTTCTAGTACTATATTGAATAGTAATGGTGATAGTGGGCAACCTTGTTTCACTCCTGATCTTACTGGGAAAGGTTGCAGTTTATTTCTATTGCATATTATGCTTACTGACGGTCTTAAATATATGCTCCTGATTATTCTAAGGAATAGTCCATTTATTCCTATACTCTCAATAATTTTTAGTAGGAATGGATGTTGGATTTTGTCAAATGCTTTTTCTGCATCTATTGAGATGATCATATGGTTCTTATTAATTTGTTTATTAATATGGTCAATTATATTAATAGTTTTCCTAATATTAAACCAGCCCTGCATTCCTGGAATAAATCCTACTTGATCATAGTGTATTATCCTGGAGATGATTTTCTGAAGTCTTTTTGCTAATATCTTATTTAAGATTTTAGCATCAATATTCATTAAGGAGATTGGTCTATAATTTTCTTTCTCAGTTTTCGATCGACCTGGTTTATGTATCAGTACCATGTCTGTGTCATAAAAAAAGTTTGGTAGGACTCCTTCATCCCCTATTTTTTCAAATAATTTATATAGCATTGGGGCTAATTGTTCTTTAAATGTTTGGTAGAATTCACATGTGAATCCATCTGGCCCTGGGGATTTTTTCCTGGGCAGTTGATTAATAGCTTGTTCTATTTCTTTTTCTGAAATGGGACTATTTAAGCAATTTATTTCCTCCTCTGTTAATCTAGGGAGCCTATATTTTTGGAGGAAGTCATCCATTTCACTTAAGTTATCCAATTTATTGGCATAAAGTTGGGCAAAGTAACTCCTTATTATTTCTCCAATTTCCTCTTCATTGGTGGAAAGATCCCCCTTTTCATTTGTAAGACTATCAATTTGATTTTCCTCTTTCTTTTTTTTTGATCAAATTTACCAAAGGTTTATCTATTTTATTGGCTTTTTCATAAAACCAACTCTTGGTTTTATTTATTAATTCAATAGTTTTTTTACTTTCAATATTATTGATTTCTCCTTTTAATTTTTGTATTTCAAGTTTAATTTTTGGTTGAAGGTTTATAATTTGGTCTTTTTCTAGGCTTTTAAATTGCAAGCCCAATTCGTTAATCTTCTCTTTCTCTATTTTCTTCAAATAAGCCTCTAAAGATATAAAATTTCCCCTTATTACTGCTTTAGCTGCATCCCAAAGATTTTGGTATGATGTCTCATCATTGTCATTATCTTGGGTGAAATTGTTAATTGTTTCTATAATTTGCTCTTTCACCCAGTCATTCTTTAAGATGAGATTATTCAGTTTCTAATTACTTTTTGGTCTATTTACCCCTAACTTTTTACTGAATGTAGCTTTTATTGCATTGTGATCTGAGAAGAAGGCATTTATTATTTCTGCCTTCCTACATTTAATTTTGAGATCTTTATGTCCTAATATATGATCTATTTTTGTATAGGATCCATGAACTGCTGAGAAGAAACTATATTCCTTTCTATTGTCATTCAGTTTTCTCCAAAGGTCTATCATACCTAGTTTTTTCTAATGTTCTATTTACTTTTTTAATTTCTTTCTTGTTTGTTTTGTGGTTTGATTTGTCTAAATCTGAGAGTGCAAGGTTGAGATCTCCCACTATTATAGTTTTACTGTCTATTTCTTCTTGCAATTCTCTTAACTTTTCCTTTAGAAAGTTAGATGCTATACCACTTGGTGCATATATGTTTAGTATTGATATGGCTTCATTATTTATGCTGCCTTTCAGCAGGATTTAGTTTCCTTCCTTATCTTTTTTAATGAGATCTACTTCTGCTTTTGCTTGATCTGAGATAAGAATAGCTACCCCTGGTTTTTTGGCTTTACCTGAAGCATAATAGGCTCTGTTCCAACCTTTTACCTTTACTCTGTATGTATCTCCCTGCCTGAAGTGTGTTTCCTGTAGACAACATATTGTAGAGTTCTGCTTTTTGATCCAATCCGCTATCCGTCTCCGTTTGATGGGATCATTCATCCCATTTACATTTACAGTTAAAATTACTAATTCTGTATTTCGTGCCATCATATTATCCCCAGATTATGCTTTTTCCCTTGACCCCCCGATCCCCCTCCCCAATATTTAATTTACAGACCCCCCTTGTGACGCGCAACCCTCCCATTTTTTTTTAGTATCCCTCCCCCCTCCCTCCAAGTCCCTTCACTTATTCTCTTTTTCCTTTTCCCTTTTTCTCTCTCCCCTTTTAATGAGGTGAGAGAAAATTCTCTGAAAAACAAATATGTTAATTATTTACTCTTTGAGCCTCTCCTGATGAGAGTAAGATTCACACAATGATTCTCCCCCTCACTAAGTTCCCTCAGATATGGTGTATTTTCTATGCCTCTTCCTGGGATGTAGTTTCCCTCTTTTTATCATTCCTTCCCCTTTTTCTGAACCGACCTCCTTCCCTTTACTACACCCCCCTTTTTTCTTTTATATCAGTAAAATCAAATTATCCTTGAGTACTTTTTATATACCCACAACAGAGTTACAGTTCTCAAGGGTTCTGTGTACCTTTTTCTGTTTCTCTTCAGCCTTGTGGATGTAGATCAAATTTTTTGTTTAAGTCTGGTTTTTTTCTTAGAAACATATAGAATTCCTCTTTTTCATTGAATGACCATCTTCTTCCATGGAAAAAGATGCTAAACTTAGCTGGGTAGCTCATTCTTGGTTGCAGTCCTTGATCTTTTGCCTTACAGAATATCAGGTTCCAGGCCCTTCTATCTTTTAATGTGGAGGCAGCCAGACCTTAAGTGACCCTTATTGTGGCACCTTGGTATTTAAATTGTTTTTTTTTTCTAGTTGCTTGCAGGATTTTCTCCTTTGTGTTGTAATTCTGCAGCTTAGCCACTATATTCCGTGGTGTTCCTTTTTTTAGGGTCTATTTCAGAAGGAGTTTGATGAATTCTTTCCACATATACTTTCCCTTCTGTTTCTATTATCTCTGGACTGTTCTCTTTGATAATTTCCTCTAAAATAGAATCTAGGCTCTTTTTTTGGTCATAGTTTTCTGGAAGTCCAATGATCTGCAGATTATCTCTCCTAGATCTATTTTCCAGGTCTATAGATTTTCCCAGAAAGTATTTGACGTTGTTCTCCAGTTTCTCATTTTTTTTGTTTTGTTTGACTGATTCTTGGGTTCTCTGTGAATCATTCATGTCTATTTGTTCCATCCTGACTTTTAAGGAGTTATTTTCTTCTTTCAAAGTTTTTAGTTCTTTTTGTAAATGCCCAATTTCATTTTTAAATGAATTATTTTGCTCTATTGAATTTTTTTCCATTTCCCTAAATTTTTTTTGAGAATTATTTTCTTTTTCCAATTCAGAAATCCTACTTTCCTGTGTTTTTTTAACCTTTTCTAATTCATAAATTTTGTTTCCCTGCATCTCCTGTGAATTCTTTATTTTTTCCAACTCCAATTTCAGGACGTTGTTATTCTCTATCATAGCTTCCCTTTCCTTTCCTCATTTTTCTTCAAACTCCCTTAATTTTTTAATAGTGTCTTCTAGGAGAGAGTTATGTGATGGGGGGCAGGAATCGTTCCCCTTTAGGTTGTTATCTGCTGTCTCTCTGCTGTTAACTTACTCGGGGTTGGATACCTGCTCTTTCTCTGTGTAGAAGGAATCTATGTTTTTTTTGCCTTTTTTGCTCATATTTAAAAAATCTTTTGGGGTCTGTCCCTGGGGTAGGAAATTATTTATTTACTTCTTTACCAGCTTCCTCCCAGACCGGATGGATGCAGCGGCTCCTGCACCTGAGCTAAGATAGAACTCTGGGAGAGAGTTCCCCAACCCCTCCCTGGAGGTTCCTCAGAGGTGATTAGCGCTGCTGTGCCCCGAGGGCGCTGTGTTTTAGCAGCTTCCCTGAGGTTGAGACTGAATAGTAAAGGCAGCACAAAGCCCAGCCTATGCGTCCCGGTGGGGCGTGGATGTCTGCAGCAGATGACGTGAAAAGCCCTTGTGCTCAAGCTGGAAGTGTTTGCCAGAAACCGTGGTGCCTAGTTCAAAGGTTCTGCTTCTCTGGGACTTCCTAGAGCCGAGTTCCACCCCCTCCAGCTAAGCTAGGCAGTGTGTGTTGCCTTGGGCCGTATCCACCCACTACTCAATCTCTTAACTATTCTCAGGTGGGAGCTGAGGCCACACCCCCTGGTGCTGAGATCTGCTGAGTCACCCCCAGGATCAGGGGAAAATCTAATCTATCTGAATTTTAAAGTGTTTAGATTTCCCTTCTGAACTGCTAAATACTTAGCAGAGAAGAGCTAATAGCCTCTGCCGGATTCCTTTATCCCAGTGGCTTCTCTGATCCCAGAGCCCTTCCCAGCGGGATCGGCAGTGTATGCTAGCACCCAGCCGTCTGTGCTGGCCTCTCTTCTTCCTCCCCTGGGAACTGACCTTTTCTGTTGAAACTCCAGATTCTCTTCAGCTGGTAAGTCGTGCTTCCAGTCCTTGTGGTATCTATCAGTCCAACGCTATTTCTGAGGCTGATTTATCTAATTGGTTTTGAGGGAGTGAGGACGTTCACAGAGTCGTGTGTTTCTTCTCCGCCATCTTGGCTCTGCCCTCCTCCATTCTCTTGCAATTCTTGACCTTGCGTTCTTCCAGATGAACTTTGTTATTTATTGTAGTTCTGTAAAATAATTTCTTGGGATTTTGATTGGTATGACACTGAATAAGTAAATTCATTTAGTAGAATTGTCTTTTTTAAAATTTTAGCTTGGCCTACCAATGAGCACTTGATTTTCCTGTTGAATAATTCTCCCTTTATTTGTGTAGAAAGTGTTTTAAAATTTTGTTCATACACTTCTTGATTTTGCTTTGTGAGGTAGACAATCAATTATTTTATGTTATCTATAGAGATTTCAAATGGAATTTCTCTATGTATCTCTTGCTGTTGGACTTTGTTGAGGAAACAGAATTATCCCTCTTTCCAAATGATATATTGGTATGCTTAGATAATTCTGGAGAATAAGTTAAAGACTAGAAATAATTTATAACTGTAACAATGCTGCACGATAGAAAATACATGCCTACAAATCATTAGCATATTTGTATGTTACCAACAAAGTCCAGCAGAGAATTTTTATTCTCTCACTACTAAAGGTAACATTTCTAATACACAATTGAATAGTAGTGGTAATTTTGGGCAAGCTTGTTTCACCTCTGATCATATTGGGAATGATTCCCCCATTATATATAATAATTGTTGATGTTTTTAATTCCATATACGTATTATCTTAAAGAAAATTCTATTTAGACCCATGCTCTGTAATATTTTAACAGAAATGGGTATTGGATTTTGTCAATTTTTTTTCACATAATGAGATAATCATATAATTTCTGTTAGTTTGGTTATTTATATAGTGAATTATGCTAATAGTTTTCCTAATATTGAACCAGCCCTGCTGATTACTGGTACAAATCCTAGTTGATGATAACTTACAGTAATCTCATTGCTGATAATTTTATTTAAGATTTTTGCATCTATATTCATTAAGAAAATCGGTCTATGATATTTTTTCTCTGTTTTAACCCTGCATGGTTTAGGTTTCAACATTTTATCAGTGATTTAAAAAGGAATTTGGTAGTTCTCCTTTCTTTTTTTTTCCCAAATAGTTTGCAAAATATTGCGAGTAATTATTCTTTAAATGTTTGGTGATCAATTTGACCCTAGAGATTTTTTTTAGGGAGTTGATTAATTGTTGGTTCAATCTATTTTTCTAAAATGGGAAAATTTAAATAATATATTTCCTCCTGTGCTAATCTGGGCAATCTATATTTTTTGTGTGTATTTTCATCCATTTCACTTAACTTATCAGAGTTATTGGCATTTAGTTGAGCATATTAGCACCCAATTATTTTTCTAATTCTTTCTTCAATGGTGGAAAGTGTAAAGGCCTGAAATTTTGAATAGGTGCATTGGAATCAGACAACCCTATTGGAGAATAAATTATTAGCATATACTTGGAAAAATGGCCTTCTTACTATTCTATGCTGGGTTGATCTTTTCCTGTATACAGATAATCATAGGAGGGATTAGGGGGTGGAGTGAGAAAAGCCAGAGTCACTTTGGAGGAGGACTATGAGAAGGAGTTTGGTGGAAAGCATGTGGCAGTTTTGTCAGTCCCTTAAAGATCAAGGATTTTTCCTTCTCCTGACTCTGGCTGATTCTGAGGCCTACAGAGAGCTAACCCAGACTTCACATTTGGCGCCCAACATGTGAAACAAGGACCCTAATTTCACTGAAGAAGTCCATGGTGACCAAGAAATTGGGTGAATATTTTAATAGACAAACAGGGAACTTACTTTGTTAAAGGCTAAACTAGTAACTTTTTCTAACTGAAATGGAGCAGATATTAGGAAAAGTTTGTCCCTCCTCCCCAACTTCACCCCCACCCCCACCCTAAGGGAGTGCTATAGAAAGCATACTTAAGTTGATCAAGAGACAAGGTTTACTTGTAACTTGGGAGCAGATCTGTGGACTCTTGGATACATTAGAATGCACATCCTCTTGATTCTTCAAGGAAGAATATGTAGAGGCAGATAATTGGAAACTAGTAGGAGGTCAACTATGTGAATAGTAAAATGATAAAGGTCCTAATTCAGTTTCTAAGGAAACATTCTATATATACAACATAATACAATTGGCCTGAATCCTGAAAGTTATTAAAAAAAAAAAAGAAAGAAAGAAAAGTTTTAAGAATAGTCAGATGAGGAAGTGTGAGGAAAAAGAGGAAGACAAAGGACAGATTAATATCAACATTGTCAGAGGGCTTGAGGACTTAAGTGAACTTGAAGGATGTGGTGATTCTCTTTTTCACAACCCAGATTCAACTCCCCCTATGGAGCAGGTCCTTGACATTCCTCCATCAACTTCACCTTCAGGGATGGAGGCAGGAAAAGTAGTGGGAGGGGCAGTTTTACCACCAGCACCTCCCCCCCATAACTAGATTGCAAAAGGCACTACTTAAAGCCAAAGAACAAGGGCAGAATACAGCTTATTTGAGAATAAAAATGCATCCTGTGATTCAAAAGTTTAATTCCTCAGGTTAAGAAAGTAGAAGATACACTCCTTTTGATCTAGAAATCCTTAAAGACATGAAAAAGGCTTGTACTCTTTATGGGGTTTCATCATCTTATGTTAAGATGTTATTACAAAATTTGGCTTATGAAGTCTTAACCCCTAGGGACTGGAAATCTATAGCAAGGACATGCTTAGAACCTGGACAAAACTTGTTGTGGCTTTCTAAATATAGTGACCTCTGTAGATACAAACTCAAGGGAATAATAATTCCACAAGTTTCACACCTTTAAGATAGCATAAATAAGAATCAGTTCAGAGGCTCCCTCTTGGACTTTGGGAGATTCACAACTAAAATTGACTTCCAGGAGATTCACAAGGCTGAAACCCATAAGCCTACCCTCTGGGAGGAAGATTCAAGATTCATTCCCACTTCCACTTTTGTGCTGGCTGGAGACATTGGGAAGGTGAGAGGCTTTAGCTGGCAGAAACAAAAGACTAGGAGCAAGAGCTCTTGGGAACCAAGGAAGGCCTCCAGAAAACTAGCAGAGCCCCAAGTGAAGGAGATAAGATTTTGGAAGAGACAATAAAGGATTTGGACTTTAACTCCTGGATGCATTTGGGATTATTGAACTGAACTGAAACAAAGGCTGCTCCCAGAAGCTCTCCCAGAAACCTGCTCCAAGAGAACGATTACAATTTAGAGAAGAGAACATTACATTTTGGCACCCGAATGTGGGGCAGGCAGGATCCTGATTTCAGTGGAAAAACCTCTGATCCTGATGCAGTGGAAAAGTCTCTCTGACCCAGAAATTAGGGTGAGTACAACAAGGAAACTTTGTTAAAGAGCTAAAGGAAATTTTCAGCTAAAATGGGACAGATATTTAGAAAACAGCCTGCTTTTCCAGTTCACAGAAGATGTGTTGAAAATTTGGTCAGACTGATAAAAACTCAACGTTTAATTGTAACCTGGGAGATCACTGAACTTTTAAAAACTGTAGAGTACACATCTCCTTGGTTCTCTAAGGAAAAAGAATTGAATCCAGACAAGTGGAAATTAGTAGGAGAGCAACTAGGTGAACAATCAATCCCAACTCAATTTCCAAAGATACATTTCATACAAACAATTTAATACAAGTGGCTTTAAGAAATTATATAAGTGTTAGACTAAGGAAAAAGAAGAAAGATCAGGAGGGGGAGGATCCAACTAAACTAGGTGAAAACGATGAAGAATTACATAAGAATTCACAGCAGGAGAAATTAGATCATTTCCAATCCCCTGACCTACTTCCCTTAATTAACCCTTCATGGGTGGAGGGAGAAGGAGGAAGGGAAGAGGCAGAAACACAAACAGAATCACCTATTTAGCAGCTTATGAAAAGATTATAAAAAGCATTGGGTAAGGCAAAAAAGGAAGGAGAGGATATATCTGATTTTATAAATGCATACCCTGTGATTGAAGAGCTTGATTCTTCAGGTCAAAAAAGGAGGAGATACACTCCTTTTGACTTCGATAAAATTAAGGATTTGAAAAAAGGTTGCACTCTTTATGGGGATATATCCTCTTACATTAAGATAGTTTGGCTTATGAAATCCTAACCCCGAGTGATTGGAAATCCATAGCAAGGACATGTTTAGAATCTGGACAAAACTTGTTGTGGCTTTCGGAGTATCATGAATTATGTAGGATTCAAGCCAGATGCAATAGGCAAACAGCAGTTAATGTACTAGTCACTGTTGACCAACTAGCAAGTGAAGGTCAGTATGGAGAGAATTCAGAACAGATTTATTATTCCATAACAGTGTATGAGCAAATTTCTAAGGCTGTTATAAAAGCTTGGGTTTCCCTCTTGAGACAGAAAAATAGAGGTGAAGCCTTCACAAAAATAGAGCAAGGCCCCAGCGAACCCTTTGCGAATTTTGTGGGACATCTGCAAACTGCTTCACAAGAACCATTGGAGAAAATGCAGCTACAGAAATAATGACCAGACATTTGGCTAAGGAAAATGGCAATGAGGTTTGCAGAAGAATTATATGGGGACTACACAAAGATGCTCTTTAAGAGGAGATCATAAGATGCTGTGCCACAGTGGGCACAAATGCTTATTATATCTAGACTATGATGAACATGGAAAGACAGAGTCCCTCTTGGCAAAGGACTTCTAGAGAAACTTGTCGATGTTTTCAATGTGCAAAAGTTGGACATCTAAGAGTTCCGTGTAGATAAGGAGACAGAATGAGAAGACAGGGTGAGAGAAGACCTACAACCCTATGTCCAAAATGCCACAAGGGCTTCCACTGGGCCTCAGAATGTAGATTGACCCAGGGAAATGAGAGGTGGGGCCCAGCTCCAAGATCTCAATCAAAAGACAGGTGGGGCATGATGTCAGCTGAGTTTACACTCAGAGAGTCTTTAGAAGTTCAGGACTCTGATGTGAGCAATCAGCCAAAAAGCAACCACATGGCATGATTAAAATATAAGGAGCATATATTTAAAACTGTCAGTAAACATCATATATAATGGCAATAAACTGGAACCTTTCCCTGTAAGATCAGGAGTGAAACATGGTTGCCCACTATCACCATTACTATTCAATACAGTACTAGAAATGCTAGCCTCAGCAATAAGAGCCGAGAAAGAGATTCAAGGAATTAGAGTAGGAAGTGAGGAAATCAAACTATCACTCTTTGCAGATGACATGATGGTATACTTAGAGAACACCAAAGACTCTGCTAAAAAGCTATTAGAAATAATTCAGAATTTTAGCAAAGTGGCAGGATACAAAATAAATCCACATAAATCCTCAGCATTTTTATACATTATCAACACAATCCAAGAGCAAGAGATACAAAGAGAAATCCCATTCAAAATAACTGTCAATAGTATCAAATAATATGCATATATCTGGTCAATAAAAATCATTAATAAAAAAGGCCTGTATTTCCCCCAAGTGTAATCCCTTACTGCTATCTGATTGCTTTCTTTTGGTTGATCTCACTGTCTTTATGCCAACATTGAGCTTTCAGATGCCCTACTTTACCACATTGAAAGTATTGACAGGTCTCTCTGGAAGTCTCTTGCCAAAAGGTTACCTTGTCTTCCCACGTTCGGATCTTCAGAAGACAGCATCATAGCCTGGCTGTAAAAGGTATTTGTGCCCACTGTGGCACAGCATCTTATTATCTCCTCTAAAGGAGCATCTGTGTGTCATCCTAGTATAATTCTTCTACAGACCTCAATAGCATTTTCTTTAGCAAGTTGCCTTATCATAATTATTGTTGCTACATTTTCACCAATAGTTGGTGTGACAAATGCAAACATCCCACAAAATCAGCAATCACAAATGCAACCAGGAGTTAAAGTCCAAAGCCTTTATTGTCTCTTCCAAAATCTTATCTCCTTCACTTGGGGCTCTGCTAGTTTTCTGGAGGTCTTTCTCTCGCCTTGGTTCCCAAGAGCTCTTGGTGCTAGTCCTTTGTCTCTGACAGCTAAAGCCTCTCACCTTCCCAATGTCTCCAGCCAGAACAAAGGTAGAAGTGAGAACGAATCTTGAATCTTCCTCCCATAGATTGGGCTTGTGGGTTTATGTCTTGTGAATCTTCCAGGACTCAATCCTAGTTGTGAATCTCCCAAAGTCCAAGGGTGAGCTTGTGAACTCCTCCTTATTAATGCTTTCTTAAAGGTGTGAATCTTGTGTAACTATAGTTAAGTACTAAGTACATGTAAATTAGAGAATCATTGTCTCTTCAATTCCACTCGGTACCTTGTTTCAAGTTCTGGCACATAACATCTTATAGGATCAGGTCAATGATACTGAACCATACTAAATTAGATAATTATTGTCTCTTTCCATTCCAATGACTCAGCACCTTATAAGAATCCTAACATCTCCCCCTTTCTTTTGATTTAGAACATAACGTGGTCATAACCTCCCTGAATATTCAAGGAGGTGAGAACCCACAAAAAAGAAGGTGATCACTCCTTCCCTGACTGCTCAAAAAATAAAGGGAAAACATCATAAAAAGGAGGTGGTCATACCCTCCCTGATTTTTCAGGGAGATGAAAACATAAAAGAAAATAGGAAACCAAATCAGATTACCGGGGTTTTGAAGGGGCTCACTTGACACAGGTATACATAAATCCATCAATATGGAAGGTATTACACATAATTACATAAATTACAGAAGAACATAGTAACATAACACATGAGGAATTATACATATCCATAAGTTGTAGAAATATGCTAAAAGGAATCCATTGTCCATTAGTTCATGTGCCAGGAATCCAATAATTCCTGCAAGTTTTGAAGTCCTACAATAATCTCATTAACAATTTTTTATCTGAAGGAATCCAATGATCCCTGCTGGGTTTCAAGTCGTGAAACAGTCTTTATCATCAGCCATGCTCTTTCAGTGTCAGATGTTTCTTAGATCTTCTCCTTTGTTTTAAGGTTTTTCTCCTTTTCTGCCCAGCTCCAGGTTCTCATTGTCACCCATCTATTTCCTTCTCCATCTGTTTTCTTCTCTTTCTATATAAGAAGGAGCAAACCCTCTCTCCCAGGCAGTTGACCTATCTAATTTCCTTCTCTTTACCACTATATAAATCTCTCCTCATCATCTGGCAATTACATTGGAGCTGTTTGCACTGGACACTGCCCTGTTGGCTTGAAAGGCCTGTATTGGATGATTTCAGAGAGGCCTGGAGAGACTTACATGAACTGATGCTGAGTGAAATGAACAGGACCAGGAGGTCATTGCATACTTCAACTATATCATGATCAATTCTGATGGATGTGACCATTTTCAACAATGAGATGAAACAAATCAGTTCCAATAGAGTGTATTGAACTGAACCAGCTACACCCAGCAAAAGAACTCTGGGAGATGACTATGAACCATCACATAGAATTCCCAATCCCTCTATTTTTGTCTGCCTGCATTTTGGATTTCCTTCATAGGATAATTGTACATTATTTCAAAGTCCAATTTTTTTTGTACAGTGAAACAACTGTTTGGACATGTATACATACATTGTGTTTAATTTATACATTAACATATTTAACATATATTGGTCAACCTGCCATGGGGGGAGGGGAAGGAGGGGAAAAAATAGAACAAAATGTTTGGCAATTGTCAATGTGTAAAATTACCCATGCATATATATATATATATATATATATATATATATATATATATATATGTAATATTTGGGAATATATCTACCAAAGGAAAGTAAGAAATTATATGAGCAAAATTATAAAACACTTGCCACAAAAATAAAGTCAGATTTAAATAGTTGGAAAGATATTGAGTGCTCTTGGATAGGCTGAGCGAATATAATTAAGATGACAATACTCCCTAAATTAATCTATTTATTCAGTGCCATACCAATCAGACTCCAAAGAAACTATTATAGTTTTGCTGTCTATTTCTTTTTGCAGATCTCTTAATTTCTCTTTTAAGAATTTAGATGCTGTACCACTTGGTGTGCATATGTTTAATACTGATACTGATTCATTATTTATGCTACCTTTTAGCAGGATATAATGCCCTTCCTTATCTCTTTTAATTAGATCAATTTTTGTTTTTGCTTGATCTGAAATAAAGATGGCTACCCCTGATTTTTTGGCTTCACCTGAAGCATAGTAGATTCTGCTCCACCCTTTTACTTTTGTTTTGAATGTATCACCCCATTTCAGGTGTATTTCCAGTAAACAACATATAGAAAGATTCTGGCTTTTAATCCAGTCTGTTAACTGCTTCCTCTTTATGAGGGAGTTTACCCCATTCACATTTATGGTTAGAATGACTAATTCTATATTGCTTGCTGTCTTGTTAACCTCTGCTTGTGCTTTTCTCCTTTCCTTCCCTATTACCCCCCTACTCAATATTAAACTTGTGAACATCACTTGCATTTCACAGCCCTCCCTTTTTAGGATCCCTCCCCCACCTTAAAGTTCCTCCCCCTATTTTACCCCTTTTCCTCACAATTTCTTTATTCCCTTCCTCTTAGCTTATTCCTTCCAACCCACTTTTCAATGAAGTGGAAGACGTTTCACCATAAATCGAATATGTCTATTGATATACACTATGTTCATCCCCCTCCTTTCTTTATCTCAGATATAATAGTTTACCTTTGCCTCTTCATGAGATGTAGTACCACCACTTTACCCTTTTTTATGATATAATTTCCTTTCCACCTCTAGTTTCTAAGACAAATTATACATGTGTTCTTTACATGTCTTTATTGTAGAAATATAGTTCTCAAGATTTCTTTTTACCTTTTCAGAAATCTCTTGAGTTCTGTATTTGAAGATCAAATATTTTGTGTAGATCTGGGGTTTTTCATCAATAATAGATGGAATTCATTTATTTCATTAAATGTCCATCTTCTTCCCTGGAAAACAATGCTCATTTTTTTTTTTATATAGAAAAACAATTTATTCCATCATAAGCACTTACAGTTAGTCATAGACAGTAACAGGTTGCTGGTTGGACAAGTTACCCCATAGGACATCGTATAAAACGAGTGGTCAAGGACTAATTCCATTTATGTGGGGTATATTGGAAATTTTTTTTTTTTTAAAGAAAGGAAAAAATAAAAGCCATCCAGAATTAATTTTAAAGTATATTTCAGCTACCAATTGCTCTGTTTTCAGATTACTGGGCAGTTTACCAGCAGTACATCTGTCAGGTAAAAACATACACCTTTATAACCTGGTGGTCCCAAGTTAAAAAAAAAAAAAAAAAGAAAAAGAAAAATTCACAGGAAAGAAATAATATGAAAACATAGCTTAAGAAATATACTAGAGAGCAAAACTATATGAGGTGAACAAAGATATTTTTGTAGGTATAACTACAACATTTCACATGGCTGTTTGTCCCCCACCCGATGAGAAATAGAAGGAGAGAGTTAACAGTCACTAGGGAAGAAAAAAAAAATTAAATAAAACATTTTAATAAGAAATTTTGACTGGTTACAGAGGAAACCAGCAGGGGTAGGCCAGTCTACAACAGGGATTACCTGGACCCTAAAAGGTAGCCATGCCAATTTTAGTCTCTGAATCTCTATAAACAAGGAAAACAGTTTTTAGACATCTTTAAAATGCTCATACCTCAGTGGGTCAGACTCCTCACCTGGATATAAATCCTACCCCATTCTAATTTTACTTAAATTAGCTTGAAAAACTTGCAGTTATAGCAGAAGAAGAAAAATAAAACACTCATGGTCCATTTGCTGCGGCTAAATCAGATTTTACAGCTGGATTCACTCATAAAAAGTTCTTGGAAAAAAATTAAATATGGGTCTGCGGCTCTGCTGAGTCAAGCCCTCCTTCCCCCCAGTAAAGTCAGAAATCATTCACTCTCTGGGTTGACAGGTGCCTATAGAAGAATGTCTGGACAAAAAAAGGTCTTGTCTCAAAACCAGTGTTAAATTAATCTCAGGTTGGGAAGAAAGAGGAGTCTAAAAATCAGCACCAGTGCAGACATGTCTAGGACCCCTGTCCCTCTGGATCCACACTTCCTTCAGGGTCTTCATCATTGTATATGTTCTCAGCCATCTGCCAGACTTGCATGATATTGTCTTCTGATACAGAACAAATAACCCAAGGTTCATTTGGGTTCCAGGAGAAATCAGATATCTTGGCAGTGTGACCACCATGAATAAACAATAATTCTGGTGGCCCATCTTCTGCATCTTCAGGAGATTGCTCTTCTCCAATTTTACTCAAATCCCAGACATTTAGCCTGCGGTCAGTGCCACTGGAAGCCAAGATAGTTTCATTGTGGGGAGACCACTGAACCTGGAATATTTCATCTTTATGTGATTCAAAGGAATGCAACTTCAGTTTCAGATTTCTAAGGTCCCACAATGCAACAGTCTTATCAGCTGATCCTGTGGCAAGAATGAATTCACTATAAGGATTAAAAGAAAGACAATTTACTTCGGCAGTGTGGGCATCCACTGAGTGGCTTGGTTTAGAAGTATTATTTGATCGTGTATCCCAGATCATAAGCTTTTGATCATCAGCCACTGATCCAAAGAGAGATTCATGGAGCAAGTGCCAAGAAACATCTTCCACTACTGCTGTGTGTCCTGTGAATATGGTCTTTGCATCCACTACTTTGCCTTCCTTGGGAACTGCACTGATGTCCCACAAGCAGATGGTATGATCATCTGATGCACTAAGCAAGTGTCCACTGAGATTTGGGTTCCATGACAGCCCATACCCCTCCTTTTGATGTCCACGGAGACGCAAGTCTGGGTTACACTCCCCAGAAGGATCTGGTTTTGAAGGATGCTTGGTGTAGTCAAACACAAGGACATCACTGGATGGAGTCTTTGTTGCAATGATGCAAGGATTCTGGGGCATATAACGATCCCTGTTCACTTCGCCTTCATGGTTAATCTTGATTTCAATTTCAATTTTCCCACTTACAGAGCCAAAGCCTCCAAATTCTCCTTTCTCACTGTCATAGTGAGAGGCATCAAACTGAGCATCATCATTGGGAAGTTGCACACTGGCTATCACAAGATGATTCTGTTCATCTGATGTGTGTGTGCCCAGGACAAGTCGATGAATGCTGAAATCTTTCCCTTCAGGTCTGGTTACATCTGGAAGCCACTGTGCAGTCAGGCTGGGCCACTCTAGGGCATGGGTCATTACTAAATCATACAGAAAAGGGGTATTTTTTTTCCATATTTTATACTCTTCATTGATCACTCGTTCTTCTACAGCATCGTCAAAGGCTGCTTCCTTGTCGGCCATGGCGGGCGAAGAAGTTGATGGACGGAATGACGGGCAGAGGGACCCACAATGCTCATTTTTACTGGGTAAGTTATTCTTGGTTGCATACCAAGTTCCTTAGCCTTTCGGAATATCATATTCTTTTAATGTGGATGCTATTAGATCCTGGGTTATCCTTATTGTGGCTCCTCCATATCTAAATTGCTTTTTTCTAGCAGCTTCCAGTATTTTTTTTCCTTCATCTGATAGTTCTTGAACTTGGCCAATATATTTCTTGGCGTTTTGATTTTAGGGTCCCTTTCAGTAGGTGATTGATGAATTTTTTCAATGTCTATTTTACCCTCTGTTTCCAAAACATCTGGGCAGTTCTTTTTGATAATTTCCTGGAAAATAGTGTCCAGGCTCTTTTTTTCCTCCCATTTTTCAGGGAGTCCGATTATTCTCAAATTTTCTCTCCTGCATCTGTTTTCCAGGTCTGTTGTCTTTCCAATAAGGTTTATTCTTCCATATGAACTTTGTTGTTATTTTTTCTAGGTCACTAAAATAGTTTCTTGGGATGGTGATTGGTATAGCACTAAATAAATAGATAATTTTGGGGAGTATTGTTGGTGATGTATAAAAATGCTGAGGATTTATGTGGATTTATTTTGTAAACAGCAACTTTGCTAAAGTTTTGAATTATTTCTAATAACTTTTTATTAGAATCTCCAGGGTTTTCTAAGTATACCATCATATCATCTGCAAAGAGTGACAGTTTGACTTTCTCATTGTCTACTCTTATTCATTTAATCTCCTTCTTGACTCTTATTGCCGAGGCTATCATTTCTAATACAATATTGAATAATAATGGTGATAGTGGGCAAACTTGTTTCACTCCTGATCTTACTGGGAAAGGTTCCAGTTTATCTCCATTGCATATTATGCTTACCGCCGGTCGTAAATATATGCTCCTGATTATTCTAAGGAATAGTCCATTTTTTTCCTATACTCTCAAGTGTTTTAAATAGGAATGGATGTTAGATTTTATCAAATGCTTTTTCTGCATCTATTGAGATGATCGTATGTTTTTTGTTAATTTGATTATTAATATGGTCAATTATACTAATAGAAATGAGCAGAACTAGGCTACCATTATACACTTCAACAACAATAATATATGAGGATATATTCTGATGGAAGTGGATATCTTCAACATAGAGAAGAGCTAATCCAATTCCAATTGATCAATGATGGACAGAATCAGCTACACCTAGAGAATGAACACTAGGCGATGAGTGTAAACTGTTAGAAGATTTATGCTTTTCTCCCCTGGTTATTTTTACTCCCCATTCCAATTGTTCCTTTGCAACAACAACAAAATTCGGTTCTGCACACATATATTGTATCTAGGATATACTATAACTTATTTAATATGTATGGGAATGCCTGCTATCTAGGCAAGGGGATGGAGGGAAGGATGGGAAATATTCTGAACAGAAGGAGCACAAGAGATAATGTTGTAAAAAATTACCTAATACATATTTACTCTCAAAAATGTTATAATTATAAAATTTAAAAAAAAAATCAGATAGCGCAATTTATTCACCCATTTTTTAATTGATCAGCAACCACTCAGTTTCCAGTTTCTAGCCACTACAAAGAAGGCTGCCACCAACATTCTTGAACATACAGGAACCTTTCTTTTTTTAAGATCTCTTTGGGATATAAGCCCAGTGGTAACACTGCTGGGTCAAGGGTAAGCACAGTTTGATAACTTTTTGAGCATAATTCCAAATTGCTCTCCAGAATGGCTAAATGTAGTCCACCAACAATGTATCAGTGTTTGAGTTTTCCCACATCCCCTCCAGTATTAAACATTATCTTTCTGTGTCACTCTAGCCATTCTGACAGGTGTGTAGCAGTATCTCAGAGTTGTCTTAATTCGAATTTCTCTGATTAATAATGGATTGGAGGGGGCAGAGCCAAGATGGGGGAGAAGGCACATGAGAGAATCTGTGCTTTTCTCATACCTTCATTACAACTTTTGAAATCAGCTTCAAAAATAGCAGTAGACTGGTAAGTTTCATGAAGATCAGCAGTACAACAACTCACCAGGTGAAGATAATAAGGAATATCACCAGGAAAGATTTCTCCTGAGTGGTGGGAGCAGACTGGGGCAGGGCCTAGATAGGATTGGGAGTGGGGTGGCCTCTGTGGTCAGAAGGTTTACATAGAGCTCTTTGCCATAACCTGACTGCTTTGCTTTGGTGGCAGAGTAGTGGATCAGCAGAGAAATTAGAGCTTAGTGTAGAGAGTACACTGAGGGATGCCAGAGATTAACAGGATCTTACTGTGTCCACTTTGGCCCAGAAGTGACTCAGCACAGACCATCACACAGCTCTTTTTGGCATTCTGCAGCTAGGGGCTCTTTTTGGGGGGGCAGTCACAAAACTGCCCAGCAGGGTCATAGCCTGGGGCAGCCTGCACAGTGGGGAGACACTTCCTGTGTGGTGAGGGTTAGGGCGACTACTAATACTCAAAGCAAGCTTTTGTGGGGGAGCAGTGATACTTTTACTGCTTAACCTCTAGCTCCAAGGCAGTCACTAATCCTCATAGTGGGGCTCCTTGCAGGACACTTACACAGCCTAGCCCTCATTATCCAGGCCTACTCACTTCCCTGTGGAGCATTTCCCAGAGCATTCCTGCAGCTCAGTCACTCCATGCATCTTACTGAGAGAACAGTTACTGTCTGTATACCCATCCTTGCTCTGCAGAGGAAGGTGGTAACCTCCTTTCCCTGAAGGCAGACACTGAAGGCTTTTTAAAAAAATGAATAAAAAAATGAAGAAAACAATCCATAGCTTCTATATAAAAAGAGAGCAGGTTTCCAACCCCAAGGAAACTAGTAGCAAACACCTTCCAGAAAATACCCCAAATAACACTCTCCTAGAAGAGATGTTAAAAATCTCAAAAGAGAGTTAGAAGAAAAATGGGGAAAGGAAAGAGAAGCTATACAAGAGGGTAACAACCTCCTGAAATGTGAATTGGAAAAGATAAACAACATTCTGAAATGTGAATTGGAAAAGGCAAAGAATTCACAGGAAGTGCAGGGAAACAGAATTAGGGAATTGGAAAAGGTAAAAAAGAAATCACAGGAAATTAGGATCTGTGAATTGGAAAAGATAAAGAATTCCCAAGAAAGTAGGATTTGTGAATTGGAAAAAAGAAAATAAGTCACTAAAAAACAAATTTAGTGAAATGGAAAAAAATTTCATAGCTCAAAACCACTCATTTAAAAACTCAAGTGGACATAAACAAAAAGAAGTTAAAAAAAAAAGCTAATGAAGAAAATAACTCATTAAAAATCAGAACTGAAGAAATAGAAATGAATGATTCATAGAGACACCAAGAATCAGTAAAGCAAAACCAAAACAAAAAAATGAAAATCTGGAGAAAAATGTCAAATATCTTTTTGGAAAAATAACAGACATGGAAAATAGATCTAGGAGAGATAATTTAAGGATTATTGGATTTCCTGAAAAGTATGATTGAAAAAAAGAGCCTAAATACTACTTTACATGAAATCATCAAAGAGAACTGCCCAGAGGTAATAGAATATAGGGATTATAAGAATTCTTCTGAATAAGATCCTTAAAAAGAAAAACAAAACAAAACAAAAAAAAACAAAAAAAAAAAAAAACTCCACCAGAACACTGTGGCCAAATTTCAGAATTATCAGAGTAAGGAAAAAATATTATAAGCAGCCAGGAAAAAAACAATTCAAATATGAAGGTGCCACAATAAGGATCACTCAAGATCTGACTGCCTCTATAATAAAGGATCAAAGGGCCTGGAATCTGATATTGCAAAAGACAAAAGAACTTGGAATGCATCCAAGAATAATCTAACGAGCTAAATTTAGCATTTTCTTCCATGGAATAAGATGGAAATTTAATGAAACAGATGAATTCCATTTATTTCTAAGGAAAAGACCAGATCTAAACAACAAAAAAAATTGATATACAATCATATGACTCAAGAGAAGCAGAAAAAGGTAAAAGGAATTCTTGCGAACTGTATTTCTATTGTGGATATACACTAAGACTACATGTATAAATTGACTTTACTGATATAACAACAACAACAACAAAAAGATAACTACAAATGGAAAAAGGATAGTGTCAGAAAAAGGGAAAATGGGAGATAAAAAGAGGGAAACTACATAAAACAAAGAGGCAAAGGAAAAATATCATATCTGAGGGAAGTTAAAGAGGGGGAGGAATATTGTGTGAACCTTACTCTCATCAGAACTGGCTCAAAGAGAAAATAATTGACATATTGGTTTTATAGAAAATTCTTTCTCACCTCATTAAAAAGGGGGAGAGGAAAAGTGAAAATGAAAAGAGTAATAAGGAAAGGGGGAAAGGGATTTAAAGGGAGGAGGGAGGGCTACTATAGAGAGAGGGCTGCATGACGCAAGTGGGGCACATAAGTTTAATACTGGGTTAGGGGTTCAGGGGAGCAAGGGAAAAACATAATCTGGGGATAATATGATGGCAGGAAATACAGAATTAATAATTTGAACTGTAAATATGAATGTGATGGACTCTCTCACTAAGCAGAGACAGAAACAGACTGGATCAAAGGTCAGAACCCTACAATATGTTACTTACAGGAAACACATTTAAAGCCAGGAGATACATGTAAAGGTAAGAGGTTGGAGCAGAATCTATTATGCTTCAGGTAAAGCCAAAAAAGCAGGGGTAGCCATCCTTATCTCAGATCAAGAAAAACCAAAAATATATCTAATCAAACGAAATAAGGAAGGAAACTATATCTTGCTCAAGGCTAGCATAGACAATGAAGCAATTTCAATACTGAATATATATGCACCAAATGGCATAGCATCTAACTTCCTAAAGAAGTTAAAAGACTGCCAATAAGAAATAGAAAACAAAACTATAATAATGGGAGAACGTTGCACTCTCAGAATTAGATAAATCAAACCACAAAACACATAAGAAAGAAATTAAAGAGGATATTAGAAAAATGAGGTATGATAGATCTTTGGAAAAAAAAAAACTGAATGGTGATGGAAAGGAGTATACTTTCTTCTCAGCAGTTCATAAAACCTATACAAAAATTGACCATATATTAGGACATAACATAAAGTTCTCACAATTAAATGCAGAAAGGCCTAAATAGTAAAGGCTTTCTTTTCAGATCACGATTGCCATAAAATCTACATTCAACAAAAAGTTTGGGATAAATAGATCAAAAACTAATTGGAAACCAAATAATCTCATCTTAAAGAATGATTGGGTGAAACAGCAAATTATAGACACAATAATTTCACACCAGATAATGACAATGATGAGGCATACCAAAATTTGTGGGATGCAGCTAAAGCGGTAATGAGGGTAAGTTGTATATCTTTAGAGGCTTACTCGAAGAAACTAGAGAAAGAGAAGATCAATGACTTGGGCTTGCAACTTTAAAAGCTAAAAAGCTAAAAAAAATAAAAACCCCCAATCAAATACTAAACTCGAAATTCTAAAATTAAAAGGAGAAATTAATAATATTGAAAGTAAAAAAAATTGAAATAATAAATAAAATTAAGAGTTGGTTTTATTTAAAAAAACAATAAAATAGCTTTGGTAAATCTGATTAGAAAAAGAAGAGGGAAAATCAAATTATTAGTCTTAAAAATGAAAAGAGGGAACTTTGCACCACTGAATAGGAAATTAGAGAAATTATAAGGAGTTATTTTGCCCAACTTTATGGCATGTATTGGTCAACCTGCCATCTTGGAGGGGGGGAAAGAGGGGGAAATTAGAACAAAAGGTTTTGCAATTGTCAATGTTGTGAAATTACCTATGCATATATCTGGTAAATAAAAACTATTAAATTAAAAAAAATAAACAAACAAAATCCAACAGTTAAGAGTTATTTAGTGCTATACCAATCAGACTCCCAAAAAACTATTCTAATGACCTGGAAAACAAAAAGAAAAACAAAAACAAAAACAAAACAAACAAACAAACAAACAAACAAACAAAAAACAAAGTTCAAATGGAAAAACAAAAGGTCAAGAATTTCAAGGGAATTAATGAAAAGAAAAATTAAATGAAGGTGGCCTAGCTGTACCAGATCAAAAATTATATTATAAAGCAGTTGTTACCTAAACTATTTGGTACTGGCTAAGAAATAGACTAGTTGATCAGAGGAATAGGTTAGGTTCAACAAACAAAACAGCCAATAACTTTCATAATCTAGTGTTTGACAAACCCAAAGAACCCAGCTTTTAGGATAAGAATTCACTGTTTGACAAAAACTGCTGGGAAAATTAAAAATTATTATGGCTGAACATAGGCATTGACCCACACTTAGCACCATATACCAAAATAAGGTCAAAATTGGTTCATGACCTAGCTATAAAGAATGAGATTATAAATAAATCAAAAGAACATAGGATATGGTCAAAGGATATGAACAGACGATTCTCAGACAAAGAAATTGAAACTATTTCTAGCCATATGAAAAGATGCTCCAAGTCATTATTAATCATATATTGCAAATTAAGACAACTCTGAGATACCACTACACACCTGTAAGATTGGCTAAAATGACAGGGAAAGATAATGCAGAATGTTGGAGGGAATGTGGAAACCAGGGACACTGATACATTGTTGGTAGAATTGTAAACATATCCAGCCATTCTGAACAGCAATTTGGAATTATGCTCAAAAAGTTATCAAACTGTGCATCTTCTTTGACCCAGCAGTGTTATTACTGGGCTTATATCCCAAAGAGATCTTAAAGAAGGGAAAGAGACCTGTATATGCAAGAATGTTTGTGGCAGCCCTCTTTGTAGTGGCCAGAAACTGAAAACTGACTGGGTGTCCATCAACTGGAGAATGGCTGAAAAATTATGGTATTTGAGTATTATGGAATATTATTGTTCTGTAAGAAATGACCAACAGGATGATTTCAGAAAGACCTGGAGAAACTTACATGAACTGATGCTGAGTGAAATGTGTAGGACCAAGAGATCGTTGTATATTTCAACAACAATACTATATGATGATCAATTCTGATGGATGTGGCCATTTTCAACAATGAGATGAACCAGATCAGTTCCAATAGAGCAGTAATGAACTGAACCAGCCTATATCCAGTAAGAGAACTCCTGGAGATGACTATGAACCACTGCATGGAATTCCCAATTCCTCTAATTTTGTCAGCCTGCATTTTGGATTTCCTTCACAGGCTAATTGTATACTATTTCAACGTCTGATTCTTTTTGTACACCAAAACAACTATTTAGGCATGTATAAATATATTGTATTTAATTTATACTTTAACATATTGAACATGTATTGGTCAACCTGCCATCTGGGGTGGGGGAGGAGAAGAAAAATTAGAACAAAAGGCTTTGCAATTGTCAGTGTTGTGAAATTACCCATGCATATATCTGATAAATAAAAAAAATAAAATTAAAAAAAACAAAAACAAAAAATAAAATCCAACAGTTAAGAGTTACAAAGGAAAATTCCATTTAAAATAAGTACTGATAGTATAAATATTTAGGAATCTATTTGCCAAGAGAAAATCAGACACTATATGAGCAAAACCACAAAACACTTCCCGAACAAATAAAATTAGATTTAACTAATTGGAAAAATATTAAATGTTCTTGCATAGGTGGAGCAAATATAATAAAGATGACATTACTACCTAAACTAATCAATTTATTTAGTGCTAAACAAATCAGATTCCCAAAAAAAGTATTCTAATAACCTAGAAAAAAACAACAAAGTTCATATAGAAAAACAAAAATTCAAGAATTTCGAGGGAATTAATGAAAAGAAAAATTAAATGAAGGTGGCCTAACTGTACCAGATTGAAAATTATATTATAAAGCAGTGGTTACCTAAGCCATTTGGTATTGGCTAAGAAATAGACTAGTTGATCAGAGGAATAGGTTAGGTTCAAAGAACAAAACAGCCAATAACTTTCATAATTTAGGGTTTGACAAACCCAAAGAACCCACCTTTTAGGATAAGAATTATTGTTCTGTAGGAACTGACCATTACAATGATTTCAGAAAGGGCTGGAGAGACTTACAAGAATTGATGCTGAGTGAAATGAGCAGGACCTGAAGATCATTATATTCTTCAACAACAATGCTATATGATGAATAATTCTGATGAACAAGGCCCTCTTCAACAATGAGATGAACCAAATCAGTTCCAATAGAGCAGTAATGAATGGAACCAGCTAGACCCAGTCAATGAACTCTGGGACATGACTATGAACCACTATATAGAATTCCCAATCCCTCTATTTTTGTCTGCCTGCATTTTTTATTTTCTTCACAGGCTAATTGTACACTATTTCAAAATGTGATTCTTTTTGAACAGCATAATAACTGTTTGGATATGTATACATATGTTGTATTTAACTTATACTTTAACATATTTAACATATATTGGTCAACCTGCCATCTGGGGGAAGGGGTTGGGGATAAGGAGGGGAAATGTTGGAACAAAAAGTTTTGCAATTGTCAATGCTGAAAAATTACCCATGCATATATCTTGAAAATAAAAAAGGTATAATCAATAAAAAAGACAGCTTTGGCTGCATGCCATAAATTGTGTTATGATCTTTCATATCAATTATCAAGTATATCTTTGATTTCTTGTTTTACCTTCTCAGTCTTTAGTATCAGTTATTTAGCATCCAATTAATTTTTGGTCTATTATCACGTTGGGCTTTTATTTCATGTAATTTTATTGCATCATTATCTGAAAAATATTTTATATTTCTGCCTTTATGCATTTTCTTTTGAGGTTTTTATGCTCTAATAATTCATCAATTTTTGTATATGGTCCTCCCTGTACTGCTGAGAAAAATGTACATTCCTTTTTGCTCCATTCAATATTCTCCTGAGGTCAGCCGTAACTATTTTTTCCCTAGAATTCTATTTATTTCTTTAACTTCTTTCTTGTCTATTTTTGTGGCAATGTATCTAGTTCTGATACAGCAAGGTAAGGTTGAAATGACTCATTAGAATAGTTTTGCTTTCTAATTGTTCTTTCTGCTATCTTAATTTCTGGTCTAGGAATATGCCATTTGGTGCATATGTGTTTATAATTGATATTACTTCATTATTTATGGCAAACCTTTCATTAGTTCCCTTCCTTATCTCTTTTAATTAGGTTTATTTTTGCTTTTACAGTATCTGAGATGAAGATCACTAACCCTCTTAATTTTTTAATGTTTTGTTTTGTTTTATGTCATCTGAGTCATAGTAGATTCTACTCCAGCCTTTTACTCTTACTCTAAATTTATTACTCTGCTTTAAATGATATTCTTGTACACAACTCATTGTAGAATTATGGCTCTTATTCCAGTCTACTATCCACTTCCATTTTATGGCAGACTGCATTCTATTCACATTCACAGTTAAAATGACTAATTTTATATTTCCCATATCTTATTTTCCCCATTATATACTTTTCTCCTTCCTTTTCCCCTTTCTTTCCTGCTTAGTATTTTGCTTCTGACTACACTCTCCTTCTAATAAGCTTCTCCTTTTGCAGCTCCTCCCCCTTTCTTATACCTTTCATCTCACTACTTCTGTTTTCCCTTCTACTAGCCTTTCCTCTTTCCATTCCTCTTTCCCCTCAAACTTCTTTACAGAACGAATCTTATATTCTCTCTGTAAGCCAAATCTGTTGAAAATAAGATTTATATAATATTCATCTTTCTATTTTCTTTACCTCAATTATTTCATTGGCTCTTCATTAAATGAAATTTACCCCATTTTGCCTTCATTTTCCTCTTCTTCCAGTACAATCCCCATTCCACTTGTAGTTTCTTTTTATATCATTACAAAAAATATAATTATACATGCTGCTACTAAGCATATGCATAACAGAGATACAGTTCTGGAGATGTCTTTCCTTTTTGCCTTTTTATGCTTCTCTTGAGTTCTGTATTTGGAGATCTGTAATGTTCTGGCTAGCTATCTAGAGGTTGAATAAGCCTTGGTTTCAGCAGAACAATCACCATAAGAATAGTCAGGAATGAAATTCAAAGTCTTTATTATCTCCTTCACAGCCTGTCTCCTTCACCTGGGGCCAGTTTAGGTTTTATGGGACCTTCACATGGACCTTCATGGAGAAGTGCAGATAGGCCAGCCACCACTAGAGTCTTTATCTTCCAGTCTGTCCTCTAGCCTCCAATCCTTTGTTTTCTCTATCTCTAAATTTCTCTTCCCTCTCAGATCTCTTAGCTCTCATATACACTAAGTATATCATCATAAGTGTCAGTCTTATAGAACAGGTGTCAACTTGTAGAACTATACTAAGTACTAAGTACTAAGCACATGTAAACTAGAGAATCATTATCTCAATTCCACTGAGTTAACACCTTGTTCTAAGATTATTTGTTTCAAGTACACGTGGCCCTCTACAGAAATCCAATTTTCTGTTTGGCTCTCATATTTATCTAAGAAATGAATCAAATTCACCTGTATTATTGAATATTCTTCTTCTTCCCTGAAAGGTAATGCAAACCATCAATTGGAGAATGGCTGGGTAAATTATGGTATATGAATGTTATGGAATATTATTGTTATGTAAGAAATGACCAGCAGGATGAATTTAGAGAGGCTTGGAGAGACTTACATGAACTGATGTTGAGTGAAATGAGCAAAAGCAGGAGATCATTATAAACTTCAACAACATATTGTATGAGGATATATCTCATGGAAGTGGATATCTTCAACAAAGGGAAGATCTAATTTACTTCCAGTTGATCAATGATGGACAGAATCAGCTATACCCAGAGAAGGAGCACTGGGAAAGGAGTGTAAACTGTTAGAATTTTTGCCTTTCTTCCCAGGTAATCTTTACCTTCTGAATCCAATTCTTTCTGTGCAACAAGAAATTCGGTTCTGCACACATACGTTGTATCTAGGGTATACTATAACACATTTAACATGGATGGGACTGCCTGCCATCTAGAGGAGGGGATGGAGGGAAGGAGGGGAAAATTCAGAACTGAACTGAGTATAAAAGATAATGTTGTAAGATAATTACCCATGCTGTCAAAACTGTCAAAAAATTATAATTATAAAATTAATTTAAAAAATTTAAAAAGAAAGATAATGCTCACTTTTACTGGATAGTAGATTCTTGGATAAAATCCCAATTTCTTTGCCTTTTAGAATATCAGATTCTAGGCCCTTCAATTCTTTAAAGTGGAAGCTGGTAAGTTCTCTGTAACCTCGATAGTAGCTCCTTGATATTTGATTTCTTTAAAGGTTGCTTGCAATATTCTCTCCTTGATCCAATAATTCTGAAATTTAGCTACAATATCCACTGGAGTTTTCATTTTAGGTCTCTTTCAGGAAAGGATAAATGACTTTTTTCAATGTTATTTTACCCTCTGGTTCTAGGACATCAGAGAAGGTTTCATTGATGATTTCTAAAAGATAATTTTTCAGTTTTTTTTTTTTAAATCATGGTATTGAGGAACTACAATAATTCTTGGATTGGCTCTACTAAATCTATATTCCAGATCATATTTTTTTCCAATGAGGTACTTTACATTTTTTCCCTTTCAATTTTTTTTCCCTTTTTTGGTTTTGTTTGAGTGAAACTTAAAATCTCATTGAGTCATTTACTTCCATTCATTCAATTCTGATTTTCAGGAATTTTTTTTCCTCAGTTAGCTTTATTATCTATGGGATATTGGATTTTATCAAATGTTTTTCTGCATCTATTGAGATGATCATATGGTTTTTGTTAATTTGATTATTAATATGTTCAATTCACTAATAGTTTTCCTAATATTAAACCGGCCCTGCATTCCTGGTATAAATCCTACTTGATCATAGTGTATTATCCTGGGGATGATTTTCTGAAGTCTTTATGCTAATAACTTATTTAAGATTTTAGCCTCAATATTCATTAAGGAGATTGGTCTATAGTTTTCTTTCTCAATTTTCAAACTGCCTGGTTTAGGTATCTGTATCATGTCTGTGTCATAAAAGGAGTTTGGTAGGACTCCTCCATTTCCTATTTTTTCAAATAGTTTATATAACATTGGGGCTAATGGTTTTTTAAATGTTTGGTAGAATTCACATGTAAATCCATCTGGTCTTGGGGATTTTTTTCTTAGGGAGTTGATTAATAGCTTGTTCCATTTCTTTTACTGAAATGGGAACTATATAACAATTTACTTCCTCCTCTTAATCTGGGAAGCCTATATTTTTGGAGGAAGTCATCCATTTCACTTGAGTTATCAAATTTATTGGCATAAAGTTGGGTAAAGTCCTTATTATTGCTCTAACTTCCTCTTCATTGGTGGAATCCCTTTTTATTTTTAAGACTAACAATTTGATTTTCCTCTTTCCTTTTTCTGATCAGGTTTATCAAAGTTTTATCTATTTTATTGGATTTTATCATAAAACTAACTCTTAGTTTTATTTATTAATTTAATAGTTTTTATTTTTTTACTTTCAATATTATTGATTTCTCTTTTTAATTTTAGAATTTCTAGTTTAGTATTTGTTTGGGGGCTTTTAATTTGGTCTTTTTCTACCTTTTTAAGTTGCAGGCCCAATTCATTGATCTTCTCTTTCTCTATTTTATTCAACTAAGCCTCTAAAGATATAAAATTTCCCCTTATTACCGCTTTAGCTGCATCCCACAAATTTTGGTATGATGTCTCATCATTGTCATTATCTTGGGTGAAATTATTAATTGCTTCTATAATTTGCTGTTTCACCCAAGCATTCTTTAAGATGAAATTATTTAGTTTCCAATTACTTTTTGGTCTAGTTACCCCTAACTTTTGTTGAATGTAGTTTTTATTGCATTGTGATCTGAGAAGAAAGCATTTACTCTTTCGGCTTTCCTGCATTTAATTTTGAGATCTTTATGTCCTAATATATGGTCAATTTTTTGTAGAGGTTCCGTGAACTGATGAGAAGAAAGTATATTCCTTTCTGTCATCATTCAGTGTTCTCCAAAGATCTCATACTTAATTTTCCTAATATTCGATTTACCTCTTTAATTTCTTTCTTATTTGGTTTGTGGTTTGATTTATCTAATTCTGAGAGTGCAAGATTGAGATCACCCACTATTATAGTTTTGCTGTCTATTTCTTCTTGCAACTCTCTTAACTTTTCCTTTAGGAAGTTAGATGCAATACCACTTGGTGCATATATTTTTAGTATTGATATGGCTTCATTGTGTATGCTACCCTTTAGCAGGATATAATTTCCTTCCTCATCTCTTTTAATTATATCCATTTCTGCTTTTGCTTGATCTGAGATAAGGATGGCCACGCCTGGTTTTTTTTTATTTCACCTGAAGCATAATAGATTCTGCTCCAGCCTCTTACCTTTACTCTGTATGTATCTCCCTGATTTAAATGTGTTTCCTGTAAGCAACACATTGTAGGGTTCTGACTTTTGATCCAGTCTGCTATCTGTCTCTGCTTTATGGGAGAGTTCATCCCATTCACATGTACAGTTAAAATGACTAATTCTGCATTTCCTGCCCTCATATTATCCCTAGATTATACTTTTATCCCTTGACCCCCCTGAACCCCTTCCCCAATATTAAACTTATGGGTCCCACTTGTGTCACGCAGCCCTCCCTTTTTAGTATCCCTCCCCCTCCTTTTAAGGTGCTTCCCCTTCCTTGTATCCTTCCTTTATTATTCTTTTTCTTTTCCCTTTTCCTCTCCCCCCCTTTTAATGAGGTGAGAGAGAATTTTCTGAAAAACAAGTATGTCAATTATTTATTCTTTGAGCCTCCTCTGATGAGAGTAAAATTCACACAATGTTCCTCCTACTCTATATATTCCCTCAGATATGGTAATTTTTTTTTTTTTTTTGCCTCCTCCTGGGATGTAGTTTCTTTCTTTTTATCTCCCCTTTTCCTGTTTTCTGATACTATCCCCTTTTCCTTTCTACTTCCTTTTTATATTATATCAATAAAATCAAATTATACATGTGGAATTTCTGTATATCCACAACAGAAATACAGTTCTCAAGAGTTCCTTTTACCTTTATCTGCTTCTTTTGAGTCTTGTGGTTGTAGATCAAATTTTTTGTTTACATCTGTTTTTTGTTTTTTTTTCTCTTAGAAACAAATGGAATTCCTCTGTTTCATTAAATGTCCATCATCTTCCATGGCAGAAAATGCTCCATTAAGCTGACTAGTTTATTCTTTGCTGCATTCCAAGTTCTTTTGCCTTTCGGAATATCAAGTTCTAGGCCCTTCGATCCTTTAATGTGGATGCAGCCAGATGTTGAGTGACCCTTATTGTTGCACCTCAATATTTGAATTGTTTTTTCCTGGCTGCTTGCAATATATTTTCTTTGGTCTGATAGTTCTGCAGCTTAGCCACAATATTCCATGTAATTTTTTTTTTTTTTTTAGGGTCTTTTTCGGAAGGTGTTTGATGACTTCTTTCAACACCTATTTTCCCTTCTGTTTCTATTATCTCTGAACATTTCTCTGTGATGATTTCCTATAAAATAGAATCTAGGCTCCTTTTTTCATTATAATTTTCAGGAAATCCAATGATCCTCAGATTCTCTCTCCTAGATCTATTTTCCAGGTCTGTCAATTATCCCAGTAAACATTTGACGTTATTCTTCAGTTTTTCATTTTTTTTGATTTTGCTTAACTGATTCTTGGTGTCTCAATGAATTATTCATTTCTATTTGTTCTGTCCTGATTTTTAATGAGTTATTTTCTTCATTTCCATTTTTTAGTTCTTTTCGTATATGTCTGATTGAGTTTCTAAATTAATTATTTTGCTCTGTAAAATTTTTTTTTCCATTTCAATAATTTTTATTTAGTGAGTTGTTTTCTTTTTCCAATTCATCCTATTTCTTGGGAATTCTTTATTTTTTCCAATTAAATATCCTACTTTCCTGTGATTTTTAAGCCTTTTCCATTTCAGAAATTTTATTTCCCTGCAATTCCTGTGAATTCTTTATTTTTCCCAATTCAAATTTCAGGACATTGTTACTCTCTAGCATAGCTTCTCTTTCCTTTGACCATTTAACCCTAACCCTAACCCTTTTCAGGTCTTTAATAGTCTCTTATAGGAGAGAGTTATGTGATGAGGGCCAGGTAACATTCCCCTTTAGAGTATTAACTGGAGACTGTCTGTTGTCAGCCTCCTCGGAGTTGGAAACCTGCTCTTTTTCTATATAGAAGCTGTCAATTGTTCTCTTCAATTTCTTACTCATTTTTAAAAACCTGTGAGGTCTGCTTTCTGGGTAAGGAGTTACCAACTTTCTCTACAGAACAGAGATATTATGGAAAACAACTGTCTTGTGAATGGGCTGCAAAGGTATGAGGGTGCTCTTGGAGAGAGTTCCCCCCCACACCCTGAAATGATTCAGAGTGGGGCTGCAGGTGTGCCCAGTGAAGAACCCTTTCTGTGTAGCCTAGAGACTGCCCTAAGGATAGAGGCTGAAAAGTGAAAGCGTCACAACCCCAGGCCAAACCCCCTCCCCGCCTCATGGGTCCATGTATTTTTGCAGCTGACTAGGGAATAACCCCCAGTGCACAGAGAAGAAGTATTTCTGCCTTGGGAAGCACAGCTGCTGCTATAGGAGTTTGGCTGCTGTGGAAGTTCCACTGCCTCAGGCCAAGAACCCTTTGTGAGATTAGAAGCTGCCCTGGGCTGTGACACACTGCCACTGCCTGGTAGGTACTTAACTGCCCCAAGGAAAAGCCCCAGACAGCAGAAGGTGGTTGCATAGCCCTCTCATGATCTGACGCTAAGTGATGGGAGACAAAGCAACAAATATGATTATATATTTTTTTTGTTTGACTGATTCTTGGGTTCTCAATGAATCATTCATTTCTATTTGTTCCATCCTGACTTTTAAGGAGTTATTTTCTTCATTCACAGTTTTTAGTTCTTTTTGTAAATGCCCAATTTCATTTTTAAATGAGTTATTTTGCTCTATTGAATTTTTTTCCATTTCCCTAATTTTTTTTTAGAATTATTTTCTTTTTCCAATTCAGAAATCCTATTTTCTTGGGACTTTTTTATCTTCTCCAATTCAGAAATCCTATTTTCTTGAGACTTTTTTATCTTCTCCAATTCAGAAATCCTACTGTCCTGTGATTTTTTTTTTACCTTTTCTAATTCACTAATTTTGTTTCCCTGCATCTCCTGTGAATTCTTTACTTTTTCGAACTCCAATTTCATAGCTTCTCTTTCCTTTCCCCATTTTTCTTCAAACTCTCTTAACTTTTTAATAGTCTCTTCAAGGAGATAGTTATGTGATGGGGGGCAGGAATCGTTCCCCTTTAGCTTGTTATCTGCTGACTCTCTGCTGTTAACTTCCTCGGGGTTGGATATCCACTCTTTCTCTGTGTTGAAGGAATGTATAGTTTTTTGGGGCTTTTTGCTCATACTTAAAAAATCTTTTGGGGTCTGTCCCTGGGGTAGGAAATTATTTATTTATTTCTTTACCAGCTTCCTCCCATACTGGATGGATGCAGTGGCTCCTGTGCCTGAGCTAAGAGAGAGCTCTGGGAGAGAGTTCCCCACCCCCTCCCTGGAAGTGCCTCAGAGGTGACCAGCACTGCTGTGCCCTAAGGGGGCTGTGTTTTAGCGGCTTCCCTGAGGTTCGAGACTGAACAGTATAGGCGACTCAAAGCCTAGCCTATGCTTCCCGGTGGGGCGTGGATGTCTGCAGCAGGTGATGTGAAAAGCCCCTGTGCTCAAACTGGAAGTGTCTGCCAGAAACCTCGGTCCCTAGTTCAAAGGTTCCTCTTCTCTGGGACTTCTGTTCCACAGCCTCCAGCCAGAGGAGCCAGGGACTATGAGTTACTGCCCCGCCCACTCTTCAATCTCTTAACTACCCCCAGGTGAAAGCCTGGATTGCCTATGTCGGCCACACCCCTGGTGCCGAGATCTGCTGAGTCACCCCCGGGATCCGGGAAGATCCAATCTAGTTTTAAATTTTAAAGTGGCTTATATTTCTCCTCTGAACTGCTGTTTTATAAGCAGAGAAGAGCTAACAGCCTGTGCTAGATTCTTTTATCTCAGTGGCTTCTCTGATCCCAGAGCCCTCTCCAGCGTGACCGGCGCAGTGTGCTACTACCCCACCGTCTGTGCTGGCCTCTCTTCTTCCTCCCCTGGGAGCTGACCTTTCCTGCTGAAACTCCAGATTCTCTTCAGCTGGTAAGTCATGCTTCTAGTCCTTGTGGATTCTATCAGTCCAACGCTATTTCTGAGGCTGATTAAATCTAGTTGGTTGTGAGGGAAGAAAGGAGCTTACACAGTGGCGTGTATCTTGTCCGCCATCTTGGCTCCGCCCCTAGAAATTTGATTATTTTAATTATAAAAGTGATTGACCTTTGAAGTATCAAAATAATGACAAATAGTTTACCTAAATTACTGGGTATTTCCCAAAAAAATCACAAGTAATAATTTAATAAAAACACTTTGTAGACTTCTGGGAGGGTTATCCAGTTAGCAGAATAAATTTAGGAAGCTTCTTAATTCTCCCAGTTTCCCCTGAAAACCACCTAAAACCAACACTCTTCCCGGAATTTGATGAGATGAAATCACTTTCCACTTCAAGAGAGACTGGAAAAACTTCAAGAAAGGTGAGACTCACTGGGGTTAAAATGGTATTGAGCCCAGCTCAGACAGTCTCTGGGAAAGGCAGTGAGAGGACTGTAATCACAACAAATCAGTAATACACTTTTTCACTCCTGGCTCAGTAAAGAAGCAAATCAGTGATGCAGTTTCCAGTCCCAGCTCAGAAGACAAACTCTGGGAAATTGGGCTCTTTCCTGAAAAATTGCAAGCAAAGATACAAATATAAGGAGCACCTGTGCTCAAAACCAAGGCTTAGAAATCTAAAAGTATCTTGTGACAGTGCCCCCTTTATCCCACATACAGAGCTCAGTCATAAAAGTGAAAAAAGAAGAAATACCAAAAGAAAAGGGAAGAAAATCAGAAAGAAACAGAAAAGAACCTTGATCATAGAAAACTACTATCATAACAAGGCAGATCAAAACAGTAACTCAGATGAGGAGAAAATGTCCACAGAAGAAATATCAGATTGCTAAGAATTGATCTCAACCAAAAAGAGGTTTTACATGTAAGTGCTCATGAGAGACTTTAAAAGACTAGTGATAAAGGTGGAAGAATAAAATGAGAAAGAAAATGGGAAATATGCATGAGAGAGAGTCAATAGCCTGGAAAAGGAAGGGAAAAATTATATGAAGAAAACAGCTTCTGAAAAATTGGCCAAATGCAAAAAAAAAAAAAAAAAATCCCTGAAGAAAACAACACCTTCAAAAGTAGAATTAACTAAATGGAAAAAGAGATATATGACACATAATGGTTCAACCACAATAAAGAAACTAAGGTTCCTTTAGTATTATGAAAGTTTTAATTTTAGCCTCAAAGGAAATACACTAATCTAACATCATAATTGGCTCAATAAACTTCATGTTTATGATAGGAGGCCTAATCACTCCTTACATTAGGTATTTTCCCATTATAATAAATTGTAATGGTCCAGAACTCTGGAGAACTATGCTTGAGGCAAGGATTCTTACAACAAGGTGTTAACTCAGTGAAATTGATAAGACAATGGTTATCTAGTTTAGCATGGTGATTAATAGTTCTCTAGTTCCATATGAATGATTTACTCTTACAACAAATAATGGTTCCCTAGTGATATAATGAGTGGCTTATACTTAGTATGATGAATGGATTTAATTGTAAGAAAGTATTTAAGAGGTCAGAGTCAGATGCAGAAAAGGACTTGAAGAGACTTGAAGACAGAGACCCTCCTGGTGGCTGGCTTATCCTTCACTTCTCCACTAAGACCAAGACACATCTACATTCTGATATTCATTGGGGCTCTAGAGCTGGGCCTCACTTTTCATTTCCCTGAGCCAATCTACATTCTGAAGCCCAATTGAAGCTTCTGTTGCATTTTGGACACAGGGTTTTGGGTCTTGTTCTCTCACCCTGTTTTCTCACTCTATCTCTATGCCAACATTGAGCTTTCAGATGCCCTATTTTAGCACATTGGAAATATTGATGAGTCTGTCTCTGGAAGTGCCTTGCCAAAAGGGGCCCCTGTCTTCCCATGTTCTGTATCATAGCCTGGGTATAAAAGCAGATGTCCCACAAAATCAGCATTTGGACCTTCTGCTATTTTCGTGAAGGCTTTTCCTCTATCTTGTCTTCCTAGGAGAGTGCCCCATACTTTTATAGCAGCAGAAGCAATTTGCTCATATGCTACTATAGGGTAATTAATCTGCACTAAAATATCTGCATAAAAACCTAAACCTGCTAGTTGTTCAAAGGTGAGTAGTATATTAACTCCAGATTGCTTATTTTGTTGGGCTTTTATTGTACTGAGTTCATTATGCTCCGAAAGCCAAAAGAAGTTTTGTCCAGGTTCCAATCATGTTCTTGCTATAGATTTCCAATCATTGGGCATTAAAATTTCAAAACTCAAATTCTCTAATACCATTTTAACATAATATGATGTAACCAAATAAAGAGTGAAAGCATTTTTCAGATCTTTGATAATTTCCAGATCAAAAGGAGTGTATCTTCTCCTGGCTTGACCTGAAGAATCAAATTCTTCAATCACAGTCTATGTTTTTATTCTTAAATCAGATATAACCTGTTCTTATTTTTTAGTTTTAACTAGTGTCTTTTCTAATTGTGTCATAAGGAGTGAACAAAGCTGCTGCATAGGTGGTGCTGATAGTGTCACTGCCCTTCCCCCTCCTCCTCCTCTCTTCATCCATGAAGGGGAAATTGAGGGAGAGTCATGAGATGGTGAATGCCCTATTTTCTCTGGCTGTGAAGCACCACATTTCTTACTTTCATTAGCACTGTACTTCACTCCTTTCTTGTCTAATTCTTCATGCTTTTCAGCTGCTTTGTAGTATCATCCCCCTCCTGCTCTTTTTCCTTATTTTAAAACATGTGGGATTCCTTAAAGCCAATTGTATTATGTTGTATATATAGAATGTTTCTTCAAGAATTGAATTAGGACCATTATCATTGTAATAGTCAATTAATTGTTCTCTTACTAGTTTCCACTTATTTGGCTCTATTTTTTCTTCATTAGAGAACCAAGGAAATGTGTACTGTAATCTTTCTAAGAGTTTTATGATCTGCTTCCAAGTTACAATCAAACCTTGTTTCTTTATTAGCTTAACTATGCATTCTACGTACTTTCCTTGGGGTAGGGAAAGTTCTTTCTAAGCATTTGTCCCACTTCAGCTGAACCACTAGTTTAGCCCTTACCAAAGTGTTATGATTGTCTTTTTTTATACTCACCCTATTTCTGGGTCATAGGGATTTCTCCACTGTGTCAGTCAAACTGTTGAGTATAAATCCTTACATCCACATTTGGGCGCCAAAATGTAATGGCTAGGCTAGCCCTCTAGAGGTCCTCTGAATGGACTTTGGTTTCAGCAGAATAATCACCACAAAAATAGTCAGGAATAAAGTTCAATATTATTCATATTGTCTCCTTCTGTCTCCTTTTCCTGGGGCTAAACTAGCTTTCTATGGGACCTTCAGATGGGCCTTGGTCTTAATGAAGAAGTGAAGGAGGACAGGCTAGCCACAAGAGGGTCTCTGTCTTCAAGTCTCTTCAAGTCCTCTTCTAGGTCTGATTCTGACCTCTTAAATACTCTATTACAATTAAATTAATTCATCATACTGAGCATAAGCCAATCATTATATCCCTAGAGAACCATTATTTGTTGTAAGAGTAAATCAATCATATGGAACTAGAGAACTATTAATCACCATGCTAAACTAGATAACCATTGTATTATCAATTCCACTGAATTAATACCTTGTTGTAAGAATCCTTGCCTCAAGAATATTTCTCCTGAGTTCTGGCCCATTACAATAAATAAAATGTAAACTTATGGGTTTGGATTACAGGGACCTACACAAATTAGTTACATTCAACTTTTTCAACTAATGCAATATTTTTATTTCATTACACAAATGCTACATTCCACTCAAGTTAGACAATTCAGCTTCTGTACCTTTGCTCACATAGTTTCCAATATTCACAATTTACTTTTTTATATCTTAGCCCAATGAGTTTTATTTTTCCCTTTTCTTAATTGCCTACCTTGAATGACACCTTCCTCAGATTTTCTCCATGAAACTATGTTTGTTTATTCCTTTTGTACTCCAAGCAGGATGTGAACACTTCATTGAATTTCTCATTATTCTTTATTTAGCCAATGTAATTATACCACTCCAAATTCCATTATAATTATTAGTATCCATATCTTATTTAGTCTTGTAGAAATAAAACTCCTTTAATGCAGGAGAGTGTTTTGCTTGGCCTTTTACCCTTAGTACCCAGAAAAGTATCTTGTATAAAGTGGACTAACTATAAATATATTTAGTTAAAATTCATTGATTTTCTTCTTATGAGACAAGCTGAATTGTCTAAGGAATTTTTAGTTAATGGATTTTCTTGTTTTTTTCCCTAAATATGAACATATTTTCACTTATAGAAGGAAGCACTTCCCAGTCTTTGTAGATCTAGATATCAATTGAACCATCTAGGCTATAATGTATTTAGGGAATTAGGAAACATCTTCAAGTAGCCTAAGCTGGTTGCTACCACAAAACATTCAATTTAATTCAATAAAATTCAACATAAGGGGGCAGACGTTTAATACTTCCTAGCTATGTGACCCTGGGCAAGTCACTTAATCACAATTGCCTCAGCCAAAAAAAAAAATCAACATAAGGAGCAGCATGGATTGAGAGCTAACCTCATAGAGAGGAAGACTCATAACATCCTACATATGACATAGATTGGTTGTGTAATCCAGGATAAATAATGTACATTGTCAGTGGCTTTGAGCAACTCTAAATCCATTAGTTATAAAGAATATGTTAGTCTTAATTGGTATGTGGAGTTATTCTTTAGGATTGCCAAACATAAGTCTTATGTCAAAGCATAAATCTTAGAAAGAAAGGTAGGGTAAGGAGGAAAGAAAGAAAGAGAAAGAAAAAGAAAGAAAGAAAGAAAGAAAGAAAGAAAGAAAGAAAGAAAGAAAGAAAGAAAGAAAGAAAGAAAGAAAGAAAGAAAGAAAGAAAGAAAGAAAGAAGGAAAGAAAGGGAGAGAGAGAGAGAGAGAGAGAGAGAGAGAGAGAGAGAGAGAGAGAGAGAGAGAGGGAGAAATAATCATGCATGGAGAGAATCAATTATGAAAAGATACCACTGGGAGGCAGATCCAAGATGGTGGAGAAGATACACGCAACTCTGTGAGCTCCCTTCTTCCCTCAATACCAGTTAGATAAAATCAGCCTCAAAAATAGCGCTGGACTGAAAAAAAAATCCACAAGGACTGGAAGCACGACTTACCAGCTGAAGAGAATCTGGAGTTTCAACAAGAAAGGTCAGCTCCCAGGGGAGGAAGAAGAAAGGCCAGCACAGACAGTTGGGTGGTGGCATGCTGCGCCGATTGCGCTGGGGAGGGCTCTGGGATCAGAGAAGACACTGAGATAGAAGAATCTGGCACAGGCTGTTAGCTGTTCTCTGCTTATAAAACAGCAGTTCAGAAAAAAAATCAAAGCCACTTTAAAATTTAAAGCCAAGACTGGATCTTCCCAGAGCCTGGGGGTGACTCAGCAGTTCTCGGGACTGTGGGTGTGGCCGAATTAGGCTGTCTGGGCTTTCACATAGGGGTAGTTAAGAGACTGAGAAGCGGGCAGACACAGCCCAAGGTAACACATAGTGCCTTGCTTGGCTGGAGGCTGTGGAACTCAGCCCCGGGAAGTCCCAGAGAAGCGGAACTTTTGAACTAGGGACCGCGGTTTCAGGGCAGACACTTGAAGTTTAAGCTCAGGGGCTTTTCAAGTCATCTGCTGCTGATATCCACTCCCCACTGGGATGCATAGGCAGGGCTTTGTGTTACTTTTACTGTTCAGTCTCAAACCTCAGGGAAACCGCTAGGACACAGCGCCTCAAAGCACAGCAGTGCTAATCACCTCTGAGGCACTTCCAGGAAAGGGGAGGGGAACTCTCTCTCAGAGCTCTCTCTTAGCTCAGGCGCAGGGGCCACTGCATCCATCCCATCTGGGAGGAAGCTGGTAAAGAAATAAATAAATAATTTCCTACCCCAGGGACAGACCACAAAAGATTTTTTAAGTATGAGTAAAAAGCAAAAAAAAAAAAAAAAAAAAAAAAAAAAAAAACATTGACTAATTCTACACAGAGAAAGAGCGGGTATCCAACCCCTAGGAAGTTAACAGCAGAGAGTCAGCAGATAACAGCCTAAAGGGGAATGATACCTGCTCCCCATCACATAACTCTCTCCAAGAAGAGACTATTAAAAAATTAAGAGAGTTTGAAGAAAAATGGGGAAAGGAAAGAGAAGCTATGATAGAGAATAACAACATTCTGAAATTGGAGTTGTAAAAAATAAAGAATTCACAGGAGATTGAGGGAAACAAAATTTGTGAATTAGAAAAAGTTAAAAAATCAAATAGGATTTCTGAATTGGAAAAGACAAAAAAGTCTCAAGAAAATAGGATTTCTGAATTGGAAAAAGAAAATAATTCTCTAAAAAAATTAGGGAAATGGAAAAAAATTCAATACAGCAAAATAATTCATTTAAAAACGAAATTGGGCAATAACAAAAAGAACTAAAAACTGTGAATGAAGAAAATAACTCCTTAAAATTCAGTATGGAACAAATAGAAATGAATGATTCATTGAGAACCCAAGAATCAGTCAAACAAACAAAAAAAAATGAAAAGCTGGAGAATACTTACTGGAAAAATATATAGACCTTTGAAAATAGATGTAGGGGAGATAATCTGCTGATTATTGGACTTTCTGAAAACTATGACCAAAAAAAGAAACTAGATTCTATTTTACAGGAAATTATCAAAGAGAACTGTCCAGAGATAATAGAAACAGAGGGGAAAGTAGATGTTGAAAGAATTCATTGAACTCCTTCTGAAATAGACCCTAAAAAAAGCACACCACGCAATATTGTGGCTAAGCTGCAGAATTACCACACAAAGGAGAAAATCTTGCAAGCAGCTAGAAAAAAAAGCAATTTAAATACCAAGGTGCTACTAAAATAAGGGTCACACAAGATCTGGCTGCCTCCACATTAAAAGATAGAAGGGCCTGGAACCTGATATTCTGAAAGGCAAAAGATTAAATTTTGTTTTGTTTTGTTTTGTAAACTTTTTTTTTTAATTCATTTTTCCAAATTATCCCTCACTCCCTCCACTCCCTCCCCCTGATGACAGGTAATCCCATACATTTTACATGTGCTACAATATAACCTAGACACAATATATGTGTGTAAAAACCATTTTCTTTTTGCACATTAATTATTAGCTTCCGAAAGTATAAGTAACCTGGGTAGATAGACAGTAGTGCTAACAATTTACATTCACTTCCCAGTGTTCCTTCTCTGGGTGTAGTTATTTCTGTCCATCATTGATCAACTGGAAGTGAGTTGGATCTTCTTTATGTTGAAGATATCCACTTCAATCAGAATACATCCTCATACAGTATTGTTGTTGAAGTGTACAGTGATTTTCTGGTTCTGCTCATTTCACTCAGCATTTCTTACAGAGCAATAATATTCCATAACCTTCATATACCACAACTTACCCAACCATTCTCCAATTGATGGACATCCATTCAACTTCCAGTTTCTAGCTACAACAAAAAGAGCTGCCACAAACATTTTGGCACATACAGGTCCCAATAATAGCAATGCTGGGTCAAAGGGTATGCACAGTTTGATAACTTTTGGGGCATAGTTCCAAATTGCTCAGCCTATCCAAGACCACTGAATGTCTTTCCAATTATGTAAATCTGACTTTATTTTTGTGGCAAGTGTTAAATAATTTTTCTCATATAATTCCTGACTATTCTTTGGTAGATGGATTCACAAATACTTTATACTCCCAACATTTGTTTGGAATGGAATTTCTCTTTGTATCTTTTGCTGTTGCATTTTGTTGGTGATATATAAGAATGCTGAGGATTTATGTGGATTTATTTTGTATCCTGCCACTTTGCTAAAATTCTGAATTATTTCTAATAGCTTTTCAGCGGAGTCTTTGGGGTTCTCTAAGTATACCATCATGTCATCTGTAAAGAGTGATAGTTTGATTTCCTCATTTCCTACTCTAATTCCTTGAATCTCTTTCTCGGCTCTTATTGCCGAGGCTAGTGTTTCTAGTACTATATTGAATAGTAATGGTGATAGTGGCCAACCTTGTTTCACTCCTGATCTTACTGGGAAAAGTTGCAGTTTATTTCTGTTGCATATTATGCTTACTGACAGTCTTAAATATATGCTCCTGATTATTCTAAGGAATAATCCATTTATTCCTATACTCTCAAGAGTTTTTAGTAGGAATGGATGTTGGATTTTGTCAAATGCTTTCACTGCATCTATTGAGATGATCCTATGGTTTTTATTAATTTGATTATTAATATGGTCAATTATACTAATGGTTTTCCTAATATTAAACCAGCCCTGCATTCCTGGTATGAATCCTACTTGATCATAGTGTATTATCCTGGGGATGATTTTCTGAAGTCTTTTTGCTAATATCTTATTTAAGATTTTAGCATCAATATTCATTAAGGAAATTGGTCTATAATTTTCTTTCTCAGTTTTCGATCGACCTGGTTTAGGTATCAGTACCATGTCTGTGTCATAAAAGGAGTGTGGTAGGACTCCTTCATTCCCTATTTTTTGAAATAGTTTATATAGCATTGGGGCTAATTGTTCTTTAAATGTTTGGTAGAATTCACATATAAATCCATCTGGTCCTGGGGATTTTTTCCTGGGGAGTTGATTAATAGCTTGTTCAATTTCTTTTTCTGAAATGGGACTATTTAAGCAATTTATTTCCTCCTGTGTTAATTTAGGAAGCCTATATTTTTGGAGGAAGTCATCCATTTCACTTAAGTTATCCAATTTATTGGCATAAAGTTGGGCAAAGTAACTCCTTATTATTTCTCTAATTTCCTCTTCATTGGTGGAAAGATCCCCCTTTTCATTTGTAAGACTAACAATTTGATTTTCTTTTTTCTTTTTTCTGATCAGATTTACCAAAGGTTTATCTATTTTATTGGCTTTTTCATAAAACCAACTCTTGGTTTTATTTATTAATTCAATAGTTTTTTTTTTACTTTCAATATTATTGATTTCTCCTTTTAAATTTTGTATTTCAAGTTTAATTTTTGGTTGGGGGTTTGTAATTTCGTCTTTTTCTAGCCTTTTAAGTTGCAAGCCCAATTTGTTAATCTTCTCTTTCTCCAGTTTATTCAAATAAACCTCTAAAGATATAAAATTTCCCCTTATTACTACTTTGGCTGTATCCCACAGATTTTGATATGATGTCTCATCATTGTCATTATCTTGTGTGAAATTATTAATTGTTTCTATAATTTGCTCTTTCACCCAGTAATTCTTTAAAATGAGATTATTCAGTTTCCAATTACTTTTTGTTCTATTTATCCCTAACTTTTTACTGAATGTAGCTTTTATTGCATTGTAGTCTGAGAAGAAGGCATTTATTATTTCTGCCTTCCTACATTTAATTTTGAGATCTTTATGCCTTAATATATGGTCAATTTTTGTATAGGATCCATGAACTGCTGAGAAGAAAGTATATTCCTTTCTATTTCCATTCAGTTTTCTCCAAAGGTTTATCATACCTAGTTTTTCTAATGTTCTATTTACTTTTTTAATTTCTTTCTTGTTTGTTTTGCGGTTTGATTTGTCTAAATCTGAGAGTGCAAGGTTGAGATCTCCCACTATTATAGTTTTACTGTCTATTTCTTCTTGCAACTCTCTTAACTTTTCTTTTAGAAAGTTAGATCCTAAAGCACTTGGTGCATATATGTTTATTATCGATATGGCTTCATTATTTATGCTACCTTTCAGCAGGATATAGTTTCCTTTCTTATCTCTTTTAATTAGATCAGCTTCTGCTTTTGCTTGATCTGAGATAATGATAGCTACTCCTGCTTTTTTGGCTTTACCTGAAGCATAATAGATTCTGCTCCAACCTTTTACCTTTACTCTATATGTATCTCCCTGCTTTAAGTTTGTTTCCTGTAAACAACATATTGTAGGGTTCTGCTTTTTGATCCAATCTGCTATCCGTCTCCGTTTGACGGGAGCATTCATCCCATTCACATTTGCAGTCAAAATGACTAATTCTGTCTTTCCTGCCATCATATTATCCCCAGATTATGCTTTTTCCCTTGACCCCCCTGAAGCCTTCCCCAATATTTAATTTATAGACCCCCCTTGTGACGCGCAGCCCTCCCCTTTTTTTTAGTATCCCTCCCCCCTCCCTCCATGTCCCTTCCCTTATTCTCCTTTTCCTTTTCCCTTTTTCTCTCCCCCTTTTTAATGAGGTGAGAGAGACTTCTCTGAAAAACAAATATTACAATTATTTACTCTTTGAGCCTCTTCTGATGAGAGTAAGATTTACACAATGATTCTCCCCCTCTCTAAATTCCCTCAGATATGGTGTATTTTCTATGCCTCTTCCTGGGATTTAGTTTCCCTCTTTTTATCACACCCTCCCCTTTTTCTGATACTACCCTTTCCCTTTACTACACTCCCTCCTATTTTTTTTTCTTTTATATCAGTAAAATAAAATTATCCATGTGTACTTTCTATATACCCACAACAGAGATATAGTTCTCAAGGGTTCTGTGTACCTTTTTCTGTTTCTCTTCAGTCTTGTGGATGTAGATCAAATTTTTTGTTTAAGTCTGTGTTTTTTTTTTTTTTAGAAACATATGGAATTCCTATATTTCATTGAATGACCATCTGCTTCCATGGAAAAAGATGCTAAACTTAGCTGGGTAGTTTATTCTTGGTTGCAATCCTTTATCTTTTGCCTTTTGGAATATCAGGTTCCAGGCCCTTCTATCTTTTAATGTGGAGGCAGCCAGATCTTGTGTGACCCTTATTGTGGCACCTTGGTATTTAAATTGTTTTTTTCTAGCTTCTTGCAGGATTTTCTCCTTTGTGTGGTAATTCTGCAGCTTAGCCACAATATTCCGTGGTGTTCTTTTTTTAGGGTCTATTTCAGAAGGAGTTCGATGAATTCTTTCCACATCTACTTTCCCTTCTGTTTCTATTATTTCTGGAGAGTTCTCTTTGATAATTTCCTGTAAATAGAATCTAGGCTCTTTTTTTGCTCATAGTTTTCAGGAAGTCCATTGATCCACAGATTATCTCTCCTAGATCTATTTTCCAGGTTTATAGATTTTCCCAGTAAATATTTGACGTTGTTCTCCAACTTCCTTTTTTTTTTTTTTTTTTGTTTTGTTTGACTTATTCTTGGGTTCTCTGTGAATCATTCATTTCTATTTGTTCCATCCTGACTTTTAAGGAGTTATTTTCTTCTTTCACAGTTTTTAGTTCTTTTTGTAAATGCCCAATTTCATTTTTAAATGAATTATTTTGCTCCATTGAATTTTTTTCCATTTCCCTAATTTTTTTTTTGAGAATTATTTTCTTTTTCCAATTCGTAAATCCTATTTTCTTGGGACTTTTTTATCTTCTCCAATTCAGAAATCCTATTTTCTTGAGACTTTTTTATCTTCTCCAATTCAGAAATTCTACTTTCCTGTGATTTTTTTTTTTACCTTTTCTAATTCACTAATTTTGTTTCCCTGCATCTCCTGTGAATTCTTTATTTTTTCAAACTCCAATTTCATAGCTTCTCTTTCCTTTCCCCATTTTTCTTCAAACTCTCTTAACTTTTTAATAGTCTCTTCATGGAGAGAGTTATGTGATGGGGGGCAGGAATCGTTCCCCTTTAGGTTGTTATCTGCTGACTCTCTGCTGTTAACTTCCTCGGGGTTGGATACCCACTCTTTCTCTGTGTTGAAGGAATGTATAGTTTTTTGGGGCTTTTTGCTCATACTTAAAAAATCTTTTGGGGTCTGTCCCTGGGGTAGGAAATTATTTATTTATTTCTTTACCAGCTTCCTCCCATACTGGATGGATGCAGTGGCTCCTGTGCCTGAGCTAAGAGAGAGCTCTGGGAGAGAGTTCCCCACCCCCTCCCTGGAAGTGCCTCAGAGGTGACCAGCACTGCTGTGCCCTAAGGGGGCTGTGTTTTAGCGGCTTCCCTGAGGTTCGAGACTGAACAGTATAGGCGACTCAAAGCCTAGCCTATGCTTCCCGGTGGGGCGTGGATGTCTGCAGCAGGTGATGTGAAAAGCCCCTGTGCTCAAACTGGAAGTGTCTGCCAGAAACCTCGGTCCCTAGTTCAAAGATTCCTCTTCTCTGGGACTTCTGTTCCACAGCCTCCAGCCAGAGGAGCCAGAGACTATGAGTTACTGCCCCGCCCACTCTTCAATCTCTTAACTACCCCCAGGTGAAAGCCTGGATTGCCTATGTCGACCACACCCACCAGTGCCGAGATCTGCTGAGTCACCCCCGGGATCCGGGAAGATCCAATCTGGTTTTAAATTTTAAAGTTGCATAGATTTCTCTTCTGAACTGCTGTATTATAAGCAGAGAAGAGCTAACAGCCTGTGCCAGATTCTTTTATCTCAGAGGCTTCTCTGATGCCAGAGCCCTCCCCAGCGTGATCAGCACAGAGTGCCACTACCCCACCATTTGCGCTGGCCTCTCTTCTTCCTCCCCTGGGAGCTGACCTTTCCTGTTGAAACTCCAGATTCTCTTCACCTGCTAAGTCTTTCTTCCAGTCCTTGTGAATTCTATCAGTCCTACGCTATTTCTGATGCTGGTTATATCTGGTTGGTTGTGAGGGAAGAAAGGAGCTTACACAGTTTCTTGTATCTTCTCCACCATCTTGCCTCTGCCCCCAAAAGATTAAAAAATTAAGAGAGTTTGAAGAAAAATGGGGAAAGGAAAGAGAAGCTATGATAGAGAATAACAACATTCTGAAATTGGAGTTGGAAAAAATAAAGAATTCACAGGAGATTGATGGAAACCAAGGATTGCAACCAAGAATAAACTACCCAGCTAAATTTAGCATCTTTTTCTATGGAAGAAGATGGTCAATCAATGAAATAGAGGAATTCCAAATGTTTCTAAGAAAAAAAGTAGAATTGAACAAAAAATTTGATCTACATTCACAAGACAGAAGAGAAACAGAAAAAGGCACACAGAACCATTGAGAACTGTATATCTGTTGTGGGTGTATAGAAAGTACACATGGATAATTTTATTTTACTGATATAAAAGAAAAAAGGGGGTGTACTAAAGGGAAGGGGGTAGTATCAGAAAAAGGGGAGGGAGTGATAAAAAGAGGGAAACTACATCCCAGGAAGAGGCATAGAAAATACACCATATATGAGGGAATTTAGGGAGGGGGAGAAATATTGTGTGAATCTTACTCTCATCAGAAGAGGCTCAAAAAGTAAATAATTGACATATTTGTTTTTCAGAGAATTTTCTCTCACCTCATTAAAAGGGGGGAGAGAAAAAGGGAAAAGGAAAAGGAGAATAAGAGAAGAGACTTGGAGGGAGGTGGGAGGGATACTAAAAAATAGGGAGAGCTGCACATCACAAGTGGGGTCTATAAATTAAATATCGGAGAAGGGGTTCAGGAGGGTCAAGGGAAAAAGCATAATCTGGGGATAATATGATGGTAGGAAAGACAGAATTAGAAATTTTAAGTGTAAATGTGAATGGGATGAATGCTCCCGTCAAATGGAGACGGATAGCAGACTGCATCAAAAATCAGAACCCCACAATATGTTGTTTACAGGAAACACACTTAAAGCAGGGAGATAAATAAAGAGTAAATATAAAAGGTTGGAGCAGAATCTATTTTGCTTCAGGTAAAGCCAAAAAAGCAGGGGTAGCTATCCTTATCTCAGATCAAGCAAATGCATAAGTTGATCTAGTTAAAAGAGATAAGGAAGGAAACTATATCCTGCTGAAAGGTAGCATAAATAATGAAGCCATATCCATACTAAACATATATGCACCAAGTGGTATAGCATTTAACTTTTTAAAGGAAAAGTTAAGAGAATTGCCAGAAGAAATAGACAGTAAAACTATAATAGTGGGAGATCTCAACCTTGTACTCTCAGATTTAGACAAATCAAACCACAAAACAAATAAGAAAGAAATTAAAAAAGTAAATAGAACATTAGAAAAACTAGGTATGATAGACCTTTGGAGAAAACTGAATGGTGATAGAAAGGAATATACTTTCTTCCCAGCAGTTCATGGATCCTATACAAAAATTGGCCATATATTAGGACATAAAGATCTCAAAATTAAATGTAGGAAGGCAGAAATAATAAATGCTTTTTTCTCTGACTACAATGCAATAAAAGCTACATTAAGTAAAAAGTTAGGGATAAATAGAACAAAAAGTAATTGGAAACTGAAAAATCTCATCTTAAAGAATGACTGGGTGAAAGAGCAAATTATAGAAACAATTAATAATTTCACCCAAGATCATGACAATGATGAGACATCATATCAAAATCTGTGAGATACAGCTAAAGCAGTAATAAGGGGAAATTTTATATCTTTAGAGGATTATATGAAGAAAATAGAGAAAGAGAAGATTAACGTAATGGGCCTGCAATTTAAAAAGCTAGAAAAAGATCAAATTAAAAACCCCCAACCAAAAATTAAACTGGAAATACAAAAATTAAAACGAGAAATCAATAATATTGAAAGTAAAAACAAACTATTGAATTAATAAATAAAACCAATAGTTGGTTTTATGAAAAAGCCAATAAAATAGATAAACCTTTGGTAAATCTGATGAGAAAAAAGAAAGAGGAAAAATCAAATTGTTAGTCTTACAAATGAAAAGGGGGATCTTTCCACCAATGAAGAGGAAATTAGAGAAATAATGAGGTAATTTGCACAATTTTATGCCAATAAATTAGATAACTTAAGTGAAATGGATGACTTCCTCCAAAAATATAGGCTTCCTAGATTAACAGAGGTGGAGATAAATTGCTTAAATAGTCCCATTTCAGAAAAAGCTATTAATCAACTCCCCAGGAAAAAATCCCCAGGACCAGATGGATTTACATGTGAATTCTACCAAACATTTAAAGAACAATTAACCCCAATTCTATATAAACTATTCAAAAAAATGGGGGATTAAGGAGTCCTACCAAACTCCTTTTATGACAGACATGGTACTGATACCTAAACCAGGTCAATCGAAAACTGAGAAAGAAAATTATAGACCAATTTCCCTAATGAATATTGATGCTAAAATCTTAAATAAGATATTAGCAAAAAGACTTCAGAAAATCATCCCCAGGATAATACACTATGATCAAGTAGGATTTATACCAGAAGTGCAGGGCTGGTTTAATATTAGGAAAACTATTAGTATAATTGACCCTTTTAATAATCAAATTAATAAAAACCATAGGATCATCTCAATAGATGCAGAAAAAGCATTTGACAAAATCCAACATCCATTCCTACTAAAAACTCTTGAGAGTATAGGAATAAATGGACTATTCCTTAGAATAATCAGGAGCATATATTTAAGACCGTCAGTAAGCATAATATGCAACAGAAATAAACTGCAACTTTTCCCAGTAAGATCAGGAGTGAAACAACGTTGCCCACTATCACCATTACTATTCAATATAGTACTAGAAATGCTACCCTCAGCAATAAGAGCCGAGAAAGAGATTCAAGGAACTAGGGTATGAAATGAGGAAATCAAACTATCACTGTTTGCAGATGATATGATGGTATACTTAGAGAACCCCAAAGACTCTGCTAAAAAGCTATTAGAAATAATTCAGAATTTTAGCAAAGTGGTAGGATACAAAATAAATCCACATAAATCCTCAGCATTTTTATATATCACCAACAAAATGCAACAGCAAGAGATACAAAGAGAAATTCCATTCCAAACAAATGTTGAGAGTATAAAGTATTTGGGAATCCATCTACCAAAGAATAGTCAGGAATTATATGAGAAAAATTACAAAACAATTGCCAAAAAAAATAAAGTCAGATTTAAATAATTGAAAAGACATTCAGTGCTCTTGGATAGGCTGAGTGAATATAATAAAGATGACGATACTCCCCAAACTAACTTATTTATTTAGTGCTATATCAATCAGACTCCCAAGAAACTATTTTAATGACTTAGAAAAAATGACAACAAAATTCATATGGAAGAATAATAGGTCGAGAATTGCAAGGAAACTAATGAAAAAAAAGTCAGAGGAAGGTGGTCTAAGTGTACCTGATCTAAAGCTATATTATATAGCAGCAGTCACCAAAACCATTTGGTATTGGCTAAGAAATAGACCGGTAGATCAGTGGAACAGATTAGATACAAAGGACAAGGTACATCTATAGCAATCTAATCTTTGACAAACCCAAAGATACCAACATTAGGGATAAAAATTCATTATTTGGAAAAAAACTGTTGGGAAAACTGGAAATTAGAATGGCAGAAATTAGATATGGATCCACACTTAACACCACATACCAATATAAGATTAAAATGGATCCATGACTTAGGCATAAAGAATAAGATAATAAATAGATTAGAGTAACAGAGGATAGTCTACCTCTCAGACCTGTGGAGGAGGAAGGAATTTATGACCAAAGGAGAACTAGAGATCATTATTGATCACAAAATAGAAGATTTTGATTACATCAAACTAAAAAGTTTCTGTACAAACAATACTAATGCAAACAAGATTAGAAGGGAAGTAACAAATTGGCAAAATATTTTTAAAAATAAAGGTTCTGACAAAGGTCTCATTTCCAAAATATATAGAGAACTGACCCTAATTTATAAGAAACCAAACCATTCTCCAATTGATAATGGTCAAAATATATGAACAGACAATTCTCAGATGATGAAATTTAAACTATATCCACTTATATGAAATAGTGTTCCAAATCACTACTGATCAGAGAAATGCAAATTAAGACAACTCTGAGATACCACTACACAACTGTCAGATTTGCTAAGATGACAGGAACAAATAATGATGAATGTTGGAGGGGATGTGGGAAAACTGGGACACTAATATATTGCTGTTGGAGTTGTGAAAGAATCAAGCCATTCTGGAGAGCAATTTGGAACTGTGCCCAAAAAGTTATCAAACTGTGTATACCCTTTGACCCAGCAGTACTACTACTGGGCTTATATCCCAAAGAAATACTAAAGAGCGGAAAGAGACCTGTATGTGCCAAAATGTTTGTGGTAGCTCTATTTTTTGTAGCTAGAAACTGGAAGTTGAATGGATGCCCATCAATTGGAGAATGGTTGGGTAAATTATGGTATATGAAGGTTATGGAATACTATTATTCTGTAAGAAATGACCAGCAGGAAGAATACAGAGAGGCTTGGAGAGACTTACATCAACTGATGCTGAGTGAAATGAATAGAACCAGAAGATCGCTGTACACTTCAATGCTGTATGAAGATATGTTCTGATGGAAGTGGATATCCTCAACATAAAGAAAATCCAACTCACTTCCAGTTGATCAATGATGGACAGAAATAACTATACCCAGAGAAGGAACACTGGGAAGTGAATGTAAATTGTTAGCACTACTCTCTATCTACCCAGGTTACTTATACCTTCGGAATCTAAAACTTAATGTGCAACAAGAAAATGTATTTACACACATATATTGTATCTAGGTTTTATTGTAACACATGTAAAATGTATGGGATTGCCTGTCATCGGGGGGAGGGAGTGGATGGAGGGGGATAATTTGGAAAAATTAATACAAGGGAGAAAATTATAAAAAAATTACTCATGCACATAAAATGTGAAAAATATTCTAAATAAAATTTTAAAATAAATAAATAAATAAATGAATAAATAACTACATAAATAAATAAATAAATAAATAAACGAAAAGATACACCAATTCCTATTTCTTTACTTGGAGCCAAGGGAAATAATAACTCTATATCCAATAGTTACAAATGATTTCAAGTGCCCAGAGCTTTGAGGATTATAAGCATCCTTTCACGTTCATGTACCAGTTCATGTTCATATTCAATAAGAGCTATAATATATAAGTATTCTTTCAAAGGGCTTTTTATTTCTTTAGCAACAGTTTTGTTCCAGGTGAAAAATTCAGACTTAGAAAATAGTTATGCCCTTTTTCTCTTCTTTAAAATGTTGCATTTTTCTGTAATCTAAAGAGTCTGACAGATGCTCTAGATTTTCATCACAAAAATGAGTGTGAAGGTTGACTGCCATCAAGGGCATGGATGTGGGTGGAGAATAAAGCTGCATATATCATATTTAGACTTCTAAATATGTACAGATATTTATAGTTAGATGGGCACATTACATTCAAGGACATTTTCTCCACAATGTATTCCATTTAGATAAATATTGTAGATGATATTATATGTGATCTTGAAATCTTTCAAAATTCAATTGCAGTCAGTGACAGAGAAGACATAATTGCTTTAGTATAGAGTAAGTGTCCCCATTATGTATTATTTCCTTAATATAACCAAAATATTTTTTGAGTCCACCAAATTATAGACAGGATCAAATGTTGCTTTCTTTCGATCTCAGTATGTATAGGATGGTTATTATACTTCTTATAGAATTGAAGAGATAGAAAAGAGATTTTAAATTTATCTAGATAATTTAATTCTCTAATTAAAGATATCAATAGAAACTAAATGAACTCTGGGCTCCAGAACTATGAAAATGCTCTTACTATTATAATATATTTTTCTGTAAAGGAATAAATGGTATTAGTTATTATCATATTTACATATTTAACTAGCACAATGTAAGAGAAAATGATATGGGGCATAGTATCATATACTATAATTAAGGATAATTGATTATAGTCAAGTAAAGGTAGATTGTTTATTGATTATGTGATAGAATTCTTTCTTGATTATCTTAGTTTCTCAATAAGAATTTTGACTTATATACTTTGTAATGATAAAAATTGAATTTTTAGGTAACAGTTTAAACTCTACTCTATCCCTTATTGGAGGATTCAAGGGTTACAATCTGATGGGAATGCAATATATTCTTTTCTCTTCTTTCACCTCTTCTCCTGAATTCTTCTTTTATCTTTGCCTTTCCTCTTCTCTTATAATACCATTGGTTGCTTGTTCTTCATTCTCAAAGAGGCACAAAATGACATCACTATGTTAGAGCCAAGTTAATGTGTCCAATTGTGGCTGATCAGATCATTATGATGTCAGAATGTTTCACTATAGGTTAGGTACAGATAGTCCATTATGAATATTTGAGGTGGCTTCTCTAAGAGTCTCCTTTTAAATTTCTTTTGAGCTACTTCAATTCTCTTTTGCTCATAGAGCACATATACTTTAGGACATGCCATGTTACATAATCCTGTGACAGTATCTTTCACATTGTACAATCAATTCCAAAATACTTAAGAGAAACTTTGAGAGTTTCCTTTCTTTCTTTCTTTCTTTCTTTCTTTCTTTCTTTCTTTCTTTCTTTCTTTCTTTCTTTCTTTCTTTCTTTCTTTCTTTCTTTCTTTCTTTCTTTCTTTCTTTCTTTCTTTCTTTCTTTCTTTCTTTCTTTCTTTCTTTCTTTCTTTCTTTCTTTTTAATAGTTTTTATTTACTAGATATATGCATGGGTAATTTTACAACACTGGCAATTGACAAACCTTTTGTTCTAATTTTTCCCCTCCTTTCTTCACCACAGATGGCAGGTTGACCAATACATGTTAAATATGTTAAAGTATAAGTTAAATATGATATATGTATACATGTCCAAACAGTTATTTTGCTGTACAAAAAAGAATGACTTTAAAATAGAGTACAATTAGCCTGTGAAGGAAATCCAAAATGCAGGTGAACAAAATAGAAGGGTTGGGAATTCTACGTAGTATTTCATAGTCATCTTTGAGAGTTCTTTTGTTGGATATAGCTTGTTCAGTTCATTACTGCTCTATTGGAACTGATTTGGTTCATCTCATTGTTGAAAATGACCACATCCATCAGAATTGATCATCATATAGTATTGTTGTTGAATTATACAATGATCTTCTGGTCCTAGAGAGTTTTCTTTTTCTGATTTTTTCTGACCACCATGAGAGCATTTGCCCCATGTCAGCTGTCCATATATAATCAGCTAACTGAAGGAGTACCTATGCTTTCTTGGTTTTAGACCAAAATTAGCACAAGCAGAAGAGAATCTATCCATACTTGTTGCATATCAGTTTCAAAATTTTCATTGAGTGCACAATAATCTGCAAATAATTTTTTTTTTTTAATTCACATATCAATACTCTTTACTTTTGTCATGATTTGTAGTCTTTTCAAGTTTTTGTCATAAATTTGTCAGTAATGTTGCAGCTTACCTTATTGCCGTGTTCACCTTCATTAAATACATTTAACATGACTAAAAACATTATGTTATAAAGAAGAATTGAAGCAAACACACGACCCTATTATACTCCATTAGTAATTGAGAAAGCATGGGAGAATCATCCATTATCCAGAGCCATGACAAGAATGGTACAACGGAAATGAACTACAATACTTTGCTTTGAAACATTTGGGATACAGATAAAAGTGTAAAACAAGACTTATTTTCAAAGAACTAAGAGGTGAATTGAGAATATAACACATATGGAAACTTGAAAACCTTATTCAATGGAAGATACATGGAAAGGGAGCATGATGACAACCTGATGGTATAGTGAGAAATTATGTGAGGAGAATTACAAAACTAGCATCATCTGCAAACAAAAACATTGTGCACCAATTCTCCCTCCACTTTAGTCCTTGTGTGTAATCTTTTCAAGTTGAAGAATTTAGCATCAGTGCAACAACTGGCCTTGATGCCCAGAAACTCTCCCATTTAAAGAGGATATATTATAGTTTCCATTCTGGAAATATTCCTCACTGTTGAAAGCACTCCCTTTGAATGTAAAAACAACAAACCCAGTCACAACCTTTAGAAGTTCATAAGAAATTTAAGTGAAAAATTTGTTGTTTTTCATTCTTCTTTTTCAAAGAGAACCAGTGACTACAAAGGCTCATATCCTGACTTGCTGTGAATAGGATTTCAGTGAAGCACAATTGCATAAAGTCATTATCTTCACTCTCTCTTCCTGATTCAATGAAATCCATTGGTAATAAAAAAGTAATGGCAACTAGTAATAGTCAGGATCCAAGATCTATAGACTTTGATATTTGTGATGTTTATGATGTCTAAATTCTAAGCCTTTCAAAGTGTCTGCTTTAGTTTCCTTCATGTCTATTAAGACAAATTATTCTTATCCACTCATTCTTCCAATGGAGGCAGACATTTTCCTGACTCAATAATAAGTCTGTGTTGTTGATTACTCTCAAGTAGGTTTAACCTGTCCACAAAGATAGTTTAGTAGGCTTTGACTGATGTATATATAATAGCTTCTTGGAGCTATGGATGAAATTTGACTGAAAGGTAGACTTCAAAAAGGGGTGAGCAGACATAAAAAGGTTTTAGCAAGTTTTCAAACTGGAAATGCTAATTGTCTCTGAACATCCTATACAAGCTTTAGTAGGTATATATGAAAACCTGAATGGAGGAATGGAAGTATGGAAAATTCATATTCCCAGAGCTCACAATTAACGAACTATGTAAACACAAAGAAAGAGAGAAAATGTTTTTTTCTTAATTACTTTTATAATTATAAAAATTTTTGACAGTACATATGCATGAGTAATTTTTTTATATCATTATCCCTTGAATTCATTTTTTCCAAATTTTCACTTCGCTTCCTCTACACCCTCCCCTAGATGACAGGCAATCCCATGCACATTAAATGTGTTATAATATAACTTAGATACAATATATGTGTGTAAATCCAATTTTCTTGTTGCACATTAAGTATTGGATTCCGAAGGTACAAGTAACCTGGGTAGATAGACAGTAGTGCTAACAGTTTACATTCAATTCCCAGTGTTCCTTCTCTGGGTGTAGTTGTTCCTGTTCATCATTGAACAACTGGAAGTGAGTTGGATGTTCTTTATATTGAAGATATTCACTTCCATCAGAATATATCTTCATACAGTATTGTTGTTGAAGTGTATAGTGATCTTCTGGTTCTGATCATTTCATTCAGCATCACTTCATGTAAGTCTCTCCAAACCCCTATGTATTCCTCCTGCTGGTCATTTCTTACAGAGCAATAATATTCCATAACCTTCATATACCATAATTTACCCAACCATTCTCCAATTGATGGACATCCATTCAACTTCCAGTTTCTAGCTACAACAAAAAGAGCTGCCACAAACATTTTGGAACCTACAGGTCCCTTTCCCTTCTTTAGCATTTCTTTGGGATATAAGTACAGTAGTAACACTGCTAGATCAAATGGAATGCATAGTTTGATAATTTTGAGCATAGTTACAAATTGCTCTCCAGAATGGGCGGATTCTTTCACAACTCCAACAATAATGCCTGAGTGTCCCAGTCACATCCCCTCCAACATTAATCATTATTTGTTCCTGTCATCTTAGGCAATCTGACAGGTGTGTAGTGGTATCTCAGAGTCGTCTTAATTTGGATTTCTTTGATCAGTAGTGATTTGGAACACTTTCATATGAGTGGATATAGTTTCAATTTCATCATCTGAGAATTGCCTGTTCATATCCCTTGACCATTTATCAGTTGGAGAATGGTTTGATTTCTTATAAATTAGGGTCAGTTCTCTATATATTTTGGAAATGAGACCTTTATCAGAACCTTTAACTGTAAAAATATTTTCCCAATTTGTTACTTCCCTTCTAATCTTGTTTGTATTAGTTTTGTTTGTACGAAGCTTTTTAATTTGACGTAATCAATATCTTCTATTTTGTGATCAATAATGATCTCTAGTTCTCCTCTAGCCAAAAATTCCTTCCTCCTCCACAGGTCTGAGAGGGAGACTATTCTCTCTTCCTCTAATCTATTTATGATCTCATTCTTTATGCCTAAATCATGGACCCATTTTAATCTTACCTTGGTATATGGTGTTAAGAGTGGATCCATATTTAATTTCTGCCATACTAATTTCCAGTTTTCCCAACAGTTTTTTTCAAATAATGAATTTTTATCCCTAAGGTTGGTATCTTTGGGTTTGTCAAAGACTAGATTGCTAAAGATGTACCCTTTTTTTATCCTTTGTACCTAATCTGTTCCACTGATTGACTTGTCTATTTCTTAGCCAATACTAAATGGTTCTGGTGACTGCTGCTATATAATATAGCTTTAAAGTAGGTATATCTAGACCACTTTCATCTGACTTTTTTTTCCTTAATACCCTTGCAATTCTCGACCTTATTTTCTTCCATATGAATTTTGTCATTATTTTTTCTAGGTCACTAAAATAATTTCTTGGGAGTCTGATTGGTATAGCACTAAATAAATAGATTAGTTTGGGGAGTATTGTCATCTTTATTATATTTGCTCGGCCTATCCAAGAGCACTGAATTTCTTTCCAATTATTAATTCTGACTTTATTTTTGTGGCAAGTGTTTTGTAATTTTTCTCATATAATTCCTGACTTGAGTAGATGGATTCCCAAATATTTTATACTCTCAACATTTGTTTGGAATGGAATTTCTCTTTGTATCTCTTGCTGTTGCATTTTGTTGGTGATATATAAAAATGCTGAGGATTTATGTGGATTTATTTTGTATCCTGTAACTTTGCTAAAATTCTGAATTATGTCTAATAGCTTTTTAGGAGAGTCTTTGGGATTCTCTACTATACCATCATATCATCTGCAAAGAGTGATAGTTTGATTTCCTCATTTCCTACTCTAATTCCTTGACTCTCTTTCTCGGCTCTTATTGCTGAGGCTAGTGTTTCTAGTACTATGTTGAATAGTAATGGTGATAGTGGGCAACCTTATTTAACTCCTGATCTTACTGGGAAAGGTTCCAGTTATCTCCAGTGCTTATTATGCTTACTGCCGGTCGTAAATATATACTCCTGATTATTCTAAGGAATAGTCCATTTATTCCTATACTCTCAAGCATTTTTAGTAGCAATGGATGTTGGATTTTTTTCAAATGCATTTTCTGCACCTATTGAGATGATCATATGTTTTTTATTTATTTGATTATTAATATGGTCAATTATACTAATAGTTTTCCTAATATTAAACCAGCCCTGCATTACTGGTATAAATCCTACTTGATCTTAGTGTATTATCCTGGGGATGATTTTATGAATTCTTTTAGATAATATCTTATTTAAGATGTTAGCATCAATATTCATTAGGGAGAATGGTCTATAGTTTTCTTTCTCAGTTTCCAACCTACCGGTTTGGGTATCAGTACCATGTGTGTGTCATCAAAGGAGTTTGGTAGGACTCCTTCATTCCCTATTTTTTCAAATAGTTTATATAACATTGGAGCTAATTGTCCTTTAAATGTTTGGTAGAATTCAGCTGTAAATCCATCTGGTATTGGGGATTTTTTCCTGGGGAATTGATTAATAGCTTATTCTATTTCTTTTTCTGAAATGGGACTATTTAAGCAATTTGTCTCCTCCTCTGTTAATCTAGGAAGCCTATATTTTTTGGAGGAAGTCATTCATTTCACTTATGTTATCAAATTTATTGGCATAAAGTTCGCCAAAGAAATTCCTTAGTATTTCTCTAAATTCCTCTTCATTGGTGGAAAGATCCCCCTTTTCATTTGTAAGAGTAACAATTTGATTTTCCTCTTTCCTTTTTCTGATCAGATTTACCAAAGGTTTATCTATTTTATTGGCTTTTTTATAAAACCAACTCTTGGTTTTATTTATTAATTCATTAGTTTTTTTTTTAACTTTCAATATTATTGATTTCTCCTTTTAATTCTTGTATTTCAAGTTTGATTTTTGGTTGGGGGTTTTTAATTTGATCTTTTTTCTAGCTTTTTATGTTGCAGGTCCAATTTGTTAATCTTCTCTTTCTCTATTTTGTTCAAATAAGCCTCTAAAGATATAAAATTTCCCCTTATTACCGTTTTAGCTGCATCCCACAGATTTTGGTATGATGTCTCATCATTGTCACTATCTTGGGTGAAATTATTGTTTCTATAATTTGCTGTTTCATCCAGTCATTCTTTAAGATGAGATTATTCAGTTTCCAATTACTTTTTGGTCTATTTACCCCTAACTTCTTATTGAATGCGGTTTTTAGTGCATTGTAGTCTGAGAAGAAGGCATTTATTATTTCTGCCTTCTTGCATTTAATTTTGAGATCTTTATGTCCTAATATATGGTCAATTTTTGTATAGGTTCCATGAACTGTTGAGAAGAACGTATATTCCTTTCTATTGCCATTCAGTTTTCTCCAAAGGTCTATCATACCTAGTTTTTCTAATGTTCTGTTTACTTTTTTAATTTCTTTCTTATTTGTTTTGTTGTTTGATTTATATAATCCTGAGAGTGCAAGGTTGATTTCTCTCACTATTATAGTTTTGCTTTCTATTTCTTCTTGCAACTCTCTTAACTTTTCCTTTAGTTAGTTAGATGCTATACCACTTGGTGCATATATGTTTAGTATTGATATGGCTTCATTGTCTATGCTACCTTTTGGCAGGATATAGTTTCCTTCCTTATCTCTTTTAATTTGATCAATTTATGCTTTTGCTTGATCTGAGATAAGGATGGCAACCCATGCTTTTTTGGCTTTACTTGAAGCAAAATAGATTCTGCTCCAACCTTTTACCTTTCCTCTGTATGTATCTCCCTGCTTTAAATGTGTTTCCTGTAAATAGCAGATTGTAGTGTTCTGACTTTTGATCCAGTCTGCTTTCTGTCTCTGTTTAATGGAAGAGTTCATCCCATTCACATGTATAGTTAAAATGACTAATTCTGTCTTTCCTGCCATCATATTATCCCCAGATTATGCTTTTTTTCCCCTTGTCCCCCCTGAACCCCTTCCCCAGTATTTAATTTATAGACCCCACTTGTGATGCCAGCTCTCCCTTTTTAGTATCCCTCCCCCCTCTTTTTAAGTTCCTTCCCTTTCCTTGTACCATTCCCATATTCTCCTTTTCCTTTTCCCTTTTCCTCTCTCCCCTTTTAATGAAGTGAGAGAGAATTCTCTGAAAAACAGATATGTCAATTATTTACTCTGTGAGCCTATTCTGATGAGAATAAGATTTACACAATGTTTCTCCCCCTCTCTAAATTCCCTCCAATGTGGTACATTTTCTATGCCTCTTACTGGGATGTAGTTTCCCTCTTTTTATCTCTCCTTTCCCTTTTTCTAATACTATCCCCTTCCCTTTACTACTTCCCTTTTTATATTATATCAGTAAAACCAAATTATCCATGTGGACTTTCTGTATATCCACAACGGAGAAACAATTCTCAAAAGTTCTTTTTACCTTTTTCTGCTTCTCTTCAGTCTTGTGGATGTAAATCAAATTTTTTGTTTAAGTCTGGTTTTTTTCTTAGAAACAAATGGAATTCCTCTGTTTCATTAAATGTCCATCTTCTTCCATGGAAGGAAATGCTAAACTTAGCTGGGTAATTTATTCTTGGTTGCAATCCTTGTTCTTTTGACTTTTGGAATATCAGGTTCCAGGGTCTTTGATCTTTTAATGTGGAGGCAGCCAGATCTTGCATCACCCTTATTGTGGCATCTTGATATTTGAATTGTATTTTCCTAGCTGCTTCCAGTATTTTTTCCTTAGTATGGTAGTTCTGCAGTTTAGCCACAATGTTCTGTGGAGTTCTTTTTTTAGGGTCTTTTTCAGAAGGTGTTCAATGAATTCTTTCAATGCCTATTTTCCCCTTCTGTTTCTATTAACTCTGGACAGTTCTCTGACTTTGAAGGTTCTGCTGTTATGGGAGTTCTGCTGCTGCTGGAGTTTTGCTGCTGAGAATTCCACTGCTTCAGGCTGAGCCTTACACTGTGTGGACTAGAGGCTGCCCTAGGTTGTGTCCCCCGCTGTTCAGCTTCTTAAGTA